>NC_082600.1:6380500-6716341 GCF_030936135.1 Gavia stellata | reverse complement strand
TCCCAGGACTTTCACTGACCCATTTATCAGAGCCCCAACAAAAGGACTTGCACTGAGCAGATGCACAAAAATCGAAATTAGTTATTTTATTGAAAGCGACAGAAACAGATTCGAGATTGCCGTTGATAAATTCACTAACTACAATAGTGCTACTAATTAAGGTTAATATTGCTAGCAAACTTGATAGTAATACAAGAACCCGGGGATGACTTTCACCCAGAGGGTGAGAGGCGCAGCGCTTACCCAGAGAGGCGTCCCTGCCTGGGGTGGAGGAAGAGAACACAGCCCGTCGACTGGTCCGTCAGGTATCGAGGTTCTTCTCTCCCACCTTAACAATCATTTTCTCTGTCTTTTATCCCCAAAACTATGAGGTTCCCCCCCCATATGTGACGTGTAGCATGATTTGGGTGGAGAGACGAGTGCTATAGTCATATATGTTTAGCATGACCTCTATAATCTTCATTAGCATATGCAGGGGTGTGAGTTGTAATATGCATTTCACAGGTAATGAGGCAAAGGTCAGTTATCGGACACGAAGCCTTTTCAAAGAACAAAGGACCTCTCACATTCCTGTTATCTTACTGTCTTTGCTGACCATAAGCAGGGCTGTCCTGCCTCCACAGGGCCCCCTCCTTATCTGCACCCTGTGTTAGCCGGGTGAGTCTCCACTTCCCCGGGTCGCACAAGAGATAGCAAGGGCAGTCTTAACAGATCTTTGTGCACAGGAATCCCACCTCATTATCCAAATTCCACACCCAGGAAAGGTATAAGAACCTCGTGTAAAACCTCGTTCGGGGTGCCCCAATTTGAATAGGACACCTCATGCGCACGAATAAAGAATTGCTCTTGTAATTCTGTCCTTTGCATCCTGGGTTCTCCCTGGGTCGGCACGGGCCCCTACAAAGTGATACACAGACACCCAGAAACGCAGCGCTTATTCAAACACACCATTTATTGGCAACTTTGCACAGAGTAAAGCTCCCAGAGGGAATGGACTCTCTCAAAAAGGCAGGGGTGGTCGCTGTCCAGGTGGTAGCGGGAGTCTCTGTCACAAGCCTCCTTGCAACAGCCTCTTCAGCTGCATCGGCTCAGACTCCCCAGAGTGTGCTTTTGCTCTGGAGGAAAGGTCTGTTCAGCAGTTCCCACTGCCAACTGAGCAGTGTCTTCTCCATATGCTGCATGCTCGGTTCTGCGGCACCAGCCTCCCGGGGAGCGTCTAGGATGGGTAGACTCTCCACCCGGCCCCCAGTGAGCACACCGAGGCACATCAGCAGTGCCTCTTGCTTGGTCCTTGCACAGCCGGAGCTGCCAGCAAGAATGTCTGAGCCCCTGTGAAATGCCATCCCGGCCGCAGCCAGTGCGAGGGGAAAGCAGGGCGAAACTCGTCTTTGTCGCCACCATCGTCATCACCATCTGCTGCGCTGGGGACACCATTGAGAGGAGAACGCTGCTGCTCTTGGCAGAGGGCTGCTGCGCACGGGGTTTTCCCTTTCCTTCCTGTGTCCAGCCTTCTCCCCTCTTTTTCCCTGGGGTACGAGGTGGTTGTGTGCCATCAGCTGTGAGCCGCGCAAACACAGCTCTGCATGAAGACCTCTTTCATTGTCCATAGAACAGCAGCCTCGTGAGCCTATCTTGCAGCTCATCGAACTCACGCAGTGCCTCAGCATGGGCAGCAGGATCCTGTGCCAGGTGCTGGAAGAGGTTGAGTGGCTCGGCCGTTTGGAAGGCTGGGGGCAAGGTGATCTCCTCGGGCACGGTCTCATTGCCAAAGAAGAAGTGATCAAGGCGTTTCTCCTCCAGGCAGCAGCGCAGGTACTGCATGATATCCTGCAGCCGTGGCAGGAAATCTCCCCCCTGGTGCCCAGCTCCAGGTGGAAGGCATGCCTACGGGGGGGCCGAAGGGGCACAAGCAGGCAGTAGACAGCATCATCCTCATGGGGACTCCAACCTTCAAAGGCACTGCCCACCCCAATGGCTGGTTGCAGCACCGGGAAGAACGTATTTGACAAGAGCACTTGGAAGACACGGAGGAGGTCACGCACCAGCTCCTCCACCAGGTTCCTGTAGGCCAGCTTTTGCACTGGCCACTGGATGCGCTTTGCAAACACCCTGCTCACATCCCTCTCATCATCAGCATCTTCTCCTTCACTTTCTTCCACCTCCTGCTCCTCTTCCTCCTCCTGCTCTGTGTTGCTGCTGGAGCTTTCCTCTTCCCCGCTGCTGTCCACCTCACGGCTTCTTTTCGTGCGCTGCCAGCAGAGCGCAAAGAGCAGGACCAGGACTCCAGCAACGGCCCAGAATTGCCACTGCTGCAAGGCAGCAAAGAGCAGGGCTCCCCAGGCAAAGCCGCTCTGCTCCTGGCTACTCAGCTCCAGGCTCCTCAGCTCCTGGCTCCTTTGCTCCAGCTCCTGCAGCAGCCGAGTCATCTCCTGGCTCAGCTGCTCCGCACGCTGCTGCATGCGCTCGCGTGTGGCCTCATCCAGCTCATCACCGACCATCTGCGGGTACTGGAGGAGGCTTTGCACAATGAGTGCGAAGAATTCTGTGACAGCCATGGCCTGCAGGAGGAGGGAGAGAAGGGGTTCAGTGGGGCTGGGATGGAGAGAGCTGGGGGCGCGGGGGGCGGCGGGGACAGGGACGGGAGTCGCAGGGATCTAGGGGAAGGTAGGAGAGGGGGCAAGGCATCTGGGAGGCAGCAAGGCCTGCTCTCAGCCCCGGCGGTGGCGGCGGCACAGCGCCCTGCTGCAGGAGCTCCCACGAGCGTGGTGAGAACCCACCCCCCTGGGGCTCCGCGTTCCTGCCCACGCCCTCCTCCAGCTCAGCCTCCCCCCGCGTGCGCACTCACCGCTGGCCCAGGCCGGACTGGGGCAGCGCTGCCTGCTGGCGCCCCTTATAACCACCCCCATTGTGACTCGTGCCCTGTGCTGTCACAGGCGCCAGAGCGCATCACAGGCACGCCCGCCAGCCAGCCCCAGCCTTTGGCCCTACCCCGGCTCAGCGACTCACAGCTGCCCCAGGCAGCCGAAGCCCCGACACCCACAAAGTGCAGACCCACCCGGCAGGACGTGGCTCCCAGGGGCTCCCTTTACAAAGCAGACAGAAGCCTCCCAAGCCCTTACCAAACATAAAATCGGGTGCCGTAACCCGTGGATGCTTGTTCCTTGAGATGCCATCCTGTGAGATGGGATCGGCTCCCTTGGTGCTGACCTCTGTGCTTGTGGACATGGGTGTGCTCTTGGGGCCTTCGTGACACCGATGGTGGGTGGTGGTGTATATCCTGGTGGTGGGGTGGGACCTGCCCATGGCAGGACCTCTGCTCCTGCTGTGCCACTGCGAGAGGACATTGCTTCCAAAGAGAAATTTCCCAGGGCGATGAGGGGGTGCGGGTGGAGATTTCCCAGGGGGAAACTCGCTCTGCCGATAGAGCAGCGTCTTCTCCATGTCCAGCATGTTCAGCTCTGCGGTACCAAGTCCCTGGGGAGTGTCTGGGACAGGCAGATTCTCTACCCGGAACCCAGTGAACAAGCCTCTTGCTTGGTCCCTGCCCAGACGGAGCTGCCAGGGAGTTTCCCGGCCCTTGTGAAATCGCCACCATGGCCATGGCAGTGCGAGGGGAAAGCAGGCGAAAATCATCTTTGTAGCCACTGTGGTCTTCACCGGCTGCTGCGCTGGGGAGACCATTGAGAGGAGGATGGTGCCGCTCTCGGCAGAGGGCTGCTGCGCAGGGATTTCCCTTTCCTTTCTGTGTCCCACGTTCTCCCCTCTTTTTCCCTGGGGTATGGGGTCAGGTGAATGCCATCAGCTCCCAACAAACCTGGCTTCTCAAAGGTAGAGCCATGATCAGAGAAGCCAAAACCTTGAGTACCAGCTACGCAGCCAGGCATTCAGTGCTCAGTTTGTCTGCTCCTCCTGAACCCCTTCCTCCTCCTGGCGGGATAGAGGAGAACACCACCTGTGCTCCTGATCCTTTTGGCCTTGCTCTGAGGGACACGCAGCCTCTTTTGCTGCTTCTAAGTTGCCTCGTCACAGTATTGTTTGACCCTACTTTGCATAGTAGGACTGGATGATATCCTGTACCATTCAGCAGGCTTGGCAGCCTCTCAGTGGCGTCAAGAATGTGAGCTGCTGGTGGGCAGCAAACTTCTCTAGACAAATTGTCTGGATGGCAAACAGGCGCTTCAGTGCCCCTCAGTAAGGAATCTCCAGTTGCTAATAGCTTACGCGCTTTCCTGGTGGCACTGGTTCTAATGCGGGCGGGTGGGTGGCTCACCTTTGCCTGCTTGACTTTTCCGGGATCCTGTCCCTTACTCACGTGCTCTGAATTCTCCAATCCCAGACTATCATGCCTGCTTCCTAGCCCCTGGAACACCTCTGTGAAACCCTCCCAGTATCTGGCATCATTGATAAGTAACTGTAGCAAGACCAACTCAGGGTCCTTTAGATCAAGAAGGAAGCAGGGGGATGGTGACGCCGCAGATTTATAGCTGCTTTGCAAAATAGTACTACGCGTGTGTTAAGTAGCGATTGGTCAAATCCTGTTGTACCTGGTCGCCCAGGAAAGGTATAAGAACCTCGTGTAAAACCTCGTTCGGGGTGCCCCAATTTGAATAGGACACCTCATGCGCACGAATAAAGAATTGCTCTTGTAATTCTGTCCTTTGCATCCTGGGTTCTCCCTGGGTCGGCACGGGCCCCTACAAAGTGATACACAGACACCCAGAAACGCAGCGCTTATTCAAACACACCATTTATTGGCAACTTGGCACAGAGTAAAGCTCCCAGAGGGAATAGACTCTCTCGAAGAGGCGGGGGCGGTCGCTGTCCAGGTGGTAGCGGGAGTCTCTGTCACAAGCCTTCTTGCAACAGCCTCTTCAGCTGCATCGGCTCAGACTCCCCAGAGTGTGCTTTTGCTCTGGAGGAAAGGTGTGTTCAGCAGTTCCCACTGCCAACTGAGCAGTGTCTTCTCCATATGCTGCGTGCTCGGTTCTGCGGCACCAGCCTCCCGGGGAGCGTCTAGGATGGGTAGACTCTCCACCCGGCCCCCAGTGAGCACACCGAGGCACATCAGCAGTGCCTCTTGCTTGGTCCTTGCACAGCCGGAGCTGCCAGCAAGAATGTCTGAGCCCCTGTGAAATGCCCTCCCGGCCGCAGCCAGTGCGAGGGGAAAGCAGGGCGAAACTCGTCTTTGTCGCCACCATCGTCATCACCGTCTGCTGCGCTGGGGACACCATTGAGAGGAGAACGCTGCTGCTCTTGGCAGAGGGCTGCTGCGCACGGGGTTTTCCCTTTCCTTCCTGTGTCCAGCCTTCTCCCCTCTTTTTCCCTGGGGTACGAGGTGGTTGTGTGCCATCAGCTGTGAGCCGTGCAAACATAGCTCTGTGCATGAAGACCTCTTTCATTGTCCATAGAACAGCAGCCTCGTGAGCCTATCTTGCAGCTCATCGAACTCACGCAGTGCCTCAGCGTGGGCAGCAGGATCCTGTGCCAGGTGCTGGAAGAGGTTGAGTGGCTCGGCCGTTTGGAAGGCTGGGGGCAAGGTGATCTCCTCGGGCACGGTCTCATTGCCAAAGAAGAAGTGATCAAGGCGTTTCTCCTCCAGGCAGCAGCGCAGGTACTGCATGATATCCTGCAGCCGCGGCAGGAAATCCCTCCTGCGCCAGCTTGACAGGGGTATGGAGGTCAGGAGGTGCATCACAACTGTCTTCAATATATAGGTGGAAAAGCCTGTGCCCACCAGGATGCGGGCGCAGATATGCAGGCATTTGAGGTGGCAGCTGTCATGTGGGGCTTGCCTGGCGATATGCCTGAAGAACTTCACCTCTGCCACAGCGTAGCTCTCTGGCCATGTCGTGCTTGGGGTGAAGATGGCCTCCGTAGTCTGGCTGCTCAGGAAGATGTCCGAGTCACCTTGCTGCACCCCAAACATCATCTCAATGGTGAGGCTCTCCGTGTGGCCTTTTGCCACCTGGAATTTGCAGGAGCGGCTGGAGGGCAGCACTTTTAAACAGCATTGGCACGACAGAGGCAAAATCACCCATGCTGCTTTCACCAATTGATGGAACTAGCGGGCAGTTTTCTGCCCATCTAGGTAGGATTCATCAGTGCAGAGGGTGCGTAGGAGGCTGGGGTCCTGATTCCTCCTCAGCTCCTCCTCGGGGTGGTGGAGAAAGCACAGCATCTGTCCTGCCAGCCACTCCCTCATGCAGATGCATACCAGCTCTACACCCATGGAGAAGGTCCTTGCCAGCATCTCCCCTGCAGTGCCCAGCTCCAGGTGGAAGGCATGCCCACGGGGGGGCTTGAGGGGCACAAGCAGGCGGTAGACAATGTCTTTCTCACGGGGACTCCAGCATTCAAAGGCGCTGCCCACCCCAATGGCTGATTGCAGCACTGGGAAGAAACTCTTTGACAAGAGCTGTTGAAGGCAAGGATGAAGTTGCCCATGAGCTCCTCTGCCAGCTGCCTCTCTTTGGCCATGTTCTGAACTGGCCACTGTATGTGCTCCTCCAAAAACCTTCCCACGTCATTTGCATCATCACTGTCATTATCTTCTTCCTCCTCCGCCTCCACCGGCTCCCTGTCGCTGCTGGAGCTTTCCTCGTCGCTGCTGATGTCTGGCTCATGTCTCTTTTTCCTGAGCCACCAGCAGAACCCAAAGAGCAGGACCAGGACTCCAGCAACGGCCCAGAATTGCCACTGCTGCAAGGCAGCAAAGAGCAGGGCTTCCCAGGCAAAGCCGCTCTGCTCCTGGCTACTCAGCTCCTGGCTCCTCAGCTCCTGGCTCCTTTGCTCCAGTTCCTGCAGCAGCCGAGTCATCTCCTGGCTCAGCTGCTCCGCACGCTGCTGCATGCGCTCGCGTGTGGCCTCATCCAGCTCATCACCGACCATCTGCGGGTACTGGAGGAGGCTTTGCACAATGAGTGCGAAGAATTCTGTGACAGCCATGGCCTGCAGGAGGAGGGAGAGAAGGGGTTCAGTGGGGCTGGGAGGGAGAGAGCTGGGGGCGCGGGGGGCGGCGGGGACAGGGACGGGAGTCGCAGGGATCTAGGGGAAGGTAGGAGAGGGGGCAAGGCATCTGGGAGGCAGCAAGGCCTGCTCTCAGCCCCGGCGGTGGCGGCGGCACAGCGCCCTGCTGCAGGAGCTCCCACGAGCGTGGTGAGAACCCACCCCCCTGGGGCTCCGCGTTCCTGCCCACGCCCTCCTCCAGCTCAGCCTCCCCCCGCGTGCGCACTCACCGCTGGCCCAGGCCGGACTGGGGCAGCGCTGCCTGCTGGCGCCCCTTATAACCACCCCCACTGTGACTCGTGCCCTGTGCTGTCACAGGCGCCAGAGCGCATCACAGGCACGCCCGCCAGCCAGCCCCAGCCTTTGGCCCTACCCCGGCTCAGCGACTCACAGCTGCCCCAGGCAGCCGAAGCCCCGACACCCACGAAGTACAGACCCACCCAGCAGGACGTGCCTCCCAGGGGCTCCCTTTACAAAGCAGACAGAAGCCTCCCAAGCCCTTACCAAACATAAAATCGGGTGTCGTGACTGGTGGATGCTTTGTTCCTTGAGATGCCATCCTGTGAGATGGGATCGGCTCCCTTGGTGTTTGCGGACATGGGTGTGCTCTTGGGGCCTTCGTGACACCGATGGTGGGTGGTGGCGTATATCCTGGTGGTGGGGTGGGACCTGCTCACGGCAGGACCTCTGCTCCTGCTGTGCCACTGCGAGAGGACATTGCTTCCAAAGAGACATTTCCCAAGGGCGATGAGGGGGTGCGGGTGGAGATTTCCCAGTGGGCAACTCATCCTGCTGATAGAGCAGCGTCTTCTCCATGTCCAGCATGTTCAGCTCTGCATAACAATCGTTGAGCTCTCTACAATCAAAACACTCCCTAACACAAAAAGCCACCCCACCGCCTCTGCTTCCTTCCCTATCCCTGCTGAAGAGCTTATAGCCATCCATACAGCACTCCAGTCATGCGAGTCGTCCCACCATGTTTCTGTGATGGCGACTATGTCATAGCTGTCCTGCTGCACAATGGCTTCCAGCTCCTCCTGTCTGCTGCCCATGCTGCGTGCATTGGAGTAGACGCACTTGAGCTGGGCTATCGATTTCGCCCCCAACATCGGCATGCCACCCCTAGGCTCATCTCTAGGGAGCCTGGTTTTATCCCCTTCCCCCTTCAAATCTAGTTTAAAGCCCTCTCAATGAGGCTTGCCAACTCATAAGTGAGAATCCTTTTCCCCCTTGGGGATAGTTGAACTCCACCTGCTGCCAGCAGGCCCGGTGCCCTGTAAACCGCCCCGTGGTCAAAAACCCCAAAATTCCAGCGACGGCACCAGCCTCTGAGCCACGTGTTAACCAGGTGCGTTTTCCTGTTCCTTTCAGTGTTCCTCTCTGCCACTGAAGGGATTGAGGAAAACACTACCTGTGCTCCTGATCCTTCAACCAGTCGCCCCAGTGCTCTGACGTCCCTTTTAATCACTTTTAGGCTTCTTTGCGCAACCTCGTCGCTGCCAAACCAACAGCAGGCAGTGATCAGTGGGCCGTACCAGACCTGGGAGTTTCCTAGTGACCTCTCTCACCCGGGCCCCAGGGAGGCAGCAGACCTCCCTGTGGGTCGGGCCCGGTCGGCACATTGGGCCCCCTGTTCCCCTCAGAAGGGAATCGCCTACGACAATTACCCTCCTTTTTGTCTTAGTACAGGTAGTCGTAATGCGTGGGGCAGACTGGCTCACCGGAGGCAACCCCCCGGATGGACTTTCATCCACATCCTCATTATCCTGGCCCTCAAGTTCCAGAGCCCCCTATCTGTTGTGTAAGGGCAACTGGGAAGGTGAGGGAGGCCGGGAGGGGATTCGCCTGGTGCCCCGAGCAGGGACCTCTTTCCATTCCCCTTTGTCTCTTTGGCCCCCTCCTTCTGCCTGGCAGGAAGAGGGTAAGGGATCCTCTGCTTCTTGTGGAGCCTCCATCAGCTGCCTTTGCCTCAGGGACGGTAGGGCGTAGCTCCACCAGTCTACCTCCCTCTCGCACTCCCTGATACTCCTCAGCCTCTCCACTTCCTCTTTCAGCTCTGCCACCAGGCTGAGCACATCGTTCACCTGGTCGCAGCGCACACAGGTGTCGTCTCCCCCGGCCTCTGGCACGAGCAACAGGCTCAGGCACTCCCGGCAGCCGGAGACCTGGACAGCCGTGTGCCTGAGCGGGAGCTCGGTCTGGGTCGCCACATTCCTTCTGGCAATGGCTTTCAGCCGAGTGGAGACCAGAGCTGGGCCTCTTCTGGGAGGGCCATGACCACTCGTCGAGAAAGCCTCTAGAGCCAGGAGGGAGGCCTGCGCCCTGCCCACATGCCTTCCCTGCACACCCTGCCTGTGTGAGCTGCCGCTCAAACTGACGTGCCGCGCCCTGTTTGCCCACCCTATTCACCGCACTCCCGGTCGCGTGCGCGCCATGGGGGCTGCTCTTGCACGTGAGGGGCTTTGGCCACCGCCGCTCTCGTCCCCGCCCACGCTGAGTCAGAGCTGCCGCTTGTCACCAGCTCGCTCTGCCGGCTCGGGGTGGGGGGTTAAGGGGCGGGGTTGGGCACCCTCTCTCTCCCTGCGCTTTTGCCTTTGCAGTTTTGCCGCGTTAGGAAGGGGCCCCTGGCGCGACCCTCCACTCCAGAGCCCTTCGCCTTCAGTGGCTTCAACTCGCTGCACCTCTCACTACACCCTTCAGCGGTTCTACTGGTAGGAGCTGGCATTTTGCTCTCGCATTGGGGCTGGAGGAGAGGTTATCGGCAGCTCAGAGCCCGGTGCCAGGAGAGATGGACAGCATGAGCCGGCCCTGACTAGGCCTGCGGCAAAAAAGGGCAAGAGCAGGGTTTGTAACAGCATGGCCCTTGGAGAGCCTGGAAAAGCCACGCCCCTTGGGCTGATGGGCAGTGGGCACCCGTTGGGCTTCTTTAGCACTCTGTCATGGACAGTACTTCTGGTGTGACAATTGTCGAAGATCTTGCAAATCTTCGCCCATATACCATCGTTGGATTTCCACTGGAGGTGTCCTGAATACAGATGTGAGTGCACCTCTTCTGCCACACAGCTGCCGTCAGGCCACTGCTTCTCCTAAATGTGGCATAGACTGCGCAAGTGCAGGCTTTGAACGGGAGACATCTGAAAAGCTTTCTTAAACCTTGCTGCACGTGTTAAGTCTCCCTCGTTAAGGTGGTGGGAACCTGAGCTTGCAGGTCACGAGAGGGTATGGTGAATGAGTCCCGTGCTCATAGAGGAGCCAGAGCAGCCAGAGGCCTGCTCTGCAGTCGAGGCACTTGTCCGCTGTGCAAAGGGCTCCCCACTCCGATACTGTGATACCCACCTCACTGGGGTTGCCCGAGGGCAATGCTGTTGGGCTCCCAGCGCTTGGTTGGCGTGTGGCTCCCAAGGAAGCCACTTCAGGCTCCCTGTGGCACAGAGGCAATGTGCACAGCTGTGGAGGGTGACAAATTATTCCGATGGTGCAAGCGCAGGAGCGTGAACAGTTACAGAATGAGTGAAACCAGAGCCCACCGCATCAGCTCTTCTGCAAAATGCTGCCTGACTCTGTGGCAGCTCAGCAGTCAGCACCCAATGCCCACGTTCCGCGACAAAGTGATACACGGACACCCAGAAACGCAGCGCTTATTCAAACACACCATTTATTGGCAACTTTGCACAGAGTAAAGCTCCCAGAGAGAATGGACTCTCTCGAAGAGTCGGGGGCGGTCGCTGTCCAGGTGGTAGCGGGAGTCTCTGTCACAAGCCTCCTTGCAACAGCCTCTTCAGCTGTATCGGCTCAGACTGCCCAGAGTGTGCTTTTGCTGTGGAGGAAAGGTCTGTTCAGCAGTTCCCACTGCCAACTGAGCAGTGTCTTCTCCATATGCGTTGTGCTCAGTTCTGCAGCACCAGCCTCCCGGGGAGTGTCTAGGACGGGTAGACTCTCCACCCGGACTCCAGTGAACACACGGAGGCACATCAGCAGTGCCTCTTGCTTGGTCCTTGCACAGCTGGAGCTGCCAGCAAGAATGTCTGAGCCCCTGTGAAATGCCTTCCCGGCCGCAGCCAGTGCGAGGGGAAAGCAGGGCGAAACTCGTCTTTGTCGCCACCATCGTCATCACCGTCTGCTGCGCTGGGGACACCATTGAGAGGAGAACGCTGCTGCTCTTGGCAGAGGGCTGCTGCGCGGGGTTTTCCCTTTTCTTCCTGTGTCCCGCCTACTCCCCTCTTTTCCCTGGGGTATGAGGTGGTCGTGTGCCATCAGCTGTGAGCCCCGCAAACACAGCTCTGCATGAAGACCTCTTTCATTGTCCATAGAACAGCAGCCTCGTGAGCGGATCTTGCAGCTCGTCGAACTCACGCAGTGCCTCAGCGTGGGCAGCAGGATCCTGTGCCAGGTGCTGGAAGAGGTTGAGTGGCTCAGCCGTTTGGAAGGCTGGGGCAAGGTGATCTCCTCGGGCATGGTCTCATTGCCAAAGAAGAAGTGATCAAGGTTTTTCTGCTCCAGGCAGCAGCGCAGGTACCGCATGATATCCTGCAGCCGCGGCAGGAAATCCCTCCTGCGCCAGCCTGACAGGGGTATGGAGGTCAGGAGGTGCATCACAACTGTCTTCAAAGTATAGGTGGAAAAGCCTGTGCCCACCAGGATGCGGGCGCAGATCTGCAGGCGTTTGAGGTGGCAGCTGTCATGCGGGGCCTGCCTGGCGATATGCCTGAAGAACTTCACCTCTGCCACAGCGTAGCTCTCTGGCCCTGCCGTGCTGCTGGTAACAACTGCCTCTGCCTACTCGATGCTCAGGAAGATGTCCGACTTGCCTTGCTGCACCCCAAAAATCATCTCAATCAGGAGGGATCTCTTGAAGGCATTTGTGATTTGGAGCTGGCAGGAGCGGCTGCGGGGCAGCACCGTTAGCCTGCATTTAGATGACAGAGGCAAAACTTCCCAGGTTGTTGTCAGCAGCTCTTGGAACCAGCAGGCAGTTTTCTCTATATCTAGGTAGGACCCGGTGCAGAGGGTGCGTAGGAGGCTGGGACCCTGTTTTTTTCTCAGCTCCTCCTCGTTGTGGTGGAGGAAGCACAGCATGTCCCCCACCAGTCGCTCCCTCATGCAGGTACAAACCAGCTCCACGCGGAGGAATGAGTTCTTTGCTGGTAGCTCCCCTGCAGTGCTCAGCTTCAGGTGGAAGGCGTGCCCAGTGGGGGCCTTCAGGGGTACCATGAAGCGGTAGACAGCATCATGCTTACGAGGAGTCCAGACATTGATGGCTCTGCTCACACTGATGGCTGGCTGCAGGTATGGTATGAAATCATCCCTGGAAAATATCTGACATGCAGAGAGAAGATTGTCCACCAGGTCCTTAACGAGTTTGGAACTGTAGGTCAGGTCCTGCACGTGCTCCTGGAAGCGATTTTTCAAAAATCTTCCCACTTCTAATGAAACAGCGGGGTTTTCTTCTTCCTCCTTCTTATCCTCCGTGCTTCTGGAGCTGCTCTCCTTGCTGCTGTTGGCTGGCTGACAGCTCCCTTTCCTGAGCCACCAGCAGAGCCCAAAGAGCAGGACCAGGACTCCAGCAACGGCCCAGAACTGCCACTGCTGCAAGGCAGCAAAGAGCAGGGCTCCCCAGGCAAAGCCGCTCTGCTCCTGGCTCCTCTGCTCCAGCTCCTGCAGCAGCCGAGTCATCTCCTGGCTCAGCTGCTCCGCACGCTGCTGCATGCACTCGCGCGTGGCCTCATCCAGCTCATCCCTGACCATCTGCGGGTACTGGATGATGCTTTGCACAATGAGTGCTAGGAGATTTGCAGCAGCCATGGCCTGCAGGAGGAGGGAGAGAAGGGGTTCAGTGGGGCTGGGAGGGAGGGAGCTGCTGGTGGTGGGGGGGCAGGGATGAGAGCCGCAGGGATCTGGGGACATGTAGGAGAGGTGGCGAGGCATCGTGGGAGGCAGGAGGGCCTGCTGTCAGCCCCGGCGGCGGCAGCAGCACAGTGCCCTGCCCAAGGCGCTCCCACGAGTGTCTGGGCCCTCGAGGCAGGGTGAGAACCCACCCCCCTGGGGCTCCGCGTTCCTGCCCACGCCCTCCTCCAGCTCAGCCTCCCCCCGCGTGCGCACTCACCGCTGGCCCAGGCCGGACTGGGGCAGCGCTGCCTGCTGGCGCCCCTTATAACCACCCCCATTGTGACTCGTGCCCTGTGCTGTCACAGGCGCCAGAGCGCATCACAGGCACGCCCGCCAGCCAGCCCCAGCCTTTGGCCCTACCCCGGCTCAGCGACTCACAGCTGCCCTGGGCTACTGGTTAACGCTGGACTAGAGTTAATTTTCTTCACAGGAGCTTGTGTCGTGCTTTATTTTGGATTTATTATCATCTGCCTGCCAACAGCAACCTCATAATCATAGAATACCCTGAGTTGGAAGGGAGCCACGAGGATCATTGAGTCCAACCGCTGACTCCATGCTGGGCAACCTTAAGGTTAAATCGTATATCAAAGAGCCTTGTCCAATTGCTTCTTGAATACCAGCAGGCTTCGGGCCGTGGCCGTTTCCTGGGGAGATCTTGTTCCACTGCCTGATACCCTCTCAGTGAAGCACTTTTTCCTAATATCCAAGCTGAAGTGCCCTTGACGCAGCTTTAAGCCATTCCTTTGCATCCTATGACTGGACCCCAGAGAGAAGAGATCAGCCCCTCCCTCTCCGCTCCCCGTCCTGAGGAAGTTGTAGGCAGCAATGAGGTCACCCCTCAGTCTCCTCTCCTCTAAGCTGAACAAACCCAGTGTCCTCAGCTGCGCCTCATAAGGACATGCCCGCTCGTCCTTTCACCATCTTTGTTGCCCTCCTTCAGGCACATTCTAACCCTTTTATAAGCTTCTTACACCATGGTGCCCAAAACTACGCACAGTACTCGAGGTGAGGCCGCACCAGTACTGGGTGTAGTGGCTCAATCCTTTCTTTTGACTGGCTAGCTCTGCTGTGCCTAATGTGCCCCAGGAGATGGCTGCGTCAAGGGGAGTGCATTCTCCACCCCTTATTCCATACCATTTACGTCATGCTCATGTCTCATGCTATCCAAAACAGTCTCTCTAACCACCACCCCCCTTCCCATCCTTTGATACAATACACAGATACCATTCCCTTAGTCTGTGGATCACCCCTGTGAAATGTCTGTAAAATGTCCATAAATGTCCACAAAACGTCCATTGAGTTAATTTAGTCCATGACTTTGGGCTCCATCTGTTATGGTGGTCACTCAGGACAGGAGAGATGTTGTATGGCATGGGGTTATTGGGCACTAAAGCCAGCTCAGGTGGGGTCACTGCTGCACTTGCACTGCTTCTTGTAAGGCTTGTCCTCCCTTGGTTCATGCAGTTCTTGCTGTAGTTATTCCTATAACATGCAACTCCAATCATGGGCTACAACAATTTAAAGGTATTTCCATTACAATCTCTACCCGTCTTCCCTTTGGACCAGACCACAGGGTTTAACATTGCAATGAAGTCCTCCCCTTGCCCCTGCTCCGGCTTGGACTTATCCACAGATTGCAGTCCCTTAGGGTTGTACCTGCTCCAAGTGGAGCCTTATCTGTGCACCACAGTCTCTTCAGGGGTATACCTGCTGCGGCATAGAGCTATCCACAGCCACAGTCACACTGAGGTGCACCTGTTCCAGCATGGCCTTATCCATGGGTCACAATACCTTCTGAGATATACCTGCTCCAGCATGGCCTTACCCACAGCCACAGTCCCTTCAGAAGTAAACCTGCTCCACCATTACCTTTCCCATGGCTGCAGTCTCTCCAGGGGTGTACCTGCTCTGTTGTGGGCTTATCCATGCCCACACGCTTTGAGGTGCTCCAGCATGACCTCATGCACAGCCACTGATGCTTCCAGGTGTACCTGCTGCAGCATGGACTTATCCTCGGCCACAGATGCTTCGAGGTGTACCTTCTCCTGCGTGGGCTTATCCTTGGGCCACAATCCCTTCAGTGGTACACCTGCTGCAGCACAGACATAACCCCGGCCACAGACGCGTCGAGATGTACCTGCTCTGATGTGGATTTATTCACAGCCACAGACGCTTCGGGGTGTCCTGCTCCCATGTGGACTCATCCAGTCCCTTTCACTCGAGTTCACACTGGAGTTCCAGCCTGTCCAGTACAGCAGCACAGAAAGAGCAGCGATGCCCTGGCCATCTGCCAGCCCAGGCGCATGGCCATTGCTGTTATCAAAATGTTCCTAGGCACAGCAGAGCAAGATGATAAGCAGTATGGCAGTACAGCAAGCAGCGAAAGCAAAAAGCAGCCACTAATGAGCGCTAGACTCTAATATACAGTAAGGCAAGCAAACCCCATGGCAAGCACAGGAGCCTGCCGATTAATAGCTAAACAGCAATAACAGCTATAAATTCGATCTAGCACATTCTAATCAAACCTGTCGTTATCTTGAACCCTTCGAGCGCCACACTGGGTGCCAAAAAGGACTGTCGTGGTTTAAGCCCAGCTGGCAACTAAAGACCACACAGCCACTCACTCACTCCCCCCAGGTGGGATGGGGGTGAGAATTGGAAGAGTAAAAGTGAGAAAACTCATGGGTTGAGATAAAGACAGTTTAATAGGTAAAGCAAAAGCTGCACAGGCAAGCAAAGCAAAACAAGGAATTCATTCACTACTTCCCATCGGCAGGCAGGTGTTCAACCATCTCCAGGAAAGCACGGCTCCATCACGCGTAACGGTTACTTGGGAAGACAAAGACCATCACTCCGAATGTCCCCCCCTTCCTTCTTCTTCTCCCAGCTTTATATGCTGAGCATGACATCATATGGTATGGAATGTCCCTTTGGTCAGTTGGGGTCAGCTGTCCCAGCTGTGTCCCCTCCCAACTTTCTGTGCACCCCCAGCCCACTCACTGGCGGGGCGGTGTGAGAAGCAGAAAAGGCCTCGACTCTGTGTAAGCACTGCTCAGCAGTAACTAAAACATCCCTGCTTTATCAACACTGTTTCCAGCAAAAATCCAAAACACAGCCCCATACGAGCTACTATGAAGAAAATTAGCTCTACCCTAGCCAAAACCAGCACAAATAGTTTCATGCCGCGACTGAAGCCAGCCATTGGGGTGGGCAGCGCCTTAGAAGGTTGGAGTCTCCGTGAGGATGATGCTGTCTCCAGCCTGCTCGTGCACCTGCAGCCCCGCTGTGGGCATGCCTTCCACCTGAAGCTGGGCACCACGGATGATATGCCGGTGAGGGAGTCCAGCTTCCACGTGGAGCCAGAGTGCACCTGCACGAGAGAGCAGCTGGTGGAGGACATGCTGTGCTTCCTCCACCACCTCAAGGAACAGCTGGGGAAAAATCAGGAGCCCAGCGTCCTAGGCACCCTCTGCACCGGCAATGATTCTGTAACTGAATCAGTGATTCTATAACTGTCCGTGCTCCTGCGCTGGCACCATCGGAATAATTTGTCACCCTCCACAGCTGTGCGCATTGCCTGTGTACCGCAGGGAGCCTGAAGTGGCTTCCTTGGGGGCCATACGCAAACCAAGTGCTGGGAGCCCGACAGCATTGCCCTTGGGCGACCCCAGTGAGGTGGGTATCATACTGTTGGAGTGGGGAGCCCTTTGCACAGCGGACAAGTGCCATGACTGTGGAGCTGGGCTGTGGATGCTCTGGCTCCTGTACAAGTGTGAGGCTCGTTCACCTTACCTTGTCATGACTCGCAAGCTCAGGTTCCCACCACCTTAACGAGGGAGACTTAACACGTGCAGCAAGGTTTAAGAAAGCTTTTCAGATGTCTCCCGTTCAAAGCCTGCACTTGCGCAGTCTATGCCACATTTAGGAGAAGCAGTGGCCTGACAGCAACTGTGTGGCAGAAGAGGTGCACTCGTATCTGCATTCGGGACACCTCCAGTGGAAATCCAACGATGGTATATGGGCGAAGATTTACAAGATCTTTGATAATTATCACATCAAACTGTCCATGTCGGAGTGCTAGAGAAGGCCAGACTTCTCCCAGTCTTCAAGTTAGACATTGCCGAACATGGCCAGTTCTTCCATGATACGCAAAGCTACCAGAACCTTCCTCACCTAATGATGTATCTTTGGAAAATGAAGTTAAAATTAAGGTGAGATGCTATCTGCATCTTTCACATCAGTGGTTTTCATTCTGTGGCCTAATCTTTCTCCCCAAAATTTTGTTTCATTGGAAAATGGCCATAATAACGCTGTATTTACCATGCATCTTTGGTGTTTCAAAGAGCTATAGCACATTATGGTTTTGGTATATGAATGCAAGAAGAGAAACATGTTATTTAAGATCCCCTTGTGAATTTTTTCATTTGAATACAGCCATGGTATTCTTTTTTAGTGCTTTGCATCCCTCCAGCTTCAAAGAGCAAGCTTTGAGCTACAGTTAATGATGTTTTGCTGATCTCTCCTCTTGAACCTGTTGCTAGTTTCTTGGGGCTTGTTTCCCTCTTGTGTACCTTTGAGCTTTTGAACCAATGTAAATGCTTACCTAGCAGGTTCATCTCGCCAAGTTCTTTTGATCAAGGACAAGGCTGAGAATCTGGGGAACAAAGAAGAATGACAAGCACTGATTGACTCCATGAAGACAATGCAATCTGCTCAGCCCTCTGCATCCCAACAGATTGTTACCACAAAGTCAGGCTTGCCAATGACCCAGGCCATCACATTAACTGGTTCCCGTTCCAAGAGGGTCCGGGTTTTCCAGGCTCTTTGGCAATTTCCTGTCACTTCCTCAGACTTGCTTACCCTTCTGCAGTCTCTTCTCAGAGAGAAGAGTATCCTAGATTTAATTTTCTCTCTTTCGTATTCGGTAAAAATCCTGATACACTGACAACTCTGGTCACAGCAGCATTATTAAAAACTTTTCTTGACTAGTCTGTTTTCTGACTCCCAGAGGATAACTGGCACAGATAGCCAGATGCTGCAGGATGTCTGTCCCAGCTGTGTTCAGGCACAACTGAACACCCACAGTACAGCCCCTGGGTCCCAGCAGTGCCCCAGCCAGCAGCTGTTTCTTGCCCAAGAGCATGCTGCAGGACCCGCCTGGCAGCACTGGCAGCTTGCTGCCAGTTGTCATCTTTCCCTGAGTCCCTTGGCTGTCATGCTGCAGAGACACGATTCCTCTCAAGAAGGGAATTACTACAGTCCGGGGCTAGCTCCTGGGAGTCCCAAGATGCCAAGGAAGGAGGACTGTCAGGAGCAGGCTGCCTAAGAAGGAAGGTTGTTGTCTGGTTTTCTGTGCCACTGTGAAGACCTTTAAATGCCGAGAGTCTGTAGGCACAAGGGATGCTCATGTTGCAAGCTTACAAGCATGAGAAAAGCTCGCAAAGAAAGAAGTGCTTCAGGCAGTACATAGATTCATCCATGCCTGACACTATTCACTGTGTAATAGCCAGGTCGCAGTTGCATGTGAGCCTGCGGGCTATGACAGTGGCCCTGAGCAAGCATGCCAAGAGGTGTGCCTAGGTGCAGAGGTGGTTAAGGACAGCACAATGTCTAGAGAGGATCCCATAGGTTATACTGTCCCTGTCTGTGTGCAGAGGCTGCTCTGGGGGCAGTTGGTTTCAAGTCGGGGGTGCCCTGGCTTGGCAACAGGCTGATGCCGCAGCTCTGTCGACAGGTAGCAGGACGACAGCCATACGCTGCACCACACCACAGCTGTCTGGCACCACATGTCTCCAAGTAGGAAGGCTGAGGGAGATCTAATTGCTGTGTCCCACCACCCAGAGCCTGTCTTTTCTGAGAGGTGCACAGTGAAAGAACATAAGGAAATGGTCACACATTGCACCGAGGGAAGTATGCCATGAGAGCAGATAAGCCCTGGAAGAGATAGCCAGAAAGGGTGGAGAATCTCCTTCTTTGGCATCTTTAAAAGTTCAGCTGGACAAGACCCTGAGCGACATGTCCTAACTTTGGTGTTGGCCCTGCTTTGAGCAGGGGGCTAGACTAAAGACCTCCAGAGGTCTCTCCCAACACAAATTCTCTATGTTACTCCGATTGTGACAGTGAGGATCAAATGGCCTTGGTGACCTTGTTGTGTGGGTGAAAGACCTTATAATGCAGGTGTTTCCATTGCTCTGGAGGCCTTCAGGTAGAGCTACCAGTAATGAAAGCATTGTCCAAAGATTGTTGGAGGGGGCACTGTTGATGCTGGGGGGAGTCTTTTCTTTGATAATGACACCAGCGTAGATGAGCTTGTACAAAACTGCATTAGTTGAATCCCTAATGTATATGATGAACAAAGAAAGAGCCAGCACATGTCCCCTGATGAGCTGTTAGTGATGGCAGATATATCACTGAGCAAAAGGAGTTGCTGTTTACAGTTGCCAACACTGTGACCAGGAATCACCCAGCACTTGGGCAGTTTTCCATGCTGGGCTGCCTGGCTCAGCAGCCCTTACCTCCTGCATACTAGAGCTCTTATCTAAGTGTCAGCCAGCTAGCAAAGGCAAGTGATCAGCTTCAGCATTTTCTTCAGCCATGGAAATCAGCCCATTTCCTTGACAGCTGATAGTTATCTGCAGGAATTTGGCTTTGCAGATCTTAAATAACAAATCAGGAAGTCTGAAGATCTCTGTTGAAGAAAGCTTTGGCATAAGTGTTTAATAGCCTGGCATAAGATCACAGCGTAAAAACCAAAATGACCCATGTTAGAAGACTGAATGTTCTGACCACAGTTATGAGTAACAGGTATTTATAGGAGAACTGTAAGAAAGTGTAGAAGTGAGGGTCATCTAATGGTTTTAGCCCTAAGCACAACAGGAAGTACAACCACAATCACATGGTAAGGCATTTCCATGGCAACTGATAACATTTTCCATTAAGCTGGAATTAATTTCAGGCTATAATCTGCCTAAGGACACAGAACACATAAGGATGCAGTAAGATAGCTAACGCCGTATTTAAAAAAGGAAATGGCTGGACTGTGGGTGTGATGGGAGTGGGAAGGAGCAAGAGCAGGACTCAGCGTAAGAAAACCCTGTCCCAGCGTGTCATGTCACGGGCAGGAAATGCTCCCTGCCCTCCATTACCACCGGATCTCACTATGTGGGTTTCCCTGCAATGGACTGGGCAAATAATGCAGTTGGGAGAAGTCTGCATTGCTTCTCTTTCCCTGGTCCCATAACTGCATCATGGGTCTCTCCTAGCTTTGGAACAAAAAGTATCAATTAAGTGCCTTACCAGACACGCTGCCTCCATGGTTGCCAGGGCCCTGACCAGCCCCCCAGGGCTTCTCTCCACCCTGTCCATGGCCCAGGACCCCCCTCCAGCCTAAACCAGGGCTGTCAGTCCTGTCCCAGTGACACTGCAGGTTGTCAGTTTCCCCCAGCCTTGCCTGGCCTAGCCATGGGCCCCAACGAGCCAGGCCCACCATTGGGCCAACATCCCAGTCTGTCCTCGGCCTGGCCCCGTCCCCACAGACCTGTCCGGCCATCCCTGGACTTGACTCTGAGCTGCAGATCATCCTGCCTCACCAACATGATCCTGCTTGATGATCTGCAGGCATGATTGATCCTGCTGAGGGTCTCCAGGCCTGCTCTGTTCCCTGGATGGGAGTGGTGGGACAGGCCTTGGTGTTAGCACACTCAGCTCCTGACCCTCGGGCCCTGAGGAAGCTGCCGGCCCTCCCTGCACCCTGGCACAAGTGTCCACAGTGCTGTGATACCTAGGTTCTGCTGCAAGTCCTTGCTAGGAAACGACACCCCAACCCACTCACAGCCTCCTGCACCCTAATAGGTCCTGTTGTTGCTGTAACTGCAAGCACAGATTCAGTGGCAGTGGGGCAGTCCCAAGGGGAGGCTGAACTGGGCCAGCGGAAGTCCTCCTGTCAATTTATGAGTTGTGGAGAAGCGTTACTGCTTGATAGCTGGATCTGTTGGTTTCCCACAACTGAAAACTACAGTGATGAGGCATTACATCCTCTTCTTCAGCTCCTTGAGGAACGAGGGGCATTGAATAGGTCTGTTAGACCATCTGGCCCAAGGTCTTGGGGAATGTGAGAGAAGAACTGCCCTCACCAGTGATTTATTTTGATTAACTAGCATCTAGGAGGGTTGTATTAACTTGCATCTAGGTGGGGGATAATGGCTGCTAGTTCATCAGATAGACTGTCCCCATTTGCCTTCCCAGCTATCTAGACAGGTTATCACCCTGATTATGAAGCAGATGTGAGTTGCCAGCATCAGCCCTTGGATGAGGATGTTGTACCTACAGCAGCTCCCAGCACTTAGGAAATGCTTAGTTTCATGACTGGGGTGAGTGACATCAGGCTAACCCAGTGTGCAGATCCCTGGGGTGGGACGGAGTCAGTGATGGCGCTTTGGCTCAGCCCAGATCCCTCTTCTCTCAGTGACTCTCACTCAGTAGCTACAACAATTGGCACACCTCCAGCAGCCTCCACCAAGAGCGTGTTTTGCAGCTTTTAATCTAGGCAAAATAAGGAGAGGAACACAGTCACAGCTAACGGAAATTATTCTTACCTTTATGAGGAATGGCTTCAAGTGGAGCACTCCACTGAGTGAATATGGATTCCCCCTTTGATTTTTCCCCAAAGCAACTTATTTGTGAAGATCCCAGTAGTGAAAAGATACTGTGCTTTCTTTCCCTCTTTCCTTCTGCAAGTGTCAACCCAAGTATGAAAAAGATGCTGTCTGATGGGACACTCCTCTCATGTCAGAACAATCTGTAGTGATTACTAAAGATTCGCAGGCAGATATGAAGAAACAGACTGAGAAAAGATGTGTATTCCCTGTTGCAGAGCTAGAGGAAAACAAAGGTCACCAATCTTCTGAATGCTTCCTTGCAGTCAAGGGCTTCTGGAGATGCATGCACAAATAGCAAACCTGCTATCTTGGAGATGGGGCTAGAGGGAAACCCAGCTTAGTATATATACACTTCAGAGGAGACAGCATGAGAAAGATGAGGTTTCCTAGCACCTTACCCACCCTGCTGCAACTGAAGTCAGTATCAAAGTTCTCACCGTCTTCCATGAGTTTCATTGTTTTCCATCCATTTTCCCTGAGATGTATTGAGGAAAGAATCCACCTGTATTATTTTCATGTCTGCTGTGCAGACAAGGAAATGCTGCATTTGTACATGTAAAGGGATTTCTCTTGTCTGAGAGACAGAAAAGGGTGAAGCCATAGGTGTCATTATTTGTATAGATTGACACGCGGAAACGAACTTCGTAACTCACACACAGTTATAAAGCAGGCATGTTTATTGTGGCGCCGGGTGCAAGGGGATTTCTCCACAAAGCTTGCACACAGGGTTAAAATCATGACAGGTATTTAAAACAGTTAACAAAGTTAGTTACGCCTACTGGTGCTACCCCTTAATTAACTATTGGTTAATACTTTTCTTACTTCATCTTAAAGTTACAGTTCTCTTTTAATTCACCACGCATGCTCAGAGAGTAGGGGGCTCAATTGGGTTGAGGCTTCTCTAGCTAGGAGGTGTGTTTTTTAGTATTAAAATGAGATTATAATGAGACAAGTTAACTCTAGGGCACTATTTTGGCAGTCTTTTCTATTTTCCTACGATTCGTCCTTGCGCTAATCATTATTGCTAGTTAGCAGAGAGTCAGTGGAGACAGTCTTTATCTCTAATATGTCTAAGTACCGGGTGCAGTTGTTACAAAGTATCTTCTCTACACTTTTCTTTCTTACTTTTAGCCCTTGTTTCTCAAGATGCCCTGTAACATTCCCCCCTTTTCTTTCCCTTAAGCAAATTCTTTTGCTCTTAAAAGTGGTTTGTTATGTTTCATCATTACTTTTAGTGTCCATACTTGCCCAATAATTTCCTTTAGTTTACACCAAAGGATAAGATTCACTATTGTTAATGTTGTGGTGGCTATTAGTAACCCCAATATCGGGTGGGTCATTATGTTTAAGATTTTGGTAGCTGACGGGGAATAACCCCTAAACACATCCCACCAATTGTGCTCTCCGTCTGCCTTCACTCGTTCCACTACTTGGTGTATTTCCTCTGTATCATGATGGACAGTAATTAAAGTCTTTCTTCCACTTCCTTGAACTTGTTTTAACAATCTTTTTAAATTTTCATGTTGTAATAGTTTTTTTATTAGAGTGAGATTCATTCCAATAGGGGTGGGCTGTATATCCTGAATCTACGTATAATTAAATTGTAGCAATTGATAAGTAGTAACAGGAGCTGTGTAGTTAAAATCACATCCTGTAAGACTAACAAAGTTGTCCACCATTTGATCATCTGCTTGTACAAGATCACATTGAGATCTCAGACAAACACATCCCATACCCCTGTAAATTATGATGGTTCTTAGGGTCTCGTTGGGATGCACCTCAAAGTGACAAACATTTTGTTCAGTGTCAAGACAAATATCTTGCCCTTTGATGGTGTTTCCTTCACAAATAAATCCTTGCTGGTCTCGTACGATACAGGCCTCGACATTAATAGTTTGCCACTTATTCCTGTTTTTCATAGCCCATACCCTATGTCCTAGGGGATAAAGCACAGTTCCATGGTAATTTAATCCTAGTGCAACAATCGGGTATATGTTATACACTAAAGCTTTATATATTGTTAGTACAAAAGCTGTAGCTGTGTTGTTAGTAGGGTCAAAGGTAAAATTAACCAAATGCCACCACAATTGGAATCTCCTTTCAAATTTCGTTGCGTTATTCCAAATCACCTTTCGGATTTCTTTTGGTAGGATTCCGTCTTCTCCTTCCCTAATGATTGCAGCTGCTATTGTCTGTAACCATAATTGAGCTTGGATACAACTGAGTGCTGTAGAAACATTAGTCTGAGCCATGTCTAATGCATTTATAATCAATTCATTGTCCTTTCATTAAGCTTTTCCCACTGTGGTAACATATTTGCTGTAAGCCATTGGCTGGTTCCTAAAGTTAGGAGGGAAGATCTTAAAGGGTTCTGTATTTTGTTTAGATCACTGGTCAGCGTTGGGAGTTTGTTCCTTATTATCTCAGTATCTATACTATTTAAAACTCCCAGTCCTGTTCCTACTGCACCAATCACATGTCTCCTTTTTCTCTTTCGGGAAGGAAGGGTCCTCTTATGTAACCATGACGTCCACCCTATGTGTAAGGGTCTTATAAATGATGAACAGGCTGGTTGAACGGTGGAAATATCGTTCTGTATTAATAATTCCACTCGCTTAAGAGACCATATTGGATTAGACATTACCTGTTGCTGACCGACATATTTAATTACGTATGCTCCTGTCGGATACACATATGGTCCTATTTGCTCAGGCTCTGTGGGACTTGATTTAGTAGCCTGAGTCGAGGAAGTGTAGGCAGGGGGAGTAGTGGTTTCCTCTGGTGTCTGCAACCGAAATCTAAAAGTTAGAGCTTGGGCCCCCTTTTGAGTTGCCCCCAGACATATTATGGTCACCGTTTGAATTGTATTGAAGGGATACCGACAAATGTCCTTTCTTTTACATATTGTGCTACCTGTTCTATTGGCAGAGTCCCAGACAGAATCATTTTTGACAGGAATTTGGGTCTGGAGAGGAAGCGGGTTACTTACATTAAGGAGTTTACAACCTATCTGGACCTCCTTTCCTTTCTCAATCATCCAGGTATAGACCAATTCTATTCTTTCCCATTCAGTTGGTCGCAGTGTCATGTTATTATTACATATTGCCACAGTTGCCAAATTCAACCCGTTCCCGAGCTTCCCATATACCCAAAATAAGCGTTTGTCCAAGGCCACTCCCAACAGTGGCTACAGTTCAGTAGAGTCATAAGAATCCATATCACCGCTTTCGAATGCGAAGCTTCAATGGTCCCATAGGTGTCAATTCCCATCATGGCTTAGGGGCTTTCTTCACTCTGGTGTGATGTACCCACGAGATCTGCTCTTTAATCTTGATCGCTGTAGGGGTTGTCAGCAGCACCTGGAAGGGGCCTTCCCATTTCGGTTTCAGAGGTGAATCTGTAAAGGACTTCACATACACATAATCACCAGGCTTAATATTATGCACCGGCCCATCAAGACCTCGGGCTCTGGTTCCTAAGACAAGTTTCTCTATCTCCCGAAGTTGTTTTTGCAGGTTTACAATATAATCAGATAACATTTCATCTCCAATCTGAGTTGATATTCCCGCCTGTACAATATAGGGCCTCCTGTACAGTATTTCAAAAGGGCTCAACTCCTCTTTAGTTCTGGGCTTAGTTCTAATTCTCAGGAGTGCCAGAGATTGTGGCAATCCGGCCTTCTCCTGCCCAATTTTACAATCTGTAACTTAATTAAGTGGTTCATCTTTTCCACTTGACCACTTGCTTGTGGCCTATATGAGGTATGTAACTGCCAATCTATTCCCAAGAGTCTACTAACTTGCTGAACAATTTTTGCAATGAAATGTGATTCTCTGTCCGAGGAGATTGTTGCAGGAATTCCAAATCTCGGTATTATTTCTTGTAATAGTGCTTTAGTTACTTCTCTAGCCTTATTAGTTCGGCAAGGGAATGCTTCTGGCCAGCCTGAAAAGGTGTCTGATAGAACCAGCAGATATCGAAACCCCCCTTTTCTTGGAAGTTCTGAGAAATCAATTTGCCACTGCTGCCCTGGATAGTTTCCTTTCCCTATCTGTCCAAGTTGGACTTTAGGGCTTACCTTAGGATTATTTTTCAAACATATTTCACACTGCTGTGTCACTCGTTTAACAGTGGTGTAGAGGTTCCGGGCAACTATACGCTGACTCAGATGTTTATACAAGGCCTCAGCTCCCCAGTGGGATTTCCTGTGTTCTGCTATAACTATGGCCCACAATAACGCAAATGGGATTATTATTTTGCCCTGCGGAGTCTTTGCCCACTTACCTTTCTCTACTTCTCCCCCTACATCTTCAACTAATTCCTGATCTTCTTTGGAATACCTGGGTTCACAATCAATTTGTATTTTACCGTCTGGGACCAAAGACTGCACCTCTCATTCACCTTTCTCAGCTGCTCTTTTGGCTTCTCGGTCTGCCATAGCATTGCCCAATTCTTGAGCGGTATGTCCTTTCTGATGAGCCTTGCGATGCATGATAGTCACTTTTTCAGGTTGCGGTACTGCTTCCAGGAGCCTAAGAATTTCTTCAGCATGTTTTATATGTTTCCCTTGGGTGGATAGGAGTCCCCTTTCTTTCAATATGGCTCCATGGGCATGGACTACCCCAAAAGCGTATTTGGAGTCTGTCCAGATATTAATCTTTTTGTCTTTGGCTAGCTCCAACGTTCGGGTTAAAGCGATTATTTCTGCTTTTTGTGCCGTAGTATTTGGGGCAAGGGCTGCGGATTCTATTACCTGATTCACGGTGGTTATTGCATACCCTGCTCTGTGGACGCCTTGTCGAACAAAGCTACTTCCATCTGTGTACCAGGAATCCTCAGCGTCTTCCAGTGGCTCCTCCTTTAGATCTGGTCGGCTGGAATAGACCGCTTCAATCCTTTCCAGGCAGTCACGTGATACCGGTTCTCCCGTGGTTCCACTGAGGAAAGTTGCTGGATTGACAATATTAGTAACAAATATTTCCACATCATCCTGTTCCACCAGAACAGCTTGATATTTAAGGAATCTCTGTGGTGAGAGCCAATGCCCCCCTTTTACCGCTAATACTGTGGATACAGTATGAGATGTCAGCACTGTAATCTTTTGGCCCAATGTAAATTTACGTGCTTCTTGAAAATTTAGCACCAATGCTGCTACCGCCCTTAAGCAGCTAGGCCAACCTTTACTTACTTCATCAAGTTGTTTGGAGAAATACGCCACTGCTCTTCTATATGGTCCCAAGTTTTGGGCTAGGATTCCCAGAGCTATTCCCTGTTTCTCATGGGAGAGCAACCAGAACGTCTTAGTAATATCTGGTAACCCCAAGGCAGGGGCTTCCATTAATTTCCTTTTCAGTTGCTGAAATGCTCTTTCTGCTTCCCCATTCCAGGTGAGGTCTTTTGGATTAGATTTTAACAGTTTATAGAGTGGTCTTACCAAGAGTCCGTAGTTATAGATCCATAGACAACACCATCCCGTCATCCCTAAAAACATACGGAGTTCTTTAGCCATCTGTGGTCGAGGAGTTTGGCAGATGGCCTCCTTTCTTGCTGTTCCTAGGGTCCTTTGGCCAGCAGTTATCTCGTACCCGAGGTAAGTTACCTGCTGCTGAGCTATTTGGGCTTTCTGTGGAGAGACTCGATAGCCATTAAGTCCAAGGAAATTCAGCAGACTAACTGTCCATAGTATACATAGTTCTTTTGTTTTAGTGGCTATCAATAGATCATCTACATATTGTAACATTATTCCATCTCCATGTGGTTGCTCCCCCTGTTCCAAGTCTTTAGCTAGTTGGTTCCCAAAAAGAGTGGGGCTATTTTTAAACCCCTGTGGTAACACAGTCCACGTTAGTTGTGTCTTTCTCCCAGAGTCCGGGTTTTCCCCCTCAAATGCAAACAGCAACTGGCTCTCTGGAGTCAAAGGTAGGCAAAAGAAGGCGTCTTTTAGGTCCAATACGGTAAACCAGGCCAATTCAAGTGTCAACTTAGTTAATAATGTATATGGGTTTGCCACGACAGGATGCAAATCCTCAACAATTTTATTAATAGCTCTGAGGTCCTGTACCATTCGATAATTACCATCTGGCTTTTTGATAGGTAGAATGGGAGTGTTATATTCCGATTCATACTCTGTTAGTATCCCATATTTGATAAATCGGTTGATTATTGGTCGGATTCCTTCCCTATCTTCAGTTCTGAGGGGATATTGCTTAATTCTTACAGGCCGCGCCCCCAGTTTGAGCCTGATCATTATTGGGGAGGCATTTTTGCTTTCCCTGGTATTTCTGAGGCCCATACTCCTGGATATACTTGGTTCTGGATTTCGTCAGGTATTTCTGAGCTAACAGGAGTATCTATGAGGGCCAGACTCAGAAGTTCAATTAGCTGGTCATCCCCCACTCGAAGCTCTATTTTTCCTTTTTCAAATTTTATTTCCGCTTTTAGTTGTTCCAGTAAGTCTCGCCCCCAATTGAGGTTTTGGTGAGTTGGGCATATATAAGAATTTGTGTATCCCAAATTGTTTTCTCAATCTAAATTTAAGAGGCTTTGAAAAGTACGCCTTTTCACTTTGGCCAGTAGCTCCTTTACCGTTACAAAATCATCATCCGTAGGTTTTAAAGCTTGGTTAATAGGTTTCATCTTGAGAAAATAAAATCAAGGACAGGGTCTGCCCTTTCTCTGTGATTCTAAGCAGCTGTGCTGCTGCCTCCGAGAAGCACCTTTGAGGCAGGAGAGGCCCCCTTGGGCACACACCACGCAGCACCGAGCTCAGGCCTCGTCACAGTGGTTTTACTGGGCTCCAGCTCCGTTTCCTAGCTGGGGGAGGCCACGGGACCATTTCCCTGCTTCCACCCCATCTGGGAAAGGTGGTACCGGCTCCCCCTCAAAAACAACATCAGTTGCAACAAGATATTGTAATTCAAGGTTCCGTTAAAGGGCCATTTCTCCTCATCATTTTTATTAAAGTCTTTCTGCTCACACTCCCTCCTGGCAGCTCTCCTATCTCCTTCCAGTGAGCTAAAATACAGCCTAGAAGGCTCCTTTTCAATATTTTGCCACTTTGTTTACCTCCCATAATGAACACCCTGCCCACAGGGGCTTATTCCTCAGCCTAAGAATACAACTGGATTGAATTGACAACAATAATACCTTGTCCAAGGCAAAAGATGCAAGGGTGTACTCGCCCCACAGCGAATGCACCTAAATTCAAGACAATTGTCAAAAAGGAAATAATGTACTTATGACACTCCAAACACTTAGCACAAACAAACAAGCAACACCAATGGCAAATCAGACAGTGCTCCACGCCAAATAAATCCGTCACTATTCTGTTCTACATTCCCCCCCCCCCCACATTCCAGCGACATTCTTACTGATTCCTTATACCTTTTATATTTTCACAAAGCACCTGCTTCCTTGACACTCACTACGCCAAAAATCATCTCGTCCCCAAACCGTACTCAAACGTTCTGTTTACAACCAAAACATTCAACAACATCATGAAAAATCCTGATATCTGTGTATAGGACAATAAGGGTTAACAATCAGTTCGGTTAACACAGTCTGTCATACGCTTCGTCCGTCTCCGGCCGCTCTCCTCGCGGAGAACATGGAACCGCGGATCAGGACCCCGCACTCGCCCCGCAGTCCGACTGCGTCTCACTCACTCAAACACTCACCCAACTTAAAACAACTAACAACAACATTAATTGTATATAATGAAGCACTTTTCACAAAATACACAGTACCGGGCACAAAACTTCTTAAGTATATAGATTGTAGTGACTATCATAAAATGCCAGTTATAGCCACAATAATATAAATTTCAATTCCCATGGGTTATAATAGTTGGTACAAACGATAGCAACTCTGCGTACTTCCCTTAATCAGGGATTCCCGCGTTCCTGTAGCTATCCCATACTCCCGCAATTTCAGCGAAGAGCACCCCCCGCGCGTACTTCCCTATCCAGGGATTCCCGCGCCCTCACTACTGGATTCCAATCCCTCCTGGGGCGAGCACCAATACTCTTTACCTCACGTAGGACATCTCCTCACGACTTACAGGTTCCCCTTCCTTAACATACCTGGTCCGCTGATGGTCCTTGTCTGTCCCTGCAGTGATCGGGCGAGCGAGGGAGGTCCTCCGAGAAATCTCGGGGCGCGCCAAGGATGTCCCCCTCTCAGCCGGTCCCGCAGCCGGGCAGAGAGGGTCCCATCTGGGGTGCCAAAATTGACACGCGGAAACGAACTTCGTAACTCACACACAGTTATAAAGCAGGCATGTTTATTGCGGCGCCGGGTGCAAGGGGATTTCTCCACAAAGCTTGCACACCGGGTTAAAATCATGACAGGTATTTAAAACAGTTAACAAAGTTAGTTACGCCTACTGGTGCTACCCCTTAATTAACTATTGGTTAATACTTTTCTTACTTCATCTTAAAGTTACAGTTCTCTATTAATTCACCACGCATGCTCGGAGAGTAGGGGGCTAAATTGGGTTGGGGCTTCTCTAGCTAGGAGGTGTGTTTTTTAGTATTAAAATGAGATTATAATGAGACAAGTTAACTCTAGGGCACTATTTTGGCAGTCTTTTCTATTTTTCTACCATTCGTCCTTGTGCTAATCATTATTGCTAGTTAGCAGAGAGTCAGTGACGGCAATCTTTATCAGCAGAGAGTCAGTGAAGACAGTCTTTATCTCTAATATGACTAAGTACCGGGTGCAGTTGTTGCAAAGTATCTTCTCTACATTTTTCTTTCTTACTTTTAACCCTTATTTCTCAAGATGCCCTGTAGCAGGAGTCTGTTCCACGCTCAATCCCTTCCAGTCTCACTCGCAAGGTCCCATCTGGGTCGCCAAAACTGTTACAAATCTGTAATATAAAAAGTCATCTACACAATGTACGTAGGTGAGCAGGTGCTTCTTTATTGCAGCGCTGGACACACAGGGGATCACTCCACCTAGTACCGCGTGCTTAGTTTCTCGGCTGCAAAAGTTATATACAATCAAAGTATACATATTCATCATATGTCCAAGAAACAGTTAACACATTCATACAATTTCCGAGAACTCATTAATCTATGTAAATGCTCGTGACCCATGTGCCTCCAGGTACACAGCTGGTCGGCTAAGATCCTCTGGTGGTCGTCCATAGTCTTCCTCATGGCATTCGCTAGTTGAACCCAATCTTTGCGCATGCTCAGCTTACTTGCAAAATTCCATTCTTGGAATCTTCCTAAGTTTTCCTCCGTTTACTGACCAGGCCTACAATTTATCATTCTCTTGACTAGCAAATCCTACCTATTCACAATGCTACATTGTTCAGCAGTTAGTTGATGGTTAAATCACAGATAAGTCATACCTAGTTATCATTACACAAAATACATAATTTAATTTTTCATTAATCGCTCTCTTGATTATACCATTCTATCAATATCCTTACTTGAAATAATCAATGTTTATTTCTATTAATACCTATTGTTTGGCATTCTTGATATTCAAATCAAGATGGGAAACGTAAGGAAATTTCCAAGCAGCATCACTGGTTCCTATCAGGTCACATTGTTACAGGACTCAAACAAAACTTCTCTATTGGATTCTTCATTGTTCCATCCTGTTACGATTAGTTCCTTACTATGGAACAGTGACTACCTGGTGAGGTTCCTACCAGTATAGTTTCAAACTTAACAATCCTAACTTATACATTTCTACATTATTATTTTATTTATTAATCAAACTTAACTTTTCTGTATGATCAAACGGTGATTATTTGAAAATTAGAGTATTTGCAAGATCGTAGTCTTCACCGACTGCAGCGCTGGGGAGACCATTGAGAGGAGGATGGTGCCGCTCTCGGCAGAGGGCTGCTGTGCAGGGATTTCCCTTTCCTTTCTGTGTCCCACGTTCTCCCCTCTTTTTCCCTGGGGTATGGGGTCAGGTGAATGCCATCAGCTCCCAACAAACCTGGCTTCTCAAAGGTAGAGCCATGATCAGAGAAGCCAAAACCTTGAGTACCAGCTACGCAGCCAGGCATTCAGTGCTCAGTTTGTCTGCTCCTTCCCGAACCCCTTCCTCCTCCTGGTGAGATAGAGGAGAACACCACCTGTGCTCCTGATCCTTTTGGCCTTGCTCCGAGGGACACGCAGCCTCTTTTGCCGCTTCTAAGTTGCCTCGTCACAGTATTGTTTGACCCTACTTTGCGTAGCAGGACTGGATGATATCTTGTACCATTCAGCAGGCTTGGCAGCCTCTCAGTGGCGTCAGGAATGTGAGCTGCTGGTGGGCAGCAAACTTCTCTAGACAAATTGTCTGGATGGCAAACAGGCGCTTCAGTGCCCCTCAGTAAGGAATCTCCAGTTGCTAATAGCTTACGCGCTTTCCTGGTGGCACTGGTTCTAATGCGGGCGGGTGGGTGGCTCACCTTTGCCTGCTTGACTTTTCCGGGATCCTGTCCCTTACTCACGTGCTCTGAATTCTCCAATCCCAGACTATCATGCCTGCTTCCTAGCCCCTGGAACACCTCTGTGAAACCCTCCCCGTATCTGGCATCATTGATAAGTAACTGTAGCAAGACCAACTCAGGGTCGTTTAGATCAAGAAGGAAGCAGGGGGATGGTGACGCCGCAGATTTATAGCTGCTTTGCAAAATAGTAGTACGCGTGTGTTAAGTAGCGATTGGTCAAATCCTGTTGTACCTGGTCGCCCAGTGTCGCGTTAAAAAGAATGCAGTTTGGAAATTTGTCTGTCAGAGTCCCAGGACTTTCACTGACCCATTTATCAGAGCCCCAACAAAAGGACTTGCACTGAGCAGATGCACAAAAATCGAAATTAGTTATTTTATTGAAAGCGACAGAAACAGATTCGAGATTGCCGTTGATAAATTCACTAACTACAATAGTGCTACTAATTAAGGTTAATATTGCTAGCAAACTTGATAGTAATACAAGAACCCGGGGATGACTTTCACCCAGAGGGTGAGAGGCGCAGCGCTTACCCAGAGAGGCGTCCCTGCCTGGGGTGGAGGAAGAGAACACAGCCCGTCGACTGGTCCGTCAGGTATCGAGGTTCTTCTCTCCCACCTTAACAATCATTTTCTCTGTCTTTTATCCCCAAAACTATGAGGTTCCCCCCCCATATGTGACGTGTAGCATGATTTGGGTGGAGAGACGAGTGCTATAGTCATATATGTTTAGCATGACCTCTATAATCTTCATTAGCATATGCAGGGGTGTGAGTTGTAATATGCATTTCACAGGTAATGAGGCAAAGGTCAGTTATCGGACACGAAGCCTTTTCAAAGAACAAAGGACCTCTCACATTCCTGTTATCTTACTGTCTTTGCTGACCATAAGCAGGGCTGTCCTGCCTCCACAGGGCCCCCTCCTTATCTGCACCCTGTGTTAGCCGGGTGAGTCTCCACTTCCCCGGGTCGCACAAGAGATAGCAAGGGCAGTCTTAACAGATCTTTGTGCACAGGAATCCCACCTCATTATCCAAATTCCACACCCAGGAAAGGTATAAGAACCTCGTGTAAAACCTCGTTCGGGGTGCCCCAATTTGAATAGGACACCTCATGCGCACGAATAAAGAATTGCTCTTGTAATTCTGTCCTTTGCATCCTGGGTTCTCCCTGGGTCGGCACGGGCCCCTACAAAGTGATACACAGACACCCAGAAACGCAGCGCTTATTCAAACACACCATTTATTGGCAACTTTGCACAGAGTAAAGCTCCCAGAGGGAATGGACTCTCTCAAAAAGGCAGGGGTGGTCGCTGTCCAGGTGGTAGCGGGAGTCTCTGTCACAAGCCTCCTTGCAACAGCCTCTTCAGCTGCATCGGCTCAGACTCCCCAGAGTGTGCTTTTGCTCTGGAGGAAAGGTCTGTTCAGCAGTTCCCACTGCCAACTGAGCAGTGTCTTCTCCATATGCTGCATGCTCGGTTCTGCGGCACCAGCCTCCCGGGGAGCGTCTAGGATGGGTAGACTCTCCACCCGGCCCCCAGTGAGCACACCGAGGCACATCAGCAGTGCCTCTTGCTTGGTCCTTGCACAGCCGGAGCTGCCAGCAAGAATGTCTGAGCCCCTGTGAAATGCCATCCCGGCCGCAGCCAGTGCGAGGGGAAAGCAGGGCGAAACTCGTCTTTGTCGCCACCATCGTCATCACCATCTGCTGCGCTGGGGACACCATTGAGAGGAGAACGCTGCTGCTCTTGGCAGAGGGCTGCTGCGCACGGGGTTTTCCCTTTCCTTCCTGTGTCCAGCCTTCTCCCCTCTTTTTCCCTGGGGTACGAGGTGGTTGTGTGCCATCAGCTGTGAGCCGCGCAAACACAGCTCTGCATGAAGACCTCTTTCATTGTCCATAGAACAGCAGCCTCGTGAGCCTATCTTGCAGCTCATCGAACTCACGCAGTGCCTCAGCATGGGCAGCAGGATCCTGTGCCAGGTGCTGGAAGAGGTTGAGTGGCTCGGCCGTTTGGAAGGCTGGGGGCAAGGTGATCTCCTCGGGCACGGTCTCATTGCCAAAGAAGAAGTGATCAAGGCGTTTCTCCTCCAGGCAGCAGCGCAGGTACTGCATGATATCCTGCAGCCGTGGCAGGAAATCTCCCCCCTGGTGCCCAGCTCCAGGTGGAAGGCATGCCTACGGGGGGGCCGAAGGGGCACAAGCAGGCAGTAGACAGCATCATCCTCATGGGGACTCCAACCTTCAAAGGCACTGCCCACCCCAATGGCTGGTTGCAGCACCGGGAAGAACGTATTTGACAAGAGCACTTGGAAGACACGGAGGAGGTCACGCACCAGCTCCTCCACCAGGTTCCTGTAGGCCAGCTTTTGCACTGGCCACTGGATGCGCTTTGCAAACACCCTGCTCACATCCCTCTCATCATCAGCATCTTCTCCTTCACTTTCTTCCACCTCCTGCTCCTCTTCCTCCTCCTGCTCTGTGTTGCTGCTGGAGCTTTCCTCTTCCCCGCTGCTGTCCACCTCACGGCTTCTTTTCGTGCGCTGCCAGCAGAGCGCAAAGAGCAGGACCAGGACTCCAGCAACGGCCCAGAATTGCCACTGCTGCAAGGCAGCAAAGAGCAGGGCTCCCCAGGCAAAGCCGCTCTGCTCCTGGCTACTCAGCTCCAGGCTCCTCAGCTCCTGGCTCCTTTGCTCCAGCTCCTGCAGCAGCCGAGTCATCTCCTGGCTCAGCTGCTCCGCACGCTGCTGCATGCGCTCGCGTGTGGCCTCATCCAGCTCATCACCGACCATCTGCGGGTACTGGAGGAGGCTTTGCACAATGAGTGCGAAGAATTCTGTGACAGCCATGGCCTGCAGGAGGAGGGAGAGAAGGGGTTCAGTGGGGCTGGGAGGGAGAGAGCTGGGGGGCGGGGGGGGGGACGGGGACGGGAGTCGCAGGGATCTAGGGGAAGGTAGGAGAGGGGGCAAGGCATCTGGGAGGCAGCAAGGCCTGCTCTCAGCCCCGGCGGTGGCGGCGGCACAGCGCCCTGCTGCAGGAGCTCCCATGAGCGTGGTGAGAACCCACCGCCCTGGGGCTCCGCGTTCCTGCCCACGCCCTCCTCCAGCTCAGCCTCCCCCCGCGTGCGCACTCACCGCTGGCCCAGGCCGGACTGGGGCAGCGCTGCCTGCTGGCGCCCCTTATAACCGCCCCCATTGTGACTCGTGCCCTGTGCTGTCACAGGCGCAGAGCGCATCACAGGCACGCCCGCCAGCCAGCCCCAGCCTTTGGCCCTACCCCGGCTCAGCGACTCACAGCTGCCCCAGGCAGCCAAAGCCCCGACACCCACAAAGTACAGACCCACCCAGCAGGACGTGCCTCCCAGGGGCTCCCTTTACAAAGCAGACAGAAGCCTCCCAAGCCCTTACCAAACATAAAATCGGGTGACGTAACCCGTGGATGCTTGTTCCTTGAGATGCCATCCTGTGAGATGGGATCGGCTCCCTCGGTGCTGACCTCTGTGCTTGTGGACATGGGTGTGCTCTTGGTGCCTTCGTGACACCGATGGGGGGTGGTGGTGTATATCCTGGTGGTGGGGTGGGACCTGCCCATGGCAGGACCTCTGCTCCTGCTGTGCCACTGCGAGAGGACATTGCTTCCAAAGAGACATTTCCCAGGGTGATGAGGAGGTGCGGGTGGAGATTTCCCATGGGGAAACTCGCTCTGCCGATAGAGCAGCGTCTTCTCCATGTCCAGCATGTTCAGCTCTGCGGTACCAAGTCCCTGGGGAGTGTCTGGGACAGGCAGATTCTCTACCCGGAACCCAGTGAACAAGCCTCTTGCTTGGTCCCTGCCCAGACGGAGCTGCCAGGGAGTTTCCCGGCCCTTGTGAAATCAGCACCATGGCCGTGACAGTGCGAGGGGAAAGCAGGCGAAAATCATCTTCGTAGCCACTGTGGTCTTCACCGGCTGCTGCGCTGGGGAGACCATTGAGAGGAGGATGGTGCCGCTCTCGGCAGAGGGCTGCTGTGCAGGGATTTCCCTTTCCTTTCTGTGTCCCACGTTCTCCCCTCTTTTTCCCTGGGGTATGGGGTCAGGTGAATGCCATCAGCTCCCAACAAACCTGGCTTCTCAAAGGTAGAGCCATGACCAGAGAAGCCAAAACCTTGAGTACCAGCTACGCAGCCAGGCATTCAGTGCTCAGTTTGTCTGCTCCTCCTGAACCCCTTCCTCTTCCTGGCGGGATAGAGGAGAACACCACCTGTGCACCAGGATGCGGGCGCAGATCTGCAGGCATTTGAGGTGGCAGCTGTCATGCGGGGCGTGCCTGGTCATATGCCTGAAGAACTACTGCCACAGCGTAGCTCTCTGGCCGCATTGTTGTTGGGGTGAAGATGGCCTCCGTAGTCTGGCTTCTCCAGAAGATGTCCAAGTCGCATTTCTGCACCCCAATCTTCACCTCAATGAAGAGGCTATACTTGCTGCCTTTTGTCACCTGGAGTTTGGAGGAGTGGCTGGACGGCAGCACTGTTATATGGCATTTGGACAACAGAGTCAAAACCACCCATGCTGCTTCAGAGGCATGAGCAGGCAATAGTTGATGTCTGACCTGGCCACTGTATGTGGTCGTTCCCTGAGGCTCATGTTAAAGCTGTGATTAGAAATGTTCCCAGTCTGGTATGGCCCTCAGTTTATTATCTGTTATTGTTTTTTTATGTAGGCAGCGATGAAGTTGCAATAAGAAGACCAAGGGTGATCAAAAGAGACTTCAGAGCCTTGGGACGAATGGTTAAGGGATCAGGAGCACAAGCAGGGTTTTACTTTGTGCTTAAGTAGTGTTTTCCTCTGTGCCTTCAGTTGCAGGGAATGAAGAGGGAAGAAACAAGAAGACCCAGCTGATCAACACCTGGCTCTGTGACTGGTGTCACCAGCAGAATTTTGGGGTTTTTGATCACAGGTCAGCCTCCATGACACTTGGCCAGCTAGCGACAGATGGGGTTCACCTTTCTCAAAGCGGGAAATGGTTGAGAGCCTCTCTGTAAAGATTCAGAGAAAAGCTAATAAAGCAGATGTTCTTGCAGGACTCTACTATAGATCACCCAGCCAGGATGACAGCACCGATGTATTACTCTCTAAGGAATCAAGGGAAATTTCTAGATCAGTCACCCTAGATTGTCCTTATGGGCGACTTCAATGTCCCAGCTGCGAACTGGGACTGTCATAGAGCAGACACGAACAGGCCCAGGAAATTCCTGAAGGCCACATTGATGATAACGTTTTGATATGGGTACTAAGGGAGCCGACTAGGAAAGACGCCCTCCTAGATTTGTTGTTTGTGAACAGAGAGGGACTCGTGGGCAAAGTGGTGATTAGTGGCATTCTTGGTCACAGTGACCACGAAATAGCTGAGTTTCCAGTTGTTGGCAACAGGAGGAAAACTGCCAGCAAAACTTCGAGCCTGGCTGTGGGGACAGCAGACTTCAGGCTGCTCAAGGAACTAGTTAGTAAGGTCCCCTGGGCCTCTTCGTTAGAGGGTATTGGGGTCCATTAGTGCTGGTCACTTTTTAAGAGCCATCCCTTAAGAGTGCCGGACCAGGCAATTACAAAGTGTTGGAAGTCAAGCAAGCAGTGCAGAAGGCTGTTTTTGCCGAGCAGGGATCTTCTTCTAGAACATAGGTGCAGAAGGAAAAGTGTATAGCCACTGGAAGCAAGGACAGGCAACACGGGAGGACTACAGAGATGCTGTTCGCCACTGTAGGGAGAAATTCATGCGGCCAAAGCTTGATTAGAGTTCAAGCTGTCTAGCACTGTGAAGGACAACAAAAATGGCTTTTTAAAATATGTTAACAGCAAAAGGAGGATCAGAGATAACATTGGTCCCTTACTTGATGAGGTTGGTCACGTCACAAATAGGGATGTAGACAAAGCAGAGAAGTTTAACGCCTTCTTGGCTTCTGTCTTTAACACCAATGATGGGCCCTGGGACCCCCGGAGCCTTGTGTTGGAAGATCGTGACTGGGGGGATGATGAGCTCCCAGCTGACTCTGAACTTGTTTGAGACTTGCTGCTCCAGCTGAATGCGAAAAAATCTATGCAGCCTGACGGGATTCATACCAGGGTACTGAAAGAGCTGGCCAATGTTATCGCAGGACCTTTCTCGATTATTTTTCAGCAGTCTGGGGAGTCTGGAGAGGTTGCAGTTGACTGGAAGCTGGTAAATGTTGTCCCAATTTTCAAGAATGGAAAGAAGGAAGACCCTGGTAATTACAGGCCTGTCAGTCTCACTTCAGTGCCTGGTAAAATTACGGAGAAGGTTATTCTGGGAGTTACTGAAAAACACTTGAGAGACAATGCAGTCATTGGTCATAGCCAACATGGGTTCATGAGGGGAAAGTTCTGCTTAACTGACTTAATTTCCTTTTATGACAAGGTCACCCATTTAATTGACCAAGGGAAGCCAGTAAATGTGGGGTTTTTTGGATTTTAGCAAAGCTTTTGGTACTGTCTCTCCCAGTATCCTTCCGGACAAAATGTCCAGCACACAGCTAGACAAGTCCATAGTATGTTGGGTGAGCAACTGGCTGATGGGTTGGGCTCAAAGAGTTATGGTAAATGGGGTTACATGAGGCTGGTGACCAGTCACCAGTGGGGTCCCACAGGGCTTGATTTTAGGGCCAGCGCTCTTTAATGTTTTTATAAATGATCTGGGTGCAGCAATCGAATGTACATTAATTAAGTTTGCTGATGATACTGAACTAGGAGGAGCTGTGGACTCCCTCAAGGGTAGAGAGGCCTTACAGAGAGATCTGGATAGACTAGAGAGCTGGGCAATCACCAGCCGTGTGAAATGTAACAAGAGCAAGTGCGCGATTCTCCACCTGGAATGGGGTAATCAAATCGGGGGATGAGAGGCTGGAGAGCAGCGCTGCAGAATGAGATCTGGGGGTTTGGGTTGAATGCAAATTTAATAGGAGTCAACAGCGTGCCCTGGCAGCCCAAAGGGCCAACTGGGTCCTGGGCTGCATCGAGCACAGCATAGCTAGCTGGTTGAGGGAGGAGATTGTCCCACTCGACACTGCACTGGTGCAGCCCCACCTCGAGTACTGTGTGCAGTTTTGGGCGCCTCAATGTAAGAAGGACATCAGACTATTAGAGTGTGTCTAGGTGTCTAGAGGAGGGCGACCAAGATGGTGAAAGGCCTCGAGGGTAGGGCTTAGGAGGAGCAGCTGAGGTCGCTTGGCTTGATCAGCTTGGAGAAGAGAAGGCTGAGGGGTGACCTCATCGCAGTCTACAACTTCCCCAAGGCGGGCAGCAGAGAGGCAGGTGCTGATCTCCTCTCTCTGGTGACCAGCGACAGGACACGAGGAAATAGAATAATGCTGTGTCAGGGGAAATTCAGACTGGGCCTTAGGAAAAGGTTCTTCCCTAAGAGGGTGGTTGGTCACTGGAACAGGCTCCCCAGGGAAGTGGTCATGGCACTAAGCCTGTCAGAGTTCAAGGAGCCTCTGGATGATGCTCTTAGTCATATGATATAGTTTTAGACAGTCCTGCAAGGAGCAGGGACTCAGACTCAATGATGCTTATGGGTCCCATCCAGCTTGAGATATTCTATGATTCTATGATTCTATGATAACAAACTGAGGGACATAAAAGGCTAGGAAATTTCATGGTAACCTGAGCCGCAGGGAGGCAGGCGGCTTCCTAAAAAGGTAGGTCTGCTCAGCAGACCAGAGGAGTAGTGAATGAATTCTTTATTTTGCTTGGCCTGGGCATGTAGCTCTTGCTTTACGTACTAAACTGTCCTCTCTCAACCCACACGTTTTCCCACTTTTATGCTTCAGAGTCTCTCCTCCATCCCACTGGGGGAAAGGGACTAAGTAGCTGTGTGATGCCAAGCTGCCTACTGGCATTAACCCACAACACCTGGGAAGCCAAAGCCCAGGGAATCATTGAAACCAGAGCCCACTGCATCAGCTCTTCTGCAAAATGCTCGCTGACTCTGCCGCAGCTGAGCTGTCAGCACCCTATGCCCGCGTTCGCCATCAAAGTGATGCACAGAGACTCATGGATGCAGCGTTTCTTCAAACAAGTGATTTATTGCCATCTTTGTCCACGGCCAGTCTCCCGGAGGGAATGGACTCTCTCGAAGAGGGAGGGCAGTCACCGTCCAGGTGGTAACGGAGTCTCTGTTGCAAGGCTCCTTGCAATGGCCCCTTCAGCTGCATCGGGTCCCACTCCCCAGAGTGTGCTTCTGCTGTGGAGGAAAGATGCGGCAGCAATTCCCACTGCCGCATGAGCAGCGTGTTCTCTGTGTCCAGCCTGCTCAGTTCTGCAGCACGAGCTCTCCGGGGAGTGTCCTCAGGCCTGGCCCTGTGCTTGGAGAACTGCTCGTCTGGCACAGCACAGCTCTCTGGCCACGTCCTGCTGCTGGTAACACTGGCCTCTACCTACTCGATGCTCAGGAAGGTGTCTGAGCCATCTTGCTGCACCCCAAACATCACCTCAATCAGGAGGGTAATATCGTCAGTGTTTGTCAGCCGGAGCTTGCCTGAGCGCCTGGAAGGTAGCACTGTTAGACGGCAGTGTTGCGACAGAGGCAAAGCCACCCAGGCTGCTTTTACCAATATCTGGAACCAGAGGGTGGTTTTCTCCATGTCTAGGTAGGGGCCGGTGCAGAGGGTGTCTAGGAGGCTGGCGCCCTGATTCCTCCTCAGCTCCTCCTCGGGGTGGTGGAGGAAGCACAGCATGTCCTCCACCAGCTGCTCCCTCGTGCAGGTGCACTCGAGCTCCACGCGGAGACTGGCATGCCTCGCTGGCATCTCCTCCATGGTGCCCAGTTCCAGGTGGAAGGTGTGCCCACGGGGGGGCTTCAGGGGCACAAGCAGGCAGAAGACAGCATCATGCTTATGAGGACTCCAACTTTCTAAGGCACTGCCCACCCCAATGGCTGGCTTCAGTTGCGGCATGAAAGTATTCCTGGAAAGCTTTCGGCAGATGCGGAGAAGTTCATCCACCAGCTCCTCCACCATCACGAACGATTCTGGCAGGTCCAGGAGGCGACTGGACAAAACTCTGCCCACATGCAGTGCAACACTGGGTTTTACTGCCTGCTCCTTATTATGTGCCTTCTTTCTGGAGCTGCCCTCCTTGCGGCTGCTGGCTGGCTGACGGCTCCCTTTCCTGAGCCACCAGCAGAGCCCAAAGAGCAGGACCAGGACTCCAGCAACGGCCCAGAATTGCCACTGCTGCAAGGCAGCAAAGAGCAGGGCTCCCCAGGCAAAGGCGCTCTGCTCCTGGCTCCTCTGCTCCAGCTCCTGCAGCAGCCGAGTCATCTCCTGGCTCAGCTGCTCCGCACACTGCTGCATGCACTCGCGCGTGGCCTCATCCAGCTCATCCCTGACCATCTGCGGGTACTGGATGATGCTTTGCACAATGAGTGCGAGGAATACTGCGACAGCCATGGCCTGCAGGAGGAGGGAGAGAAGGGGTTCAGTGGGGCTGGGAGGGAGGGAGCTGCTGGTGGTGGGGGGACAGGGATGAGAGCCGCAGGGATCTGGGGACATGTAGGAGAGGGGCCGAGGCATCGTGGGAGGCAGGAAGGCCTGCTGTCAGCCCCGGCGGCGGCAGCAGCACAGTGCCCTGCCCAAGGCGCTCCCACGAGTGTCTGGGCCCTCGAGGCAGGGTGAGAACCCACCCCCCTGGGGCTCCGCGTTCCTGCCCACGCCCTCCTCCAGCTCAGCCTCCCCCCGCGTGCGCACTCACCGCTGGCCCAGGCCGGACTGGGGCAGCGCTGCCTGCTGGCGCCCCTTATAACCACCCCCATTGTGACTCGTGCCCTGTGCTGTCACAGGCGCCAGAGCGCATCACAGGCACGCCCGCCAGCCAGCCCCAGCCTTTGGCCCTACCCCGGCTCAGCGACTCACAGCTGCCCTGGGCTACTGGTTAACGCTGGACTAGAGTTAATTTTCTTCACAGGAGCTTGCGTCGTGCTTTATTTTGGATTTATTATCATCTGCCTGCCAACAGCAACCTCATAATCATAGTATACCCTGAGTTGGAAGGGAGCCACGAGGATCATTGAGTCCAACCGCTGACTCCACGCTGGGCAACCTTAAGGTTAAATCGTATATCAAAGAGCCTTGTCCAATTGCTTCTTGAATACCAGCAGGCTTCGGGCCGTGGCCGTTTCCTGGGGAGATCTTGTTCCACTGCCTGATACCCTCTCAGTGAAGCACTTTTTCCTAATATCCAAGCTGAAGTGCCCTTGACGCAGCTTTAAGCCATTCCTTTGCATCCTATGACTGGACCCCAGAGAGAAGAGATCAGCCCCTCCCTCTCCGCTCCCCGTCCTGAGGAAGTTGTAGGCAGCAATGAGGTCACCCCTCAGTCTCCTCTCCTCTCAGCTGAACAAACCCAGTGTCCTCAGCTGCGCCTCATAAGGATATGCCCGCTCGTCCTTTCACCATCTTTGTTGCCCTCCTTCAGGCACATTCTAACCCTTTTATAAGCTTCTTACACCATGGTGCCCAAAACTACGCACAGTACTCGAGGTGAGGCCGCACCAGTACTGGGTGTAGTGGCTCAATCCTTTCTTTTGACTGGCTAGCTCTGCTGTGCCTAATGTGCCCCAGGAGATGGCTGCGTCAAGGGGAGTGCATTCTCCACCCCTTATTCCATACCACTTACGTCATGCTCATGTCTCATGCTATCCAAAACAGTCTCTCTAACCACCACCCCCCTTCCCATCCTTTGATACAATACACAGATACCATTCCCTTAGTCTGTGGATCACCCCTGTGAAATGTCTGTAAAATGTCCATAAATGTCCACAAAACGTCCATTGAGTTAATTTGACTTTGGGCTCCATCTGTTATGGTGGTCACTCAGGACAGGAGAGATGTTGTATGGCATGGGGTTATGGGGCACTAAAGCCAGCTCAGGTGGGGTCACTGCTGCACTTGCACTGCTTCTTGTAAGGCTTGTCCTCCCTTGGTTCATGCAGTTCTTGCTGTAGTTATTCCTATAACATGCAACTCCAATCATGGGCTACAACAATTTAAAGGTATTTCCATTACAATCTCTACCCGTCTTCCCTTTGGACCAGACCACAGGGTTTAACATTGCAATGAAGTCCTCCCCTTGCCCCTGCTCCGGCTTGGACTTATCCACAGATTGCAGTCCCTTAGGGTTGTACCTGCTCCAAGTGGAGCCTTATCTGTGCACCACAGTCTCTTCAGGGGTATACCTGCTGCGGCATAGAGCTATCCACAGCCACAGTCACACTGAGGTGCACCTGTTCCAGCATGGCCTTATCCATGGGTCACAATACCTTCTGAGATATACCTGCTCCAGCATGGCCTTACCCACAGCCACAGTCCCTTCAGAAGTAAACCTGCTCCACCATTACCTTTCCCATGGCTGCAGTCTCTCCAGGGGTGTACCTGCTCTGTTGTGGGCTTATCCATGCCCACACGCTTTGAGGTGCTCCAGCATGACCTCATGCACAGCCACTGATGCTTCCAGGTGTACCTGCTGCAGCATGGACTTATCCTCGGCCACAGATGCTTCGAGGTGTACCTTCTCCTGCGTGGGCTTATCCTTGGGCCACAATCCCTTCAGTGGTACACCTGCTGCAGCACAGACATAACCCCGGCCACAGACGCGTCGAGATGTACCTGCTCTGATGTGGATTTATTCACAGCCACAGACGCTTCGGGGTGTCCTGCTCCCATGTGGACTCATCCAGTCCCTTTCACTCGAGTTCACACTGGAGTTCCAGCCTGTCCAGTACAGCAGCACAGAAAGAGCAGCGATGCCCTGGCCATCTGCCAGCCCAGGCGCATGGCCATTGCTGTTATCAAAATGTTCCTAGGCACAGCAGAGCAAGATGATAAGCAGTATGGCAGTACAGCAAGCAGCGAAAGCAAAAAGCAGCCACTAATGAGCGCTAGACTCTAATATACAGTAAGGCAAGCAAACCCCATGGCAAGCACAGGAGCCTGCCGATTAATAGCTAAACAGCAATAACAGCTATAAATTCGATCTAGCACATTCTAATCAAACCTGTCGTTATCTTGAACCCTTCGAGCGCCACACTGGGTGCCAAAAAGGACTGTCGTGGTTTAAGCCCAGCTGGCAACTAAAGACCACACAGCCACTCACTCACTCCCCCCAGGTGGGATGGGGGTGAGAATTGGAAGAGTAAAAGTGAGAAAACTCATGGGTTGAGATAAAGACAGTTTAATAGGTAAAGCAAAAGCTGCACAGGCAAGCAAAGCAAAACAAGGAATTCATTCACTACTTCCCATCGGCAGGCAGGTGTTCAACCATCTCCAGGAAAGCACGGCTCCATCACGCGTAACGGTTACTTGGGAAGACAAAGACCATCACTCCGAATGTCCCCCCCTTCCTTCTTCTTCTCCCAGCTTTATATGCTGAGCATGACATCATATGGTATGGAATGTCCCTTTGGTCAGTTGGGGTCAGCTGTCCCAGCTGTGTCCCCTCCCAACTTTCTGTGCACCCCCAGCCCACTCACTGGCGGGGCGGTGTGAGAAGCAGAAAAGGCCTCGACTCTGTGTAAGCACTGCTCAGCAGTAACTAAAACATCCCTGCTTTATCAACACTGTTTCCAGCAAAAATCCAAAACACAGCCCCATACGAGCTACTATGAAGAAAATTAGCTCTACCCTAGCCAAAACCAGCACAAATAGTTTCATGCCGCGACTGAAGCCAGCCATTGGGGTGGGCAGCGCCTTAGAAGGTTGGAGTCTCCGTGAGGATGATGCTGTCTCCAGCCTGCTCGTGCACCTGCAGCCCCGCTGTGGGCATGCCTTCCACCTGAAGCTGGGCACCACGGATGATATGCCGGTGAGGGAGTCCAGCTTCCACGTGGAGCCAGAGTGCACCTGCACGAGAGAGCAGCTGGTGGAGGACATGCTGTGCTTCCTCCACCACCTCAAGGAACAGCTGGGGAAAAATCAGGAGCCCAGCGTCCTAGGCACCCTCTGCACCGGCAATGATTCTGTAACTGAATCAGTGATTCTATAACTGTCCGTGCTCCTGCGCTGGCACCATCGGAATAATTTGTCACCCTCCACAGCTGTGCGCATTGCCTGTGTACCGCAGGGAGCCTGAAGTGGCTTCCTTGGGGGCCATACGCAAACCAAGTGCTGGGAGCCCGACAGCATTGCCCTTGGGCGACCCCAGTGAGGTGGGTATCATACTGTTGGAGTGGGGAGCCCTTTGCACAGCGGACAAGTGCCATGACTGTGGAGCTGGGCTGTGGATGCTCTGGCTCCTGTACAAGTGTGAGGCTCGTTCACCTTACCTTGTCATGACTCGCAAGCTCAGGTTCCCACCACCTTAACGAGGGAGACTTAACACGTGCAGCAAGGTTTAAGAAAGCTTTTCAGATGTCTCCCGTTCAAAGCCTGCACTTGCGCAGTCTATGCCACATTTAGGAGAAGCAGTGGCCTGACGGCAACTGTGTGGCAGAAGAGGTGCACTCGTATCTGCATTCGGGACACCTCCAGTGGAAATCCAACGATGGTATATGGGCGAAGATTTACAAGATCTTTGATAATTATCACATCAAAAGAACTGTCTGACTGTCCATGTCCGAGTGCTAGAGAAGGCCAGACTTCTCCCAGTCTTCAAGTTAGACATTGCCGAACATGGCCAGTTCTTCCATGATACGCAAAGCTACCAGAACCTTCCTCACCTAATGATGTATCTTTGGAAAATGAAGTTAAAATTAAGGTGAGATGCTATCTGCATCTTTCACATCAGTGGTTTTCATTCTGTGGCCTAATCTTTCTCCCCAAAATTTTGTTTCATTGGAAAATGGCCATAATAACGCTGTATTTACCATGCATCTTTGGTGTTTCAAAGAGCTATAGCACATTATGGTTTTGGTATATGAATGCAAGAAGAGAAACATGTTATTTAAGATCCCCTTGTGAATTTTTTCATTTGAATACAGCCATGGTATTCTTTTTTAGTGCTTTGCATCCCTCCAGCTTCAAAGAGCAAGCTTTGAGCTACAGTTAATGATCTTTTGCTGATCTCTCCTCTTGAACCTGTTGCTAGTTTCTTGGGGCTTGTTTCCCTCTTGTGTACCTTTGAGCTTTTGAACCAATGTAAATGCTTACCTAGCAGGTTCATCTCGCCAAGTTCTTTTGATCAAGGACAAGGCTGAGAATCCGGGGAACAAAGAAGAATGACAAGCACTGATTGACTCCATGAAGACAATGCAATCTGCTCAGCCCTCTGCATCCCAACAGATTGTTACCACAAAGTCAGGCTTGCCAATGACCCAGGCCATCACATTAACTGGTTCCCGTTCCAAGAGGGTCCGGGTTTTCCAGGCTCTTTGGCAATTTCCTGTCACTTCCTCAGACTTGCTTACCCTTCTGCAGTCTCTTCTCAGAGAGAAGAGTATCCTAGATTTAATTTTCTCTCTTTTGTATTCGGTAAAAATCCTGATACACTGACAACTCTGGTCACAGCAGCATTATTAAAAACTTTTCTTGACTAGTCTGTTTTCTGACTCCCAGAGGATAACTGGCACAGATAGCCAGATGCTGCAGGATGTCTGTCCCAGCTGTGTTCAGGCACAACTGAACACCCACAGTACAGCCCCTGGGTCCCAGCAGTGCCCCAGCCAGCAGCTGTTTCTTGCCCAAGAGCATGCTGCAGGACCCGCCTGGCAGCACTGGCAGCTTGCTGCCAGTTGTCATCTTTCCCTGAGTCCCTTGGCTGTCATGCTGCAGAGACACGATTCCTCTCAAGAAGGGAATTACTACAGTCCAGGGCTAGCTCCTGGGAGTCCCAAGATGCCAAGGAAGGAGGACTGTCAGGAGCAGGCTGCCTAAGAAGGAAGGTTGTTGTCTGGTTTTCTGTGCCACTGTGAAGACCTTTAAATGCCGAGAGTCTGTAGGCACAAGGGATGCTCACGTTGCAAGCTTACAAGCATGAGAAAAGCTCGCAAAGAAAGAAGTGCTTCAGGCAGTACATAGATTCATCCATGCCTGACACTATTCACTGTGTAATAGCCAGGTCGCAGTTGCATGTGAGCCTGCGGGCTATGACAGTGGCCCTGAGCAAGCATGCCAAGAGGTGTGCCTAGGTGCAGAGGTGGTTAAGGACAGCACAATGTCTAGAGAGGATCCCATAGGTTATACTGTCCCTGTCTGTGTGCAGAGGCTGCTCTGGGGGCAGTTGGTTTCAAGTCGGGGGTGCCCTGGCTTGGCAACAGGCTGATGCCGCAGCTCTGTCGACAGGTAGCAGGATCACAGCCATACGCTGCACCACACCACAGCTGTCTGGCACCACATGTCTCCGAGTAGGAAGGCTGAGGGAGATCTAATTGCTGTGTTCCACCACCCAGAGCCTGTCTTTTCTGAGAGGTGCACAGTGAAAGAACATAAGGAAATGGTCACACATTGCACCGAGGGAAGTATGCCATGAGAGCAGATAAGCCCTGGAAGAGATAGCCAGAACGGGTGGAGAATCTCCTTCTTTGGCATCTTTAAAAGTTCAGCTGGACAAGACCCTGAGCGACATGTCCTAACTTTGGTGTTGGCCCTGCTTTGAGTAGGGGGCTAGACTAAAGACCTCCAGAGGTCTCTCCCAACACAAATTCTCTATGTTACTCCGATTGTGACAGTGAGGATCAAATGGCCTTGGTGACCTTGTTGTGTGGGTGAAAGACCTTATAATGCAGGTGTTTCCATTGCTCTGGAGGCCTTCAGGTAGAGCTACCAGTAATGAAAGCATTGTCCAAAGATTGTTGGAGGGGGCACTGTTGATGCTGGGGGGAGTCTTTTCTTTGATAATGACAACAGCGTAGATGAGCTTGTACAAAACTGCATTAGTTGAATCCCTAATGTATATGATGAACAAAGAAAGAGCCAGCACATGTCCCCTGATGAGCTGTTAGTGATGGCAGATATATCACTGAGCAAAAGGAGTTGCTGTTTACAGTTGCCAACACTGTGACCAGGAATCACCCAGCACTTGGGCAGTTTTCCATGCTGGGCTGCCTGGCACAGCAGCCCTTACCTCCTGCATACTAGAGCTCTTATCTAAGTGTCAGCCAGCTAGCAAAGGCAAGTGATCAGCTTTAGCATTTTCTTCAGTCATGGAAATCAGCCCATTTCCTTGACAGCTGATAGTTATCTGCAGGAATTTGGCTTTGCAGATCTTAAATAACAAATCAGGAAGTCTGAAGATCTCTGTTGAAGAAAGCTTTGGCATAAGTCTTTAATAGCCTGGCATAAGATCACAGCGTAAAAACCAAAATGACCCATGTTAGAAGACTGAATGTTCTGACCACAGTTATGAGTAACAGGTATTTATAGGAGAACTGTAAGAAAGTGTAGAAGTGAGGGTCATCTAATGGTTTTAGCCCTAAGCACAACAGGAAGTACAACCACAATCACATGGTAAGGCATTTCCATGGCAACTGATAACATTTTCCATTAAGCTGGAATTAATTTCAGGCTATAATCTGCCTAAGGACACAGAACACATAAGGATGCAGTAAGATAGCTAACGCCGTATTTAAAAAAGGAAATGGCTGGACTGTGGGTGTGATGGGAGTGGGAAGGAGCAAGAGCAGGACTCAGCGTAAGAAAACCCTGTCCCAGCGTGTCATGTCACGGGCAGGAAATGCTCCACGCCCTCCATTACCACCGGATCTCACTATGTGGGTTTCCCTGCAATGGACTGGGCAAATAATGCAGTTGGGAGAAGTCTGCATTGCTTCTCTTTCCCTGGTCCCATAACTGCATCATGGGTCTCTCCTAGCTTTGGAACAAAAAGTATCAATTAAGTGCCTTACCAGACACGCTGCCTCCATGGTTGCCAGGGCCCTGACCAGCCCCCCAGGGCTTCTCTCCACCCTGTCCATGGCCCAGGACCCCCCTCCAGCCTAAACCAGGGCTGTCAGTCCTGTCCCAGTGACACTGCAGGTTGTCAGTTTCCCCCAGCCTTGCCTGGCCTAGCCATGGGCCCCAACGAGCCAGGCCCACCATTGGGCCAACATCCCAGTCTGTCCTCGGCCTGGCCCCGTCCCCACAGACCTGTCCGGCCATCCCTGGACTTGACTCTGAGCTGCAGATCATCCTGCCTCACCAACATGATCCTGCTTGATGATCTGCAGGCATGATTGATCCTGCTGAGGGTCTCCAGGCCTGCTCTGTTCCCTGGATGGGAGTGGTGGGACAGGCCTTGGTGTTAGCACACTCAGCTCCTGACCCTCGGGCCCTGAGGAAGCTGCCGGCCCTCCCTGCACCCTGGCACAAGTGTCCACAGTGCTGTGATACCTAGGTTCTGCTGCAAGTCCTTGCTAGGAAACGACACCCCAACCCACTCACAGCCTCCTGCACCCTAATAGGTCCTGTTGTTGCTGTAACTGCAAGCACAGATTCAGTGGCAGTGGGGCAGTCCCAAGGGGAGGCTGAACTGGGCCAGCGGAAGTCCTCCTGTCAATTTATGAGTTGTGGAGAAGCGTTACTGCTTGATAGCTGGATCTGTTGGTTTCCCACAACTGAAAACTACAGTGATGAGGCATTACATCCTCTTCTTCAGCTCCTTGAGGAACGAGGGGCATTGAATAGGTCTGTTAGACCATCTGGCCCAAGGTCTTGGGGAATGTGAGAGAAGAACTGCCCTCACCAGTGATTTATTTTGATTAACTAGCATCTAGGAGGGTTGTATTAACTTGCATCTAGGTGGGGGATAATGGCTGCTAGTTCATCAGATAGACTGTCCCCATTTGCCTTCCCAGCTATCTAGACAGGTTATCACCCTGATTATGAAGCAGATGTGAGTTGCCAGCATCAGCCCTTGGATGAGGATGTTGTACCTACAGCAGCTCCCAGCACTTAGGAAATGCTTAGTTTCATGACTGGGGTGAGTGACATCAGGCTAACCCAGTGTGCAGATCCCTGGGGTGGGACGGAGTCAGTGATGGCGCTTTGGCTCAGCCCAGATCCCTCTTCTCTCAGTGACTCTCACTCAGTAGCTACAACAATTGGCACACCTCCAGCAGCCTCCACCAAGAGCGTGTTTTGCAGCTTTTAATCTAGGCAAAATAAGGAGAGGAACACAGTCACAGCTAACGGAAATTATTCTTACCTTTATGAGGAATGGCTTCAAGTGGAGCACTCCACTGAGTGAATATGGATTCCCCCTTTGATTTTTCCCCAAAGCAACTTATTTGTGAAGATCCCAGTAGTGAAAAGATACTGTGCTTTCTTTCCCTCTTTCCTTCTGCAAGTGTCAACCCAAGTATGAAAAAGATGCTGTCTGATGGGACACTCCTCTCATGTCAGAACAATCTGTAGTGATTACTAAAGATTCGCAGGCAGATATGAAGAAACAGACTGAGAAAAGATGTGTATTCCCTGTTGCAGAGCTAGAGGAAAACAAAGGTCACCAATCTTCTGAATGCTTCCTTGCAGTCAAGGGCTTCTGGAGATGCATGCACAAATAGCAAACCTGCTATCTTGGAGATGGGGCTAGAGGGAAACCCAGCTTAGTATATATACACTTCAGAGGAGACAGCATGAGAAAGATGAGGTTTCCTAGCACCTTACCCACCCTGCTGCAACTGAAGTCAGTATCAAAGTTCTCACCGTCTTCCATGAGTTTCATTGTTTTCCATCCATTTTCCCTGAGATGTATTGAGGAAAGAATCCACCTGTATTATTTTCATGTCTGCTGTGCAGACAAGGAAATGCTGCATTTGTACATGTAAAGGGATTTCTCTTGTCTGAGAGACAGAAAAGGGTGAAGCCATAGGTGTCATTATTTGTATAGATTGACACGCGGAAACGAACTTCGTAACTCACACACAGTTATAAAGCAGGCATGTTTATTGTGGCGCCGGGTGCAAGGGGATTTCTCCACAAAGCTTGCACACAGGGTTAAAATCATGACAGGTATTTAAAACAGTTAACAAAGTTAGTTACGCCTACTGGTGCTACCCCTTAATTAACTATTGGTTAATACTTTTCTTACTTCATCTTAAAGTTACAGTTCTCTTTTAATTCACCACGCATGCTCAGAGAGTAGGGGGCTCAATTGGGTTGAGGCTTCTCTAGCTAGGAGGTGTGTTTTTTAGTATTAAAATGAGATTATAATGAGACAAGTTAACTCTAGGGCACTATTTTGGCAGTCTTTTCTATTTTCCTACGATTCGTCCTTGCGCTAATCATTATTGCTAGTTAGCAGAGAGTCAGTGGAGACAGTCTTTATCTCTAATATGTCTAAGTACCGGGTGCAGTTGTTACAAAGTATCTTCTCTACACTTTTCTTTCTTACTTTTAGCCCTTGTTTCTCAAGATGCCCTGTAACATTCCCCCCTTTTCTTTCCCTTAAGCAAATTCTTTTGCTCTTAAAAGTGGTTTGTTATGTTTCATCATTACTTTTAGTGTCCATACTTGCCCAATAATTTCCTTTAGTTTACACCAAAGGATAAGATTCACTATTGTTAATGTTGTGGTGGCTATTAGTAACCCCAATATCGGGTGGGTCATTATGTTTAAGATTTTGGTAGCTGACGGGGAATAACCCCTAAACACATCCCACCAATTGTGCTCTCCGTCTGCCTTCACTCGTTCCACTACTTGGTGTATTTCCTCTGTATCATGATGGACAGTAATTAAAGTCTTTCTTCCACTTCCTTGAACTTGTTTTAACAATCTTTTTAAATTTTCATGTTGTAATAGTTTTTTTATTAGAGTGAGATTCATTCCAATAGGGGTGGGCTGTATATCCTGAATCTACGTATAATTAAATTGTAGCAATTGATAAGTAGTAACAGGAGCTGTGTAGTTAAAATCACATCCTGTAAGACTAACAAAGTTGTCCACCATTTGATCATCTGCTTGTACAAGATCACATTGAGATCTCAGACAAACACATCCCATACCCCTGTAAATTATGATGGTTCTTAGGGTCTCGTTGGGATGCACCTCAAAGTGACAAACATTTTGTTCAGTGTCAAGACAAATATCTTGCCCTTTGATGGTGTTTCCTTCACAAATAAATCCTTGCTGGTCTCGTACGATACAGGCCTCGACATTAATAGTTTGCCACTTATTCCTGTTTTTCATAGCCCATACCCTATGTCCTAGGGGATAAAGCACAGTTCCATGGTAATTTAATCCTAGTGCAACAATCGGGTATATGTTATACACTAAAGCTTTATATATTGTTAGTACAAAAGCTGTAGCTGTGTTGTTAGTAGGGTCAAAGGTAAAATTAACCAAATGCCACCACAATTGGAATCTCCTTTCAAATTTCGTTGCGTTATTCCAAATCACCTTTCGGATTTCTTTTGGTAGGATTCCGTCTTCTCCTTCCCTAATGATTGCAGCTGCTATTGTCTGTAACCATAATTGAGCTTGGATACAACTGAGTGCTGTAGAAACATTAGTCTGAGCCATGTCTAATGCATTTATAATCAATTCATTGTCCTTTCATTAAGCTTTTCCCACTGTGGTAACATATTTGCTGTAAGCCATTGGCTGGTTCCTAAAGTTAGGAGGGAAGATCTTAAAGGGTTCTGTATTTTGTTTAGATCACTGGTCAGCGTTGGGAGTTTGTTCCTTATTATCTCAGTATCTATACTATTTAAAACTCCCAGTCCTGTTCCTACTGCACCAATCACATGTCTCCTTTTTCTCTTTCGGGAAGGAAGGGTCCTCTTATGTAACCATGACGTCCACCCTATGTGTAAGGGTCTTATAAATGATGAACAGGCTGGTTGAACGGTGGAAATATCGTTCTGTATTAATAATTCCACTCGCTTAAGAGACCATATTGGATTAGACATTACCTGTTGCTGACCGACATATTTAATTACGTATGCTCCTGTCGGATACACATATGGTCCTATTTGCTCAGGCTCTGTGGGACTTGATTTAGTAGCCTGAGTCGAGGAAGTGTAGGCAGGGGGAGTAGTGGTTTCCTCTGGTGTCTGCAACCGAAATCTAAAAGTTAGAGCTTGGGCCCCCTTTTGAGTTGCCCCCAGACATATTATGGTCACCGTTTGAATTGTATTGAAGGGATACCGACAAACGTCCTTTCTTTTACATATTGTGCTACCTGTTCTATTGGCAGAGTCCCAGACAGAATCATTTTTGACAGGAATTTGGGTCTGGAGAGGAAGCGGCTTACTTACATTAAGGAGTTTACAACCTATCTGGACCTCCTTTCCTTTCTCAATCATCCAGGTATAGACCAATTCTATTCTTTCCCATTCAGTTGGTCGCAGTGTCATGTTATTATTACATATTGCCACAGTTGCCAAATTCAACCCGTTCCCGAGCTTCCCATATACCCAAAATAAGCGTTTGTCCAAGGCCACTCCCAACAGTGGCTACAGTTCAGTAGAGTCATAAGAATCCATATCACCGCTTTCGAATGCGAAGCTTCAATGGTCCCATAGGTGTCAATTCCCATCATGGCTTAGGGGCTTTCTTCACTCTGGTGTGATGTACCCACGAGATCTGCTCTTTAATCTTGATCGCTGTAGGGGTTGTCAGCAGCACCTGGAAGGGGCCTTCCCATTTCGGTTTCAGAGGTGAATCTGTAAAGGACTTCACATACACATAATCACCAGGCTTAACATTATGCACCAGCCCATCAAGACCTCGGGCTCTGGTTCCTAAGACAAGTTTCTCTATCTCCCGAAGTTGTTTTTGCAGGTTTACAATATAATCAGATAACATTTCATCTCCAATCTGAGTTGATATTCCCGCCTGTACAATATAGGGCCTCCTGTACAGTATTTCAAAAGGGCTCAACTCCTCTTTAGTTCTGGGCTTAGTTCTAATTCTCAGGAGTGCCAGAGATTGTGGCAATCCGGCCTTCTCCTGCCCAATTTTACAATCTGTAACTTAATTAAGTGGTTCATCTTTTCCACTTGACCACTTGCTTGTGGCCTATATGAGGTATGTAACTGCCAATCTATTCCCAAGAGTCTACTAACTTGCTGAACAATTTTTGCAATGAAATGTGATTCTCTGTCCGAGGAGATTGTTGCAGGAATTCCAAATCTCGGTATTATTTCTTGTAATAGTGCTTTAGTTACTTCTCTAGCCTTATTAGTTCGGCAAGGGAATGCTTCTGGCCAGCCTGAAAAGGTGTCTGATAGAACCAGCAGATATCGAAACCCCCCTTTTCTTGGAAGTTCTGAGAAATCAATTTGCCACTGCTGCCCTGGATAGTTTCCTTTCCCTATCTGTCCAAGTTGGACTTTAGGGCTTACCTTAGGATTATTTTTCAAACATATTTCACACTGCTGTGTCACTCGTTTAACAGTGGTGTAGAGGTTCCGGGCAACTATACGCTGACTCAGATGTTTATACAAGGCCTCAGCTCCCCAGTGGGATTTCCTGTGTTCTGCTATAACTATGGCCCACAATAACGCAAATGGGATTATTATTTTGCCCTGCGGAGTCTTTGCCCACTTACCTTTCTCTACTTCTCCCCCTACATCTTCAACTAATTCCTGATCTTCTTTGGAATACCTGGGTTCACAATCAATTTGTATTTTACCGTCTGGGACCAAAGACTGCACCTCTCATTCACCTTTCTCAGCTGCTCTTTTGGCTTCTCGGTCTGCCATAGCATTGCCCAATTCTTGAGCGGTATGTCCTTTCTGATGAGCCTTGCGATGCATGATAGTCACTTTTTCAGGTTGCGGTACTGCTTCCAGGAGCCTAAGAATTTCTTCAGCATGTTTTATATGTTTCCCTTGGGTGGATAGGAGTCCCCTTTCTTTCAATATGGCTCCATGGGCATGGACTACCCCAAAAGCGTATTTGGAGTCTGTCCAGATATTAATCTTTTTGTCTTTGGCTAGCTCCAACGTTCGGGTTAAAGCGATTATTTCTGCTTTTTGTGCCGTAGTATTTGGGGCAAGGGCTGCGGATTCTATTACCTGATTCACGGTGGTTATTGCATACCCTGCTCTGTGGACGCCTTGTCGAACAAAGCTACTTCCATCTGTGTACCAGGAATCCTCAGCGTCTTCCAGTGGCTCCTCCTTTAGATCTGGTCGGCTGGAATAGACCGCTTCAATCCTTTCCAGGCAGTCACGTGATACCGGTTCTCCCGTGGTTCCACTGAGGAAAGTTGCTGGATTGACAATATTAGTAACAAATATTTCCACATCATCCTGTTCCACCAGAACAGCTTGATATTTAAGGAATCTCTGTGGTGAGAGCCAATGCCCCCCTTTTACCGCTAATACTGTGGATACAGTATGAGATGTCAGCACTGTAATCTTTTGGCCCAATGTAAATTTACGTGCTTCTTGAAAATTTAGCACCAATGCTGCTACCGCCCTTAAGCAGCTAGGCCAACCTTTACTTACTTCATCAAGTTGTTTGGAGAAATACGCCACTGCTCTTCTATATGGTCCCAAGTTTTGGGCTAGGATTCCCAGAGCTATTCCCTGTTTCTCATGGGAGAGCAACCAGAACGTCTTAGTAATATCTGGTAACCCCAAGGCAGGGGCTTCCATTAATTTCCTTTTCAGTTGCTGAAATGCTCTTTCTGCTTCCCCATTCCAGGTGAGGTCTTTTGGATTAGATTTTAACAGTTTATAGAGTGGTCTTACCAAGAGTCCGTAGTTATAGATCCATAGACAACACCATCCCGTCATCCCTAAAAACGTACGGAGTTCTTTAGCCATCTGTGGTCGAGGAGTTTGGCAGATGGCCTCCTTTCTTGCTGTTCCTAGGGTCCTTTGGCCAGCAGTTATCTCGTACCCGAGGTAAGTTACCTGCTGCTGAGCTATTTGGGCTTTCTGTGGAGAGACTCGATAGCCATTAAGTCCAAGGAAATTCAGCAGACTAACTGTCCATAGTATACATAGTTCTTTTGTTTTAGTGGCTATCAATAGATCATCTACATATTGTAACATTATTCCATCTCCATGTGGTTGCTCCCCCTGTTCCAAGTCTTTAGCTAGTTGGTTCCCAAAAAGAGTGGGGCTATTTTTAAACCCCTGTGGTAACACAGTCCACGTTAGTTGTGTCTTTCTCCCAGAGTCCGGGTTTTCCCCCTCAAATGCAAACAGCAACTGGCTCTCTGGAGTCAAAGGTAGGCAAAAGAAGGCGTCTTTTAGGTCCAATACGGTAAACCAGGCCAATTCAAGTGTCAACTTAGTTAATAATGTATATGGGTTTGCCACGACAGGATGCAAATCCTCAACAATTTTATTAATAGCTCTGAGGTCCTGTACCATTCGATAATTACCATCTGGCTTTTTGATAGGTAGAATGGGAGTGTTATATTCCGATTCATACTCTGTTAGTATCCCATATTTGATAAATCGGTTGATTATTGGTCGGATTCCTTCCCTATCTTCAGTTCTGAGGGGATATTGCTTAATTCTTACAGGCCGCGCCCCCAGTTTGAGCCTGATCATTATTGGGGAGGCATTTTTGCTTTCCCTGGTATTTCTGAGGCCCATACTCCTGGATATACTTGGTTCTGGATTTCGTCAGGTATTTCTGAGCTAACAGGAGTATCTATGAGGGCCAGACTCAGAAGTTCAATTAGCTGGTCATCCCCCACTCGAAGCTCTATTTTTCCTTTTTCAAATTTTATTTCCGCTTTTAGTTGTTCCAGTAAGTCTCGCCCCCAATTGAGGTTTTGGTGAGTTGGGCATATATAAGAATTTGTGTATCCCAAATTGTTTTCTCAATCTAAATTTAAGAGGCTTTGAAAAGTACGCCTTTTCACTTTGGCCAGTAGCTCCTTTACCGTTACAAAATCATCATCCGTAGGTTTTAAAGCTTGGTTAATAGGTTTCATCTTGAGAAAATAAAATCAAGGACAGGGTCTGCCCTTTCTCTGTGATTCTAAGCAGCTGTGCTGCTGCCTCCGAGAAGCACCTTTGAGGCAGGAGAGGCCCCCTTGGGCACACACCACGCAGCACCGAGCTCAGGCCTCGTCACAGTGGTTTTACTGGGCTCCAGCTCCGTTTCCTAGCTGGGGGAGGCCACGGGACCATTTCCCTGCTTCCACCCCATCTGGGAAAGGTGGTACCGGCTCCCCCTCAAAAACAACATCAGTTGCAACAAGATATTGTAATTCAAGGTTCCGTTAAAGGGCCATTTCTCCTCATCATTTTTATTAAAGTCTTTCTGCTCACACTCCCTCCTGGCAGCTCTCCTATCTCCTTCCAGTGAGCTAAAATACAGCCTAGAAGGCTCCTTTTCAATATTTTGCCACTTTGTTTACCTCCCATAATGAACACCCTGCCCACAGGGGCTTATTCCTCAGCCTAAGAATACAACTGGATTGAATTGACAACAATAATACCTTGTCCAAGGCAAAAGATGCAAGGGTGTACTCGCCCCACAGCGAATGCACCTAAATTCAAGACAATTGTCAAAAAGGAAATAATGTACTTATGACACTCCAAACACTTAGCACAAACAAACAAGCAACACCAATGGCAAATCAGACAGTGCTCCACGCCAAATAAATCCGTCACTATTCTGTTCTACATTCCCCCCCCCCCCACATTCCAGCGACATTCTTACTGATTCCTTATACCTTTTATATTTTCACAAAGCACCTGCTTCCTTGACACTCACTACGCCAAAAATCATCTCGTCCCCAAACCGTACTCAAACGTTCTGTTTACAACCAAAACATTCAACAACATCATGAAAAATCCTGATATCTGTGTATAGGACAATAAGGGTTAACAATCAGTTCGGTTAACACAGTCTGTCATACGCTTCGTCCGTCTCCGGCCGCTCTCCTCGCGGAGAACATGGAACCGCGGATCAGGACCCCGCACTCGCCCCGCAGTCCGACTGCGTCTCACTCACTCAAACACTCACCCAACTTAAAACAACTAACAACAACATTAATTGTATATAATGAAGCACTTTTCACAAAATACACAGTACCGGGCACAAAACTTCTTAAGTATATAGATTGTAGTGACTATCATAAAATGCCAGTTATAGCCACAATAATATAAATTTCAATTCCCATGGGTTATAATAGTTGGTACAAACGATAGCAACTCTGCGTACTTCCCTTAATCAGGGATTCCCGCGTTCCTGTAGCTATCCCATACTCCCGCAATTTCAGCGAAGAGCACCCCCCGCGCGTACTTCCCTATCCAGGGATTCCCGCGCCCTCACTACTGGATTCCAATCCCTCCTGGGGCGAGCACCAATACTCTTTACCTCACGTAGGACATCTCCTCACGACTTACAGGTTCCCCTTCCTTAACATACCTGGTCCGCTGATGGTCCTTGTCTGTCCCTGCAGTGATCGGGCGAGCGAGGGAGGTCCTCCGAGAAATCTCGGGGCGCGCCAAGGATGTCCCCCTCTCAGCCGGTCCCGCAGCCGGGCAGAGAGGGTCCCATCTGGGGTGCCAAAATTGACACGCGGAAACGAACTTCGTAACTCACACACAGTTATAAAGCAGGCATGTTTATTGCGGCGCCGGGTGCAAGGGGATTTCTCCACAAAGCTTGCACACCGGGTTAAAATCATGACAGGTATTTAAAACAGTTAACAAAGTTAGTTACGCCTACTGGTGCTACCCCTTAATTAACTATTGGTTAATACTTTTCTTACTTCATCTTAAAGTTACAGTTCTCTATTAATTCACCACGCATGCTCGGAGAGTAGGGGGCTAAATTGGGTTGGGGCTTCTCTAGCTAGGAGGTGTGTTTTTTAGTATTAAAATGAGATTATAATGAGACAAGTTAACTCTAGGGCACTATTTTGGCAGTCTTTTCTATTTTTCTACCATTCGTCCTTGTGCTAATCATTATTGCTAGTTAGCAGAGAGTCAGTGACGGCAATCTTTATCAGCAGAGAGTCAGTGAAGACAGTCTTTATCTCTAATATGACTAAGTACCGGGTGCAGTTGTTGCAAAGTATCTTCTCTACATTTTTCTTTCTTACTTTTAACCCTTATTTCTCAAGATGCCCTGTAGCAGGAGTCTGATCCACGCTCAATCCCTTCCAGTCTCACTCGCAAGGTCCCATCTGGGTCGCCAAAACTGTTACAAATCTGTAATATAAAAAGTCATCTACACAATGTACGTAGGTGAGCAGGTGCTTCTTTATTGCAGCGCTGGACACACAGGGGATCACTCCACCTAGTACCGCGTGCTTAGTTTCTCGGCTGCAAAAGTTATATACAATCAAAGTATACATATTCATCATATGTCCAAGAAACAGTTAACACATTCATACAATTTCCGAGAACTCATTAATCTATGTAAATGCTCGTGACCCATGTGCCTCCAGGTACACAGCTGGTCGGCTAAGATCCTCTGGTGGTCGTCCATAGTCTTCCTCATGGCATTCGCTAGTTGAACCCAATCTTTGCGCATGCTCAGCTTACTTGCAAAATTCCATTCTTGGAATCTTCCTAAGTTTTCCTCCGTTTACTGACCAGGCCTACAATTTATCATTCTCTTGACTAGCAAATCCTACCTATTCACAATGCTACATTGTTCAGCAGTTAGTTGATGGTTAAATCACAGATAAGTCATACCTAGTTATCATTACACAAAATACATAATTTAATTTTTCATTAATCGCTCTCTTGATTATACCATTCTATCAATATCCTTACTTGAAATAATCAATGTTTATTTCTATTAATACCTATTGTTTGGCATTCTTGATATTCAAATCAAGATGGGAAACGTAAGGAAATTTCCAAGCAGCATCACTGGTTCCTATCAGGTCACATTGTTACAGGACTCAAACAAAACTTCTCTATTGGATTCTTCATTGTTCCATCCTGTTACGATTAGTTCCTTACTATGGAACAGTGACTACCTGGTGAGGTTCCTACCAGTATAGTTTCAAACTTAACAATCCTAACTTATACATTTCTACATTATTATTTTATTTATTAATCAAACTTAACTTTTCTGTATGATCAAACGGTGATTATTTGAAAATTAGAGTATTTGCAAGATCGTAGTCTTCACCGACTGCAGCGCTGGGGAGACCATTGAGAGGAGGATGGTGCCGCTCTCGGCAGAGGGCTGCTGTGCAGGGATTTCCCTTTCCTTTCTGTGTCCCACGTTCTCCCCTCTTTTTCCCTGGGGTATGGGGTCAGGTGAATGCCATCAGCTCCCAACAAACCTGGCTTCTCAAAGGTAGAGCCATGATCAGAGAAGCCAAAACCTTGAGTACCAGCTACGCAGCCAGGCATTCAGTGCTCAGTTTGTCTGCTCCTTCCCGAACCCCTTCCTCCTCCTGGTGAGATAGAGGAGAACACCACCTGTGCTCCTGATCCTTTTGGCCTTGCTCCGAGGGACACGCAGCCTCTTTTGCCGCTTCTAAGTTGCCTCGTCACAGTATTGTTTGACCCTACTTTGCGTAGCAGGACTGGATGATATCTTGTACCATTCAGCAGGCTTGGCAGCCTCTCAGTGGCGTCAGGAATGTGAGCTGCTGGTGGGCAGCAAACTTCTCTAGACAAATTGTCTGGATGGCAAACAGGCGCTTCAGTGCCCCTCAGTAAGGAATCTCCAGTTGCTAATAGCTTACGCGCTTTCCTGGTGGCACTGGTTCTAATGCGGGCGGGTGGGTGGCTCACCTTTGCCTGCTTGACTTTTCCGGGATCCTGTCCCTTACTCACGTGCTCTGAATTCTCCAATCCCAGACTATCATGCCTGCTTCCTAGCCCCTGGAACACCTCTGTGAAACCCTCCCCGTATCTGGCATCATTGATAAGTAACTGTAGCAAGACCAACTCAGGGTCGTTTAGATCAAGAAGGAAGCAGGGGGATGGTGACGCCGCAGATTTATAGCTGCTTTGCAAAATAGTAGTACGCGTGTGTTAAGTAGCGATTGGTCAAATCCTGTTGTACCTGGTCGCCCAGTGTCGCGTTAAAAAGAATGCAGTTTGGAAATTTGTCTGTCAGAGTCCCAGGACTTTCACTGACCCATTTATCAGAGCCCCAACAAAAGGACTTGCACTGAGCAGATGCACAAAAATCGAAATTAGTTATTTTATTGAAAGCGACAGAAACAGATTCGAGATTGCCGTTGATAAATTCACTAACTACAATAGTGCTACTAATTAAGGTTAATATTGCTAGCAAACTTGATAGTAATACAAGAACCCGGGGATGACTTTCACCCAGAGGGTGAGAGGCGCAGCGCTTACCCAGAGAGGCGTCCCTGCCTGGGGTGGAGGAAGAGAACACAGCCCGTCGACTGGTCCGTCAGGTATCGAGGTTCTTCTCTCCCACCTTAACAATCATTTTCTCTGTCTTTTATCCCCAAAACTATGAGGTTCCCCCCCCATATGTGACGTGTAGCATGATTTGGGTGGAGAGACGAGTGCTATAGTCATATATGTTTAGCATGACCTCTATAATCTTCATTAGCATATGCAGGGGTGTGAGTTGTAATATGCATTTCACAGGTAATGAGGCAAAGGTCAGTTATCGGACACGAAGCCTTTTCAAAGAACAAAGGACCTCTCACATTCCTGTTATCTTACTGTCTTTGCTGACCATAAGCAGGGCTGTCCTGCCTCCACAGGGCCCCCTCCTTATCTGCACCCTGTGTTAGCCGGGTGAGTCTCCACTTCCCCGGGTCGCACAAGAGATAGCAAGGGCAGTCTTAACAGATCTTTGTGCACAGGAATCCCACCTCATTATCCAAATTCCACATTATCCACCCCGTGACTATAGTCACTCGGATCGAAATCCAAATCACACTCGCATAAAATCGCTTTTGGGGGTATCCCTCACATTAGACTTCTTTTCCTCCACTCCAGGACTCACCTTTGATTCTGTACAGTCAGAGATCATACGCACCTGATGAGTTAACACCCGGGTAAGCATAGATTTGGCACAAGCCAGTATCATACAAAAAACAATTATTACAATAACTACAATAATCACAGATTGCAATAAAGAAGCAAGCCAACCTGATAGTGAAAATCCCAATCCATGTAGCAGCTTATTCAACCAGGTTGTTTCCATCCCTTCTCTCAATTCCCGGCTGGCCTTTGCCACACGTTTTATGTGATCTAGTTGTTCGTCAAGATCTTTAGTTACATTTGGTATATGAACACAACAAGTATCATTTGCTAAATCCAAATATCTGCATACTCCATTTTCATGCAGCAATAACAGATCCAAAGCTAGTCTATTTTGCAATGTCATTCTCGACGTTGCCTGCAGTTGTTCATTTAATTTCTCCAGTCCAACCCGAGTCGCATTAGCCAATGCTTCAATTTGTCCTGTAAGGTTATACAGCATCATGCGATTCTGGAAAGCCATTATCTGGGGTGTAAAGATAGACTCCAAAGTCCATCCAACTACCGTTCCTGTGGTCGGATGCTGCCAAGGGTCTTCTGGTTCCCGTTTGATCCGCCCCCACAGGGGTGGCACAAGAGGTTGTTTTCGACAGAGAGGACAAAGTGTCAACAATCCCAATGTGTGCTGATGTCGTGGACCTTCCACTGGCAGATCAGTAGTCCATGTTCCATCACTACTAACCCAAACAGTGCGTCCCATAGACGGCAATGTTAGCTTCTTACAATTTATATGGGTATTGTTAACTGTCAAGCGTGACCAGGTGTCATTGATAGAGGTGGCATAGTTACGGCAAATACAACCAAGGCGAAGGGCTCGAGCTATCGGGCCCAGTTTCTGAATTTCACTCTTTTTGCTATTGCAATTGTAAACTTTTAGTACAGTTCCAATTATAGTGTTTTGGTTTAACCGAATGGGAAATCTTAAAATTGGTATATACATCAATGAGGGTATTTGATGGTCCAATAGTCCCATCCCAATCAATGCACCAGTCAGTGCTCTGCATGTAATGCCAGTCACCCGTTTGGGGTGCGTCCCATATTTTGGGTAAGTGCAGTCCCCAGGGAAATTTGTCACATGTGGTTTTGATTGTCGCAGGAGAATATTTACCCTCCCAGCAGGTCTCCTTTTGACCAACGTATGACCAGCCAAGAGAATATATTGTAATGTTTCCAAACTTCATCTTGCCCACACTAGTTTTTGTCATGGCTGTGAAGGTTCGATTTAGATCAAGGGTTAAAATTCCCCAGTCCAAAGCTGAAGCAGCCGACTTGGGTAGAGGCAAACATGCAGTTATTTGACTGACATTATGTATATGCCCAAAAGCACGGATCAATTGCAATATCAGGTTTGAGGAAAAACCCCATCCACAGCTAGTCAACAACAGAATACTCAAACTATATTTTACCAGCATCATGGTTAAAACTTCCAGTTGCCAAACTATCATCAATACTATGAGAGCAAGTCAGATTGTTAGAGCTATTAGCAAGCCTTGAGGACGCTCCAACTCCATGTAGGATAGACCGTGGTTCCAGGTGTAATTTTGTTGTTGTCAATGTTTCTGCAAGGAAAAACAAAAGAGAATGCTCGGTCGTATTGTGACCGGCAGAGTTAAGTTAAAAGGTAGGTACCACCCATCTGGTACTAATTCGGTGTATTTTCCCAGAACTGTTCTTTGCTTCTCAAGTATAGAAATTCTTTGGGGTTGTTAATACCATTGCCACTGTTAAAAACATATCCTTTATATCTAGGGTTGCCATCCATGTGTGAGATGCTCTCTGGATTTGGGTCACTACCTCTGCAATATTTGGTACAGCGGCAGTTAAAGGTGCTGTATTGGCATTAAATTGGCTATAGTCAATCGTAAGCCACCACTGTCCGTTTGGCTTTTTTACCGGCCAGACAGGAGAATTATACGGGGAGTGAATGCGAGTGATAATATCTCTTTTTTCCAAGTCTGTTACCACCCCGTCAATGCCCGACTGCATGGTCGCTGGCAGTGGGTATTGTCTCACATTAGTAATTTTTGTTGGGGGCAAGGGTATGGACATCTCTAATAAATTTATGCTTTTTGTCTCATCCCCTTTTGTGTTAACTTGCCCAGCAAAGCTCCAAACTGAGCCATCAGGGAGTGTCCATGTTCTACCAAATAATAAATTAAATCCCAATATGTTAGTATTGGCTGCACCTACCAATACCTCAGTTCGAGTCAGTTTATCTTCTCCTGGGAGCCATAAAGTGATCTTTGCTGTGGGGCATTCTTTTACGATCCCATCAATCCCTGTGAACTTTAGTTTGCGGTGACCAGGTTTGACATTTAGGCGTTCTGCCGTCTCCTTAGTAATCACTGATATTTGGGCGCCAGTATCAATGAGAAAATCTACAAAAACTCTCCGGGGTCCCACTGGTATAGCAATAATTGGTTCATGATATTTACTAGAGAGCCACTGCATAGCTAACACCCTCCGGGCAGGATGGCTCACTGTCCTCCCCGGGGACATGCATTTTTTGGCAGGTTATCTTTCATGCCAATCAAATCCCCCTGTGGCGCTGAGGGTGTGGGTTTATCAGGGGCCAAAGGCCTCCCTGGTGACAGACCTCCCTTTAGCGAGTCACTTCTCCTGCTCAGCGCTTTTACCAGAGCTCGGACATCAGCAGTGCATGAGCCGTGTAACAACCGTCGAGGCATTCCTATCGCCACAGCCTGTCGCCAGAGTTCATTACGCTCCTTATCAAATTTAGTTTTGACCTCAGGTTTTGGCTTAGGAGTATGGACTTGACGGACTCGGTGAGGGGTGTGGTTGTGGGGCTTCTCAACAGTCAAATCGACCCAGCCCATCCTGCATCTGTAATCTACCAATTCCTGTACAAACTCCCCCCAAGTAGTTACACGAGCCTGTTCTGCCTGTCTTCTCTGTCGTGCACCACCCTGTTGCCCAGCATTGTGGGTGGCCCGTAAGCAATCTTGCACATTTGCCACATACGTCTTTAGACTGTCTGGGAGTCCACGGATAAGGGGGGTTAATCTAGCTGGATCAATAGGGGCTAACATCGGGGAGCTCCGTAACAAGCTTCGCTCATACATGGCCTGTATACAGGCTGCCTTTTGCACAGATGCATTCAAGTCAGAGAACCCCAAAGTCTTTATCACACGGGGGTCTCCCCTATCTTGCGGGTCAATACCACCAGCCCAATAAGCAGCCCTTGTTGTCAATGAATAATTATGATCACCCAGCGTGGTGGTTAAAAACACTCCAGGACCCCAGTAACCTCTTGCTTCCTCTTCACTTAACAAAATGTTATCCCCTCCTGTGAGGGAGACGCGCCACACATACTCAGTCTCAGACTCCCCTGGGCGCCGCGAGTATTTTTCCCGCAGCTTGGCTAAGTCAGTAGGAGACCATGGGACAGTTCGCATAGTGGTACGAACATCATCTCTCCCCTCATTTGTGACTTCAGTTTTAATAAGTGGCCGTACAGATACCGGCTCTGGGGTATAATCATAATTGGAACCCTCCTCTGGTTCATCAGAATCATAATCATCACACCAGATATCTCCATCCCATATTTCAGGGTCAGTATGCCGAACAATTTTGCGGATCTGTGCTGCGGGATTGCTAGCTGTCTGCATTGATTCCAGCACAGAGCGCAACTTTTCCCGGAATGGACTTTCTATAGATTTTTCACCAACAGCCAACAATAGCGTCTTAAGCAGCTCATTTTCCTTCTTTAAATTTGCATTTTCTATTAGGAGGATATCTACTCGCCTTCCTAACTGTTCACGTTCAAAATTTAGCGATTTCTGTAACACATCATTGTGTGACTTTAAGGTAACGTATTCCACATCTGCAATTCGTTCAGGAGGTGGGGATTCCTTAGCCTCCTTCTGTGCACAGGATAAACAAGCTCCTAAAATAGCACAAACAATTCCTTTACCCTTACCATCTTTAACCTTCTGCTCACTCCTGCACTGTTCAATTCGCTCTATTATTTTATTTTCATTTTTCCAGAATTTCTGGGCCCATTCTAGTCCCGCTTGGGACGGTGCACATTTATATTTTTGTAGCAGTTTATCCATGGCAATCCTGACCGTGACGCCAATTTTTACTGTCGCGTTAAAAAGAATGCAGTTTGGAAATTTGTCTGTCAGAGTCCCAGGACTTTCACTGACCCATTTATCAGAGCCCCAACAAAAGGACTTGCACTGAGCAGATGCACAAAAATCGAAATTAGTTATTTTATTGAAAGCGACAGAAACAGATTCGAGATTGCCGTTGATAAATTCACTAACTACAATAGTGCTACTAATTAAGGTTAATATTGCTAGCAAACTTGATAGTAATACAAGAACCCGGGGATGACTTTCACCCAGAGGGTGAGAGGCGCAGCGCTTACCCAGAGAGGCGTCCCTGCCTGGGGTGGAGGAAGAGAACACAGCCCGTCGACTGGTCCGTCAGGTATCGAGGTTCTTCTCTCCCACCTTAACAATCATTTTCTCTGTCTTTTATCCCCAAAACTATGAGGTTCCCCCCCCATATGTGACGTGTAGCATGATTTGGGTGGAGAGACGAGTGCTATAGTCATATATGTTTAGCATGACCTCTATAATCTTCATTAGCATATGCAGGGGTGTGAGTTGTAATATGCATTTCACAGGTAATGAGGCAAAGGTCAGTTATCGGACACGAAGCCTTTTCAAAGAACAAAGGACCTCTCACATTCCTGTTATCTTACTGTCTTTGCTGACCATAAGCAGGGCTGTCCTGCCTCCACAGGGCCCCCTCCTTATCTGCACCCTGTGTTAGCCGGGTGAGTCTCCACTTCCCCGGGTCGCACAAGAGATAGCAAGGGCAGTCTTAACAGATCTTTGTGCACAGGAATCCCACCTCATTATCCAAATTCCACACCCAGGAAAGGTATAAGAACCTCGTGTAAAACCTCGTTCGGGGTGCCCCAATTTGAATAGGACACCTCATGCGCACGAATAAAGAATTGCTCTTGTAATTCTGTCCTTTGCATCCTGGGTTCTCCCTGGGTCGGCACGGGCCCCTACAAAGTGATACACAGACACCCAGAAACGCAGCGCTTATTCAAACACACCATTTATTGGCAACTTTGCACAGAGTAAAGCTCCCAGAGGGAATGGACTCTCTCAAAAAGGCAGGGGTGGTCGCTGTCCAGGTGGTAGCGGGAGTCTCTGTCACAAGCCTCCTTGCAACAGCCTCTTCAGCTGCATCGGCTCAGACTCCCCAGAGTGTGCTTTTGCTCTGGAGGAAAGGTCTGTTCAGCAGTTCCCACTGCCAACTGAGCAGTGTCTTCTCCATATGCTGCATGCTCGGTTCTGCGGCACCAGCCTCCCGGGGAGCGTCTAGGATGGGTAGACTCTCCACCCGGCCCCCAGTGAGCACACCGAGGCACATCAGCAGTGCCTCTTGCTTGGTCCTTGCACAGCCGGAGCTGCCAGCAAGAATGTCTGAGCCCCTGTGAAATGCCATCCCGGCCGCAGCCAGTGCGAGGGGAAAGCAGGGCGAAACTCGTCTTTGTCGCCACCATCGTCATCACCATCTGCTGCGCTGGGGACACCATTGAGAGGAGAACGCTGCTGCTCTTGGCAGAGGGCTGCTGCGCACGGGGTTTTCCCTTTCCTTCCTGTGTCCAGCCTTCTCCCCTCTTTTTCCCTGGGGTACGAGGTGGTTGTGTGCCATCAGCTGTGAGCCGCGCAAACACAGCTCTGCATGAAGACCTCTTTCATTGTCCATAGAACAGCAGCCTCGTGAGCCTATCTTGCAGCTCATCGAACTCACGCAGTGCCTCAGCATGGGCAGCAGGATCCTGTGCCAGGTGCTGGAAGAGGTTGAGTGGCTCGGCCGTTTGGAAGGCTGGGGGCAAGGTGATCTCCTCGGGCACGGTCTCATTGCCAAAGAAGAAGTGATCAAGGCGTTTCTCCTCCAGGCAGCAGCGCAGGTACTGCATGATATCCTGCAGCCGTGGCAGGAAATCTCCCCCCTGGTGCCCAGCTCCAGGTGGAAGGCATGCCTACGGGGGGGCCGAAGGGGCACAAGCAGGCAGTAGACAGCATCATCCTCATGGGGACTCCAACCTTCAAAGGCACTGCCCACCCCAATGGCTGGTTGCAGCACCGGGAAGAACGTATTTGACAAGAGCACTTGGAAGACACGGAGGAGGTCACGCACCAGCTCCTCCACCAGGTTCCTGTAGGCCAGCTTTTGCACTGGCCACTGGATGCGCTTTGCAAACACCCTGCTCACATCCCTCTCATCATCAGCATCTTCTCCTTCACTTTCTTCCACCTCCTGCTCCTCTTCCTCCTCCTGCTCTGTGTTGCTGCTGGAGCTTTCCTCTTCCCCGCTGCTGTCCACCTCACGGCTTCTTTTCGTGCGCTGCCAGCAGAGCGCAAAGAGCAGGACCAGGACTCCAGCAACGGCCCAGAATTGCCACTGCTGCAAGGCAGCAAAGAGCAGGGCTCCCCAGGCAAAGCCGCTCTGCTCCTGGCTACTCAGCTCCAGGCTCCTCAGCTCCTGGCTCCTTTGCTCCAGCTCCTGCAGCAGCCGAGTCATCTCCTGGCTCAGCTGCTCCGCACGCTGCTGCATGCGCTCGCGTGTGGCCTCATCCAGCTCATCACCGACCATCTGCGGGTACTGGAGGAGGCTTTGCACAATGAGTGCGAAGAATTCTGTGACAGCCATGGCCTGCAGGAGGAGGGAGAGAAGGGGTTCAGTGGGGCTGGGAGGGAGAGAGCTGGGGGGCGGGGGGGGGGACGGGGACGGGAGTCGCAGGGATCTAGGGGAAGGTAGGAGAGGGGGCAAGGCATCTGGGAGGCAGCAAGGCCTGCTCTCAGCCCCGGCGGTGGCGGCGGCACAGCGCCCTGCTGCAGGAGCTCCCATGAGCGTGGTGAGAACCCACCGCCCTGGGGCTCCGCGTTCCTGCCCACGCCCTCCTCCAGCTCAGCCTCCCCCCGCGTGCGCACTCACCGCTGGCCCAGGCCGGACTGGGGCAGCGCTGCCTGCTGGCGCCCCTTATAACCACCCCCATTGTGACTCGTGCCCTGTGCTGTCACAGGCGCCAGAGCGCATCACAGGCACGCCCGCCAGCCAGCCCCAGCCTTTGGCCCTACCCCGGCTCAGCGACTCACAGCTGCCCCAGGCAGCCAAAGCCCCGACACCCACAAAGTACAGACCCACCCAGCAGGACGTGCCTCCCAGGGGCTCCCTTTACAAAGCAGACAGAAGCCTCCCAAGCCCTTACCAAACATAAAATCGGGTGACGTAACCCGTGGATGCTTGTTCCTTGAGATGCCATCCTGTGAGATGGGATCGGCTCCCTCGGTGCTGACCTCTGTGCTTGTGGACATGGGTGTGCTCTTGGTGCCTTCGTGACACCGATGGGGGGTGGTGGTGTATATCCTGGTGGTGGGGTGGGACCTGCCCATGGCAGGACCTCTGCTCCTGCTGTGCCACTGCGAGAGGACATTGCTTCCAAAGAGACATTTCCCAGGGTGATGAGGAGGTGCGGGTGGAGATTTCCCATGGGGAAACTCGCTCTGCCGATAGAGCAGCGTCTTCTCCATGTCCAGCATGTTCAGCTCTGCGGTACCAAGTCCCTGGGGAGTGTCTGGGACAGGCAGATTCTCTACCCGGAACCCAGTGAACAAGCCTCTTGCTTGGTCCCTGCCCAGACGGAGCTGCCAGGGAGTTTCCCGGCCCTTGTGAAATCAGCACCATGGCCGTGACAGTGCGAGGGGAAAGCAGGCGAAAATCATCTTCGTAGCCACTGTGGTCTTCACCGGCTGCTGCGCTGGGGAGACCATTGAGAGGAGGATGGTGCCGCTCTCGGCAGAGGGCTGCTGTGCAGGGATTTCCCTTTCCTTTCTGTGTCCCACGTTCTCCCCTCTTTTTCCCTGGGGTATGGGGTCAGGTGAATGCCATCAGCTCCCAACAAACCTGGCTTCTCAAAGGTAGAGCCATGACCAGAGAAGCCAAAACCTTGAGTACCAGCTACGCAGCCAGGCATTCAGTGCTCAGTTTGTCTGCTCCTCCTGAACCCCTTCCTCTTCCTGGCGGGATAGAGGAGAACACCACCTGTGCACCAGGATGCGGGCGCAGATCTGCAGGCATTTGAGGTGGCAGCTGTCATGCGGGGCGTGCCTGGTCATATGCCTGAAGAACTACTGCCACAGCGTAGCTCTCTGGCCGCATTGTTGTTGGGGTGAAGATGGCCTCCGTAGTCTGGCTTCTCCAGAAGATGTCCAAGTCGCATTTCTGCACCCCAATCTTCACCTCAATGAAGAGGCTATACTTGCTGCCTTTTGTCACCTGGAGTTTGGAGGAGTGGCTGGACGGCAGCACTGTTATATGGCATTTGGACAACAGAGTCAAAACCACCCATGCTGCTTCAGAGGCATGAGCAGGCAATAGTTGATGTCTGACCTGGCCACTGTATGTGGTCGTTCCCTGAGGCTCATGTTAAAGCTGTGATTAGAAATGTTCCCAGTCTGGTATGGCCCTCAGTTTATTATCTGTTATTGTTTTTTTATGTAGGCAGCGATGAAGTTGCAATAAGAAGACCAAGGGTGATCAAAAGAGACTTCAGAGCCTTGGGACGAATGGTTAAGGGATCAGGAGCACAAGCAGGGTTTTACTTTGTGCTTAAGTAGTGTTTTCCTCTGTGCCTTCAGTTGCAGGGAATGAAGAGGGAAGAAACAAGAAGACCCAGCTGATCAACACCTGGCTCTGTGACTGGTGTCACCAGCAGAATTTTGGGGTTTTTGATCACAGGTCAGCCTCCATGACACTTGGCCAGCTAGCGACAGATGGGGTTCACCTTTCTCAAAGCGGGAAATGGTTGAGAGCCTCTCTGTAAAGATTCAGAGAAAAGCTAATAAAGCAGATGTTCTTGCAGGACTCTACTATAGATCACCCAGCCAGGATGACAGCACCGATGTATTACTCTCTAAGGAATCAAGGGAAATTTCTAGATCAGTCACCCTAGATTGTCCTTATGGGCGACTTCAATGTCCCAGCTGCGAACTGGGACTGTCATAGAGCAGACACGAACAGGCCCAGGAAATTCCTGAAGGCCACATTGATGATAACGTTTTGATATGGGTACTAAGGGAGCCGACTAGGAAAGACGCCCTCCTAGATTTGTTGTTTGTGAACAGAGAGGGACTCGTGGGCAAAGTGGTGATTAGTGGCATTCTTGGTCACAGTGACCACGAAATAGCTGAGTTTCCAGTTGTTGGCAACAGGAGGAAAACTGCCAGCAAAACTTCGAGCCTGGCTGTGGGGACAGCAGACTTCAGGCTGCTCAAGGAACTAGTTAGTAAGGTCCCCTGGGCCTCTTCGTTAGAGGGTATTGGGGTCCATTAGTGCTGGTCACTTTTTAAGAGCCATCCCTTAAGAGTGCCGGACCAGGCAATTACAAAGTGTTGGAAGTCAAGCAAGCAGTGCAGAAGGCTGTTTTTGCCGAGCAGGGATCTTCTTCTAGAACATAGGTGCAGAAGGAAAAGTGTATAGCCACTGGAAGCAAGGACAGGCAACACGGGAGGACTACAGAGATGCTGTTCGCCACTGTAGGGAGAAATTCATGCGGCCAAAGCTTGATTAGAGTTCAAGCTGTCTAGCACTGTGAAGGACAACAAAAATGGCTTTTTAAAATATGTTAACAGCAAAAGGAGGATCAGAGATAACATTGGTCCCTTACTTGATGAGGTTGGTCACGTCACAAATAGGGATGTAGACAAAGCAGAGAAGTTTAACGCCTTCTTGGCTTCTGTCTTTAACACCAATGATGGGCCCTGGGACCCCCGGAGCCTTGTGTTGGAAGATCGTGACTGGGGGGATGATGAGCTCCCAGCTGACTCTGAACTTGTTTGAGACTTGCTGCTCCAGCTGAATGCGAAAAAATCTATGCAGCCTGACGGGATTCATACCAGGGTACTGAAAGAGCTGGCCAATGTTATCGCAGGACCTTTCTCGATTATTTTTCAGCAGTCTGGGGAGTCTGGAGAGGTTGCAGTTGACTGGAAGCTGGTAAATGTTGTCCCAATTTTCAAGAATGGAAAGAAGGAAGACCCTGGTAATTACAGGCCTGTCAGTCTCACTTCAGTGCCTGGTAAAATTACGGAGAAGGTTATTCTGGGAGTTACTGAAAAACACTTGAGAGACAATGCAGTCATTGGTCATAGCCAACATGGGTTCATGAGGGGAAAGTTCTGCTTAACTGACTTAATTTCCTTTTATGACAAGGTCACCCATTTAATTGACCAAGGGAAGCCAGTAAATGTGGGGTTTTTTGGATTTTAGCAAAGCTTTTGGTACTGTCTCTCCCAGTATCCTTCCGGACAAAATGTCCAGCACACAGCTAGACAAGTCCATAGTATGTTGGGTGAGCAACTGGCTGATGGGTTGGGCTCAAAGAGTTATGGTAAATGGGGTTACATGAGGCTGGTGACCAGTCACCAGTGGGGTCCCACAGGGCTTGATTTTAGGGCCAGCGCTCTTTAATGTTTTTATAAATGATCTGGGTGCAGCAATCGAATGTACATTAATTAAGTTTGCTGATGATACTGAACTAGGAGGAGCTGTGGACTCCCTCAAGGGTAGAGAGGCCTTACAGAGAGATCTGGATAGACTAGAGAGCTGGGCAATCACCAGCCGTGTGAAATGTAACAAGAGCAAGTGCGCGATTCTCCACCTGGAATGGGGTAATCAAATCGGGGGATGAGAGGCTGGAGAGCAGCGCTGCAGAATGAGATCTGGGGGTTTGGGTTGAATGCAAATTTAATAGGAGTCAACAGCGTGCCCTGGCAGCCCAAAGGGCCAACTGGGTCCTGGGCTGCATCGAGCACAGCATAGCTAGCTGGTTGAGGGAGGAGATTGTCCCACTCGACACTGCACTGGTGCAGCCCCACCTCGAGTACTGTGTGCAGTTTTGGGCGCCTCAATGTAAGAAGGACATCAGACTATTAGAGTGTGTCTAGGTGTCTAGAGGAGGGCGACCAAGATGGTGAAAGGCCTCGAGGGTAGGGCTTAGGAGGAGCAGCTGAGGTCGCTTGGCTTGATCAGCTTGGAGAAGAGAAGGCTGAGGGGTGACCTCATCGCAGTCTACAACTTCCCCAAGGCGGGCAGCAGAGAGGCAGGTGCTGATCTCCTCTCTCTGGTGACCAGCGACAGGACACGAGGAAATAGAATAATGCTGTGTCAGGGGAAATTCAGACTGGGCCTTAGGAAAAGGTTCTTCCCTAAGAGGGTGGTTGGTCACTGGAACAGGCTCCCCAGGGAAGTGGTCATGGCACTAAGCCTGTCAGAGTTCAAGGAGCCTCTGGATGATGCTCTTAGTCATATGATATAGTTTTAGACAGTCCTGCAAGGAGCAGGGACTCAGACTCAATGATGCTTATGGGTCCCATCCAGCTTGAGATATTCTATGATTCTATGATTCTATGATAACAAACTGAGGGACATAAAAGGCTAGGAAATTTCATGGTAACCTGAGCCGCAGGGAGGCAGGCGGCTTCCTAAAAAGGTAGGTCTGCTCAGCAGACCAGAGGAGTAGTGAATGAATTCTTTATTTTGCTTGGCCTGGGCATGTAGCTCTTGCTTTACGTACTAAACTGTCCTCTCTCAACCCACACGTTTTCCCACTTTTATGCTTCAGAGTCTCTCCTCCATCCCACTGGGGGAAAGGGACTAAGTAGCTGTGTGATGCCAAGCTGCCTACTGGCATTAACCCACAACACCTGGGAAGCCAAAGCCCAGGGAATCATTGAAACCAGAGCCCACTGCATCAGCTCTTCTGCAAAATGCTCGCTGACTCTGCCGCAGCTGAGCTGTCAGCACCCTATGCCCGCGTTCGCCATCAAAGTGATGCACAGAGACTCATGGATGCAGCGTTTCTTCAAACAAGTGATTTATTGCCATCTTTGTCCACGGCCAGTCTCCCGGAGGGAATGGACTCTCTCGAAGAGGGAGGGCAGTCACCGTCCAGGTGGTAACGGAGTCTCTGTTGCAAGGCTCCTTGCAATGGCCCCTTCAGCTGCATCGGGTCCCACTCCCCAGAGTGTGCTTCTGCTGTGGAGGAAAGATGCGGCAGCAATTCCCACTGCCGCATGAGCAGCGTGTTCTCTGTGTCCAGCCTGCTCAGTTCTGCAGCACGAGCTCTCCGGGGAGTGTCCTCAGGCCTGGCCCTGTGCTTGGAGAACTGCTCGTCTGGCACAGCACAGCTCTCTGGCCACGTCCTGCTGCTGGTAACACTGGCCTCTACCTACTCGATGCTCAGGAAGGTGTCTGAGCCATCTTGCTGCACCCCAAACATCACCTCAATCAGGAGGGTAATATCGTCAGTGTTTGTCAGCCGGAGCTTGCCTGAGCGCCTGGAAGGTAGCACTGTTAGACGGCAGTGTTGCGACAGAGGCAAAGCCACCCAGGCTGCTTTTACCAATATCTGGAACCAGAGGGTGGTTTTCTCCATGTCTAGGTAGGGGCCGGTGCAGAGGGTGTCTAGGAGGCTGGCGCCCTGATTCCTCCTCAGCTCCTCCTCGGGGTGGTGGAGGAAGCACAGCATGTCCTCCACCAGCTGCTCCCTCGTGCAGGTGCACTCGAGCTCCACGCGGAGACTGGCATGCCTCGCTGGCATCTCCTCCATGGTGCCCAGTTCCAGGTGGAAGGTGTGCCCACGGGGGGGCTTCAGGGGCACAAGCAGGCAGAAGACAGCATCATGCTTATGAGGACTCCAACTTTCTAAGGCACTGCCCACCCCAATGGCTGGCTTCAGTTGCGGCATGAAAGTATTCCTGGAAAGCTTTCGGCAGATGCGGAGAAGTTCATCCACCAGCTCCTCCACCATCACGAACGATTCTGGCAGGTCCAGGAGGCGACTGGACAAAACTCTGCCCACATGCAGTGCAACACTGGGTTTTACTGCCTGCTCCTTATTATGTGCCTTCTTTCTGGAGCTGCCCTCCTTGCGGCTGCTGGCTGGCTGACGGCTCCCTTTCCTGAGCCACCAGCAGAGCCCAAAGAGCAGGACCAGGACTCCAGCAACGGCCCAGAATTGCCACTGCTGCAAGGCAGCAAAGAGCAGGGCTCCCCAGGCAAAGGCGCTCTGCTCCTGGCTCCTCTGCTCCAGCTCCTGCAGCAGCCGAGTCATCTCCTGGCTCAGCTGCTCCGCACACTGCTGCATGCACTCGCGCGTGGCCTCATCCAGCTCATCCCTGACCATCTGCGGGTACTGGATGATGCTTTGCACAATGAGTGCGAGGAATACTGCGACAGCCATGGCCTGCAGGAGGAGGGAGAGAAGGGGTTCAGTGGGGCTGGGAGGGAGGGAGCTGCTGGTGGTGGGGGGACAGGGATGAGAGCCGCAGGGATCTGGGGACATGTAGGAGAGGGGCCGAGGCATCGTGGGAGGCAGGAAGGCCTGCTGTCAGCCCCGGCGGCGGCAGCAGCACAGTGCCCTGCCCAAGGCGCTCCCACGAGTGTCTGGGCCCTCGAGGCAGGGTGAGAACCCACCCCCCTGGGGCTCCGCGTTCCTGCCCACGCCCTCCTCCAGCTCAGCCTCCCCCCGCGTGCGCACTCACCGCTGGCCCAGGCCGGACTGGGGCAGCGCTGCCTGCTGGCGCCCCTTATAACCACCCCCATTGTGACTCGTGCCCTGTGCTGTCACAGGCGCCAGAGCGCATCACAGGCACGCCCGCCAGCCAGCCCCAGCCTTTGGCCCTACCCCGGCTCAGCGACTCACAGCTGCCCTGGGCTACTGGTTAACGCTGGACTAGAGTTAATTTTCTTCACAGGAGCTTGCGTCGTGCTTTATTTTGGATTTATTATCATCTGCCTGCCAACAGCAACCTCATAATCATAGTATACCCTGAGTTGGAAGGGAGCCACGAGGATCATTGAGTCCAACCGCTGACTCCACGCTGGGCAACCTTAAGGTTAAATCGTATATCAAAGAGCCTTGTCCAATTGCTTCTTGAATACCAGCAGGCTTCGGGCCGTGGCCGTTTCCTGGGGAGATCTTGTTCCACTGCCTGATACCCTCTCAGTGAAGCACTTTTTCCTAATATCCAAGCTGAAGTGCCCTTGACGCAGCTTTAAGCCATTCCTTTGCATCCTATGACTGGACCCCAGAGAGAAGAGATCAGCCCCTCCCTCTCCGCTCCCCGTCCTGAGGAAGTTGTAGGCAGCAATGAGGTCACCCCTCAGTCTCCTCTCCTCTCAGCTGAACAAACCCAGTGTCCTCAGCTGCGCCTCATAAGGATATGCCCGCTCGTCCTTTCACCATCTTTGTTGCCCTCCTTCAGGCACATTCTAACCCTTTTATAAGCTTCTTACACCATGGTGCCCAAAACTACGCACAGTACTCGAGGTGAGGCCGCACCAGTACTGGGTGTAGTGGCTCAATCCTTTCTTTTGACTGGCTAGCTCTGCTGTGCCTAATGTGCCCCAGGAGATGGCTGCGTCAAGGGGAGTGCATTCTCCACCCCTTATTCCATACCACTTACGTCATGCTCATGTCTCATGCTATCCAAAACAGTCTCTCTAACCACCACCCCCCTTCCCATCCTTTGATACAATACACAGATACCATTCCCTTAGTCTGTGGATCACCCCTGTGAAATGTCTGTAAAATGTCCATAAATGTCCACAAAACGTCCATTGAGTTAATTTGACTTTGGGCTCCATCTGTTATGGTGGTCACTCAGGACAGGAGAGATGTTGTATGGCATGGGGTTATGGGGCACTAAAGCCAGCTCAGGTGGGGTCACTGCTGCACTTGCACTGCTTCTTGTAAGGCTTGTCCTCCCTTGGTTCATGCAGTTCTTGCTGTAGTTATTCCTATAACATGCAACTCCAATCATGGGCTACAACAATTTAAAGGTATTTCCATTACAATCTCTACCCGTCTTCCCTTTGGACCAGACCACAGGGTTTAACATTGCAATGAAGTCCTCCCCTTGCCCCTGCTCCGGCTTGGACTTATCCACAGATTGCAGTCCCTTAGGGTTGTACCTGCTCCAAGTGGAGCCTTATCTGTGCACCACAGTCTCTTCAGGGGTATACCTGCTGCGGCATAGAGCTATCCACAGCCACAGTCACACTGAGGTGCACCTGTTCCAGCATGGCCTTATCCATGGGTCACAATACCTTCTGAGATATACCTGCTCCAGCATGGCCTTACCCACAGCCACAGTCCCTTCAGAAGTAAACCTGCTCCACCATTACCTTTCCCATGGCTGCAGTCTCTCCAGGGGTGTACCTGCTCTGTTGTGGGCTTATCCATGCCCACACGCTTTGAGGTGCTCCAGCATGACCTCATGCACAGCCACTGATGCTTCCAGGTGTACCTGCTGCAGCATGGACTTATCCTCGGCCACAGATGCTTCGAGGTGTACCTTCTCCTGCGTGGGCTTATCCTTGGGCCACAATCCCTTCAGCGGTACACCTGCTGCAGCACAGACATAACCCCGGCCACAAACGCGTCGAGATGTACCTGCTCTGATGTGGATTTATTCACAGCCACAGATGCTTCGGGGTGTCCTGCTCCCATGTGGACTCATCCAGTCCCTTTCACTCGAGTTCACACTGGAGTTCCAGCCTGTCCAGTACAGCAGCACAGAAAGAGCAGCGATGCCCTGGCCATCTGCCAGCCCAGGCGCATGGCCATTGCTGTTATCAAAATGTTCCTAGGCACAGCAGAGCAAGATGATAAGCAGTATGGCAGTACAGCAAGCAGCGAAAGCAAAAAGCAGCCACTAATGAGCACTAGACTCTAATATACAGTAAGGCAAGCAAACCCCATGGCAAGCACAGGAGCCTGCCGATTAATAGCTAAACAGCAATAACAGCTATAAATTCGATCTAGCACATTCTAATCAAACCTGTCGTTATCTTGAACCCTTCGAGCGCCACACTGGGTGCCAAAAAGGACTGTCGTGGTTTAAGCCCAGCTGGCAACTAAAGACCACACAGCCACTCACTCACTCCCCCCAGGTGGGATGGGGGTGAGAATTGGAAGAGTAAAAGTGAGAAAACTCATGGGTTGAGATAAAGACAGTTTAATAGGTAAAGCAAAAGCTGCACAGGCAAGCAAAGCAAAACAAGGAATTCATTCACTACTTCCCATCGGCAGGCAGGTGTTCAACCATCTCCAGGAAAGCACGGCTCCATCACGCGTAACGGTTACTTGGGAAGACAAAGACCATCACTCCGAATGTCCCCCCCTTCCTTCTTCTTCTCCCAGCTTTATATGCTGAGCATGACGTCATATGGTATGGAATGTCCCTTTGGTCAGTTGGGGTCAGCTGTCCCAGCTGTGTCCCCTCCCAACTTTCTGTGCACCCCCAGCCCACTCACTGGCGGGGCGGTGTGAGAAGCAGAAAAGGCCTCGACTCTGTGTAAGCACTGCTCAGCAGTAACTAAAACATCCCTGCTTTATCAACACTGTTTCCAGCAAAAATCCAAAACACAGCCCCATACGAGCTACTATGAAGAAAATTAGCTCTACCCTAGCCAAAACCAGCACAAATAGTTTCATGCCGCGACTGAAGCCAGCCATTGGGGTGGGCAGCGCCTTAGAAGGTTGGAGTCTCCGTGAGGATGATGCTGTCTCCAGCCTGCTCGTGCACCTGCAGCCCCGCTGTGGGCATGCCTTCCACCTGAAGCTGGGCACCACGGATGATATGCCGGTGAGGAAGTCCAGCTTCCACGTGGAGCCAGAGTGCACCTGCACGAGAGAGCAGCTGGTGGAGGACATGCTGTGCTTCCTCCACCACCTCAAGGAACAGCTGGGGAAAAATCAGGAGCCCAGCGTCCTAGGCACCCTCTGCACCGGCAATGATTCTGTAACTGAATCAGGGATTCTATAACTGTCCGTGCTCCTGCGCTGGCACCATCGGAATAATTTGTCACCCTCCACAGCTGTGCGCATTGCCTGTGTACCGCAGGGAGCCTGAAGTGGCTTCCTTGGGGGCCATACGCAAACCAAGTGCTGGGAGCCCGACAGCATTGCCCTTGGGCGACCCCAGTGAGGTGGGTATCATACTGTTGGAGTGGGGAGCCCTTTGCACAGCGGACAAGTGCCATAACTGTGGAGCTGGGCTGTGGATGCTCTGGCTCCTGTACAAGTGTGAGGCTCGTTCACCTTACCTTGTCATGACTCGCAAGCTCAGGTTCCCACCACCTTAACGAGGGAGACTTAACACGTGCAGCAAGGTTTAAGAAAGCTTTTCAGATGTCTCCCGTTCAAAGCCTGCACTTGCGCAGTCTATGCCACATTTAGGAGAAGCAGTGGCCTGACGGCAACTGTGTGGCAGAAGAGGTGCACTTGTATCTGCATTCGGGACACCTCCAGTGGAAATCCAACGATGGTATATGGGCGAAGATTTACAAGATCTTTGATAATTATCACATCAAAAGAACTGTCTGACTGTCCATGTCCGAGTGCTAGAGAAGGCCAGACTTCTCCCAGTCTTCAAGTTAGACATTGCCGAACATGGCCAGTTCTTCCATGATACGCAAAGCTACCAGAACCTTCCTCACCTAATGATGTATCTTTGGAAAATGAAGTTAAAATTAAGGTGAGATGCTATCTGCATCTTTCACATCAGTGGTTTTCATTCTGTGGCCTAATCTTTCTCCCCAAAATTTTGTTTCATTGGAAAATGGCCATAATAACGCTGTATTTACCATGCATCTTTGGTGTTTCAAAGAGCTATAGCACATTATGGTTTTGGTATATGAATGCAAGAAGAGAAACATGTTATTTAAGATCCCCTTGTGAATTTTTTCATTTGAATACAGCCATGGTATTCTTTTTTAGTGCTTTGCATCCCTCCAGCTTCAAAGAGCAAGCTTTGAGCTACAGTTAATGATCTTTTGCTGATCTCTCCTCTTGAACCTGTTGCTAGTTTCTTGGGGCTTGTTTCCCTCTTGTGTACCTTTGAGCTTTTGAACCAATGTAAATGCTTACCTAGCAGGTTCATCTCGCCAAGTTCTTTTGATCAAGGACAAGGCTGAGAATCCGGGGAACAAAGAAGAATGACAAGCACTGATTGACTCCATGAAGACAATGCAATCTGCTCAGCCCTCTGCATCCCAACAGATTGTTACCACAAAGTCAGGCTTGCCAATGACCCAGGCCATCACATTAACTGGTTCCCGTTCCAAGAGGGTCCGGGTTTTCCAGGCTCTTTGGCAATTTCCTGTCACTTCCTCAGACTTGCTTACCCTTCTGCAGTCTCTTCTCAGAGAGAAGAGTATCCTAGATTTAATTTTCTCTCTTTTGTATTCGGTAAAAATCCTGATACACTGACAACTCTGGTCACAGCAGCATTATTAAAAACTTTTCTTGACTAGTCTGTTTTCTGACTCCCAGAGGATAACTGGCACAGATAGCCAGATGCTGCAGGATGTCTGTCCCAGCTGTGTTCAGGCACAACTGAACACCCACAGTACAGCCCCTGGGTCCCAGCAGTGCCCCAGCCAGCAGCTGTTTCTTGCCCAAGAGCATGCTGCAGGACCCGCCTGGCAGCACTGGCAGCTTGCTGCCAGTTGTCATCTTTCCCTGAGTCCCTTGGCTGTCATGCTGCAGAGACACGATTCCTCTCAAGAAGGGAATTACTACAGTCCAGGGCTAGCTCCTGGGAGTCCCAAGATGCCAAGGAAGGAGGACTGTCAGGAGCAGGCTGCCTAAGAAGGAAGGTTGTTGTCTGGTTTTCTGTGCCACTGTGAAGACCTTTAAATGCCGAGAGTCTGTAGGCACAAGGGATGCTCACGTTGCAAGCTTACAAGCATGAGAAAAGCTCGCAAAGAAAGAAGTGCTTCAGGCAGTACATAGATTCATCCATGCCTGACACTATTCACTGTGTAATAGCCAGGTCGCAGTTGCATGTGAGCCTGCGGGCTATGACAGTGGCCCTGAGCAAGCATGCCAAGAGGTGTGCCTAGGTGCAGAGGTGGTTAAGGACAGCACAATGTCTAGAGAGGATCCCATAGGTTATACTGTCCCTGTCTGTGTGCAGAGGCTGCTCTGGGGGCAGTTGGTTTCAAGTCGGGGGTGCCCTGGCTTGGCAACAGGCTGATGCCGCAGCTCTGTCGACAGGTAGCAGGATCACAGCCATACGCTGCACCACACCACAGCTGTCTGGCACCACATGTCTCCGAGTAGGAAGGCTGAGGGAGATCTAATTGCTGTGTTCCACCACCCAGAGCCTGTCTTTTCTGAGAGGTGCACAGTGAAAGAACATAAGGAAATGGTCACACATTGCACCGAGGGAAGTATGCCATGAGAGCAGATAAGCCCTGGAAGAGATAGCCAGAACGGGTGGAGAATCTCCTTCTTTGGCATCTTTAAAAGTTCAGCTGGACAAGACCCTGAGCGACATGTCCTAACTTTGGTGTTGGCCCTGCTTTGAGTAGGGGGCTAGACTAAAGACCTCCAGAGGTCTCTCCCAACACAAATTCTCTATGTTACTCCGATTGTGACAGTGAGGATCAAATGGCCTTGGTGACCTTGTTGTGTGGGTGAAAGACCTTATAATGCAGGTGTTTCCATTGCTCTGGAGGCCTTCAGGTAGAGCTACCAGTAATGAAAGCATTGTCCAAAGATTGTTGGAGGGGGCACTGTTGATGCTGGGGGGAGTCTTTTCTTTGATAATGACAACAGCGTAGATGAGCTTGTACAAAACTGCATTAGTTGAATCCCTAATGTATATGATGAACAAAGAAAGAGCCAGCACATGTCCCCTGATGAGCTGTTAGTGATGGCAGATATATCACTGAGCAAAAGGAGTTGCTGTTTACAGTTGCCAACACTGTGACCAGGAATCACCCAGCACTTGGGCAGTTTTCCATGCTGGGCTGCCTGGCACAGCAGCCCTTACCTCCTGCATACTAGAGCTCTTATCTAAGTGTCAGCCAGCTAGCAAAGGCAAGTGATCAGCTTTAGCATTTTCTTCAGTCATGGAAATCAGCCCATTTCCTTGACAGCTGATAGTTATCTGCAGGAATTTGGCTTTGCAGATCTTAAATAACAAATCAGGAAGTCTGAAGATCTCTGTTGAAGAAAGCTTTGGCATAAGTCTTTAATAGCCTGGCATAAGATCACAGCGTAAAAACCAAAATGACCCATGTTAGAAGACTGAATGTTCTGACCACAGTTATGAGTAACAGGTATTTATAGGAGAACTGTAAGAAAGTGTAGAAGTGAGGGTCATCTAATGGTTTTAGCCCTAAGCACAACAGGAAGTACAACCACAATCACATGGTAAGGCATTTCCATGGCAACTGATAACATTTTCCATTAAGCTGGAATTAATTTCAGGCTATAATCTGCCTAAGGACACAGAACACATAAGGATGCAGTAAGATAGCTAACGCCGTATTTAAAAAAGGAAATGGCTGGACTGTGGGTGTGATGGGAGTGGGAAGGAGCAAGAGCAGGACTCAGCGTAAGAAAACCCTGTCCCAGCGTGTCATGTCACGGGCAGGAAATGCTCCCTGCCCTCCATTACCACCGGATCTCACTATGTGGGTTTCCCTGCAATGGACTGGGCAAATAATGCAGTTGGGAGAAGTCTGCATTGCTTCTCTTTCCCTGGTCCCATAACTGCATCATGGGTCTCTCCTAGCTTTGGAACAAAAAGTATCAATTAAGTGCCTTACCAGACACGCTGCCTCCATGGTTGCCAGGGCCCTGACCAGCCCCCCAGGGCTTCTCTCCACCCTGTCCATGGCCCAGGACCCCCCTCCAGCCTAAACCAGGGCTGTCAGTCCTGTCCCAGTGACACTGCAGGTTGTCAGTTTCCCCCAGCCTTGCCTGGCCTAGCCATGGGCCCCAACGAGCCAGGCCCACCATTGGGCCAACATCCCAGTCTGTCCTCGGCCTGGCCCCGTCCCCACAGACCTGTCCGGCCATCCCTGGACTTGACTCTGAGCTGCAGATCATCCTGCCTCACCAACATGATCCTGCTTGATGATCTGCAGGCATGATTGATCCTGCTGAGGGTCTCCAGGCCTGCTCTGTTCCCTGGATGGGAGTGGTGGGACAGGCCTTGGTGTTAGCACACTCAGCTCCTGACCCTCGGGCCCTGAGGAAGCTGCCGGCCCTCCCTGCACCCTGGCACAAGTGTCCACAGTGCTGTGATACCTAGGTTCTGCTGCAAGTCCTTGCTAGGAAACGACACCCCAACCCACTCACAGCCTCCTGCACCCTAATAGGTCCTGTTGTTGCTGTAACTGCAAGCACAGATTCAGTGGCAGTGGGGCAGTCCCAAGGGGAGGCTGAACTGGGCCAGCGGAAGTCCTCCTGTCAATTTATGAGTTGTGGAGAAGCGTTACTGCTTGATAGCTGGATCTGTTGGTTTCCCACAACTGAAAACTACAGTGATGAGGCATTACATCCTCTTCTTCAGCTCCTTGAGGAACGAGGGGCATTGAATAGGTCTGTTAGACCATCTGGCCCAAGGTCTTGGGGAATGTGAGAGAAGAACTGCCCTCACCAGTGATTTATTTTGATTAACTAGCATCTAGGAGGGTTGTATTAACTTGCATCTAGGTGGGGGATAATGGCTGCTAGTTCATCAGATAGACTGTCCCCATTTGCCTTCCCAGCTATCTAGACAGGTTATCACCCTGATTATGAAGCAGATGTGAGTTGCCAGCATCAGCCCTTGGATGAGGATGTTGTACCTACAGCAGCTCCCAGCACTTAGGAAATGCTTAGTTTCATGACTGGGGTGAGTGACATCAGGCTAACCCAGTGTGCAGATCCCTGGGGTGGGACGGAGTCAGTGATGGCGCTTTGGCTCAGCCCAGATCCCTCTTCTCTCAGTGACTCTCACTCAGTAGCTACAACAATTGGCACACCTCCAGCAGCCTCCACCAAGAGCGTGTTTTGCAGCTTTTAATCTAGGCAAAATAAGGAGAGGAACACAGTCACAGCTAACGGAAATTATTCTTACCTTTATGAGGAATGGCTTCAAGTGGAGCACTCCACTGAGTGAATATGGATTCCCCCTTTGATTTTTCCCCAAAGCAACTTATTTGTGAAGATCCCAGTAGTGAAAAGATACTGTGCTTTCTTTCCCTCTTTCCTTCTGCAAGTGTCAACCCAAGTATGAAAAAGATGCTGTCTGATGGGACACTCCTCTCATGTCAGAACAATCTGTAGTGATTACTAAAGATTCGCAGGCAGATATGAAGAAACAGACTGAGAAAAGATGTGTATTCCCTGTTGCAGAGCTAGAGGAAAACAAAGGTCACCAATCTTCTGAATGCTTCCTTGCAGTCAAGGGCTTCTGGAGATGCATGCACAAATAGCAAACCTGCTATCTTGGAGATGGGGCTAGAGGGAAACCCAGCTTAGTATATATACACTTCAGAGGAGACAGCATGAGAAAGATGAGGTTTCCTAGCACCTTACCCACCCTGCTGCAACTGAAGTCAGTATCAAAGTTCTCACCATCTTCCATGAGTTTCATTGTTTTCCATCCATTTTCCCTGAGATGTATTGAGGAAAGAATCCACCTGTATTATTTTCATGTCTGCTGTGCAGACGAGGAAATGCTGCATTTGTACATGTAAAGGGATTTCTCTTGTCTGAGAGACAGAAAAGGGTGAAGCCATAGGTGTCATTATTTGTATAGATATAGTCTAAATCTGAGGAAGAAACACACCTTCGACACCCTGTAGCTTCAAAAGAAGTGAAAGGAAACATGACACATCCTGTTTCTACAAACCCTTTTCCAGTAAATCCAAAGAATATCTTTAAACTTTTAAGGATTTGCAAAGCTACTTACCTCCATTCATAGTTTTCCTGTTTTCATCTGAGGTCAAACAGATTTATGTGTGAAAGGACAACCTGCACTTGACAGAGAGAAGCCATCTGCCACTTCATGTTTACACCAGTTCTGCAATGGTAATCCCATAGTCTCTGCCTTTTCTTGTGTTTTCAAACTCAATAAAAACACAAAGGCTTGTAGAGCAGCATAGGTGGCACATTTTAAATGCTTCTTCAAAGGCTGATTTGCTTCAGTGTTTTCTCATGATTAAAGTAGGACATCTGCTGAAATAACAAAGAAATTCTGCACAAAGCATATGAAAGTGCTGGAAAATCTAAGGTCTCTTCTATCTGTTCTGAAGTCAATATCTTCATTCAAGGACTTTGCTTTCCCACCCTACAAATTCTTCTCAGTGGCAGCTGAGAAGAAGTGGCAGCTTCTGAGAAGAAGCGGCAGCTTCTTTTTGAAGCTGATGGGAACAAGCTCTGACACTTAAATTTAAGTGAGTTCCCAATGCATGGGAACCATCCCGCTGAAATCAGTAGAGGCTACATTACTGTAGGTAACATGGAATCATAGGTTGGATAAGACCCTTAAGATCACCGAGTCGAACCGCAAACCTCACACTGCCAACTTTACCACTAAACCATGTCCCTGGGTGCCACATCTACACATCTTTTAAATACCTCCAGGGATGGTGCCTCAACCACTTCCCTGGGCAGCCTGTTCCAATGTCTGACAACCCTTTCAGTGAAGAAATTTTTCCTAATATCCAATCTAAGCCTCCCCTGGTGAAACTTAAGGCCGTTTCCTCTTGTCCTATCACTTGTTATGTGGGAAAAGAGATCGACACCCACCTCTCCACAGCCTCTTTTCAGGTAGCTGTAGAGAACAATAACGTTTCCGCTCAGCCTCCTGTTCTCCATACTAAAAAACCCCCGTTCCCTCGGCCACTCCTCATAAGACTTGTGCTCCAGACCCTTCACCAGTTTCGCTGCTTTTCTTTGGACACACTCCAGCACCTCAATGTCTTTCATGTAGTGAGGGGCCCAAAACTGAACACAGTATTCAAGGTGCAGCCTCACCAGTGCCGAGTACAAAGGTACAATCACTTCCCTACTCCTGCTGGCCACACTGTTTCTGATACAGGCCAGGATGCTATTGGCCTTCTTGGCCACCTGAGCACATCACCAGCCATCAACCAACACCCCCAGGTCCTTTTCTGCCAGGCAGCCTTCCAGCCACTCTTCCCCAAGCCTATAACATTGCATGGGGTTGTTGTGACCAAAGTGCAGGACCCAGCACTAAACCTTGTTGAACCTCATACATTTGGCCTCGGTCCATCAATCCAGCCTGTCCAGATCCCTCTGTAGAGCCTTCCTACCCTCAAGCAGATCAACACTCCCACCCAACTTGCTGTCATCTGCAAACTTACTGAGCAGGCACTTGATCCCCTATCCAGATCATCAATAAAGATATTGAACAGAACTGGCCCCAATACTGAGCCCTGGGGAACACCACTTGTGACCAGCTACCAACTGAATTTAATTCCATACACCACCACTCTTTGGGCCATCATGCTGAGCATGATGTTATACGATATGGTGTATCTCTTTGGTTAGTTCAGATAATCTGCCTCGTTGTGTCCCCTCCTAACATATTGCGCCCCCCCCCCCGTCTATTTACTAGAGGGGCAGAGTGTGAAACAGAGAAAGCCTTGATGCTATGCAAACACTCTTCAGTAAAAGCTAGAACATTAATGTGTTATCAGTACTGTTTGGATCAAAAATCTAAAACACAGCAGCATATGAGCTGCTATGAAGAAAATTAACTCTATCCTAGCCACTTCGGGACATGCTTTAGTGGTGGCCTTGGTAGTGTTAGGTTAACGTTTGGACCTGATAATCATAAAGATCTTTTCCAACCTAAACGATTCTATGATTCTATGAATCTGATGGCATAACCATTTCCTTATCCATCTAACTGTGCACCCAGTGACACTGTGATGTCCTCTCTTTGATACACTGCTTAGGAAATGTTGGCAGAAGAACCTGTCCAGGCCTAGCACACATGCAACCTGCAGCTGTTTGCCTCTATTTCCAAGGTTTTTCTGTGAGCTGTTGTGGTCATGTAGGGCTGCATGTCCCTGCCCTGTGCTGTAAGCAGACAAGTGAAGCCCAGGAGAGCAGCCCAGCTGCATTTCCCTGAAGCTGCCCGTGAACACAGGGCACGAAGGGGCTTCCGGGGTCATTGGGGCTTGCCCTGGAGTCCAGTTCTCGGGGTTAGCAGGAGGCAGAGGAGGGAAAATAATGTTTTTCCAAGCAAGATCCCCTGTGGGCCCTTTGCAGGCTATCCTCACCTGTCCCCAGAGCCTCTTGAGCAAGAGATGGACACCTGCCAGCTCCTCACATCCTGACCCACTTTTCCTGAGAACTCAGCAAGGCAGAGTTTCACAGACAAGAGGAAATCCCTAAACAACATGCAGCCCAGAGAGTGGAAAGTTTTTTTGGGGGCGGGTTGGGTTTGGTTAGGGTTTTTTTCACCAACTTCCCCATGAATGTATTTGACAGCTCGCTGTCCCTGTCATCGCAGGATCCCAGTGGAAACAGGAGCTAGGAGGGTTCTTCCTGCCTGGGGGAGACATCCCAGGAGTGCGAGGGATTTACCAATCACCACCTTTCACTCCCCGTCCCTTGCGTTATCCCACCGAAGGTCATGTGCAGTGGCAAGCTGCAGACGGGTTTGCTGGTGGGGGGCTACTTCGTCTACCTGCTGGTGGGTGCAGCTGTGTTCCAGGCACTGGAGAGGACTGCTGAGAAGCAGGAGAAAATAGCAGCTGCCCAGATGAAGGAGGCTTTTCTGCAGAACTTCACCCACCTCACAGTGGCAGAGATGGAGCAGTTTATGAAAGTAAGTGCCAGCCCTGCGGAAGCCCTTTCTCCCTCCTGTTTCCCCATCAGATGTTGTTTCCTACTCAGCCTTGCTACACAGATAACTATGACTGCATTCCTAATGATGTGGTCATTTAGATGATTTTAGCAAACCCCAAACCCACTCTCCAGTCTGAGCAGGCAGGTCACAGTGATGGTAAGTACAGCTTGTGTAGTTTGACGAAACCTTGTGCGTTAGCTGTTAACAGTCCCCATCCTGCATTGTCCTGATTCCTTGGGGTCTTGCTTCCTGTTGATTCAGCTTTCGGTGGGTCTGTGCTCATCTACAATGATGTGTGGCATGGCAGGAAAAATGAGGCTCTCTGAAATGAATGGGTGTGGTTGCTACTTATAACAGTGTCACAGATAGCACAAAGGAACAATACGGCAAGGTCTGAAATAATCTGTTGGGAGAAAAAAAAGAAGCCCTAATCACTACAAGGGGGGTAGCATAGTCAGGGTTTACTTTCAGAAGATGCTGCAGAAGTGAAACAGGTAGCCTGGCCGAGGGAAAGGTGTTTCTGGTCATGGCACAGGAAGCTGAGAATGAGTACGGTTGTCTCTTCATCTTTGGTATTTCCTAGCTCTATCTGCTACAATGCAGAAGAAAATGGGGAGTGCAAATAGCCTTGCTGTAAGCATTTCCACATGGGAAACTAATGGAGCTCTTAATGGGCCAGTTTGCAGGATAAGGAAAGGAGAGGAAGAACTGGTATTTCTAACAACACAACCAGCGATCCAGCCCCCAGTTCACACAGGCATGCACCTTCTTCACCTTGGATATTTTTGTGGGTAGGGGAGGAGAAAAATAAGAGAAATTTTCAGCAAGGGCTGTGGAATGATTTCTGTTAGCTTGATTTTCTGGAACACCAGCAAAAAAGATAGTGAGGGCGGAAGTGGGGGGAAGAGTTTTCTGGTGCAGTTTATTCCAGCTTGTGCCTTGCCTCTGGCAGGGCTCAGCCCTGCATTTTATCTAGGCTGTTTCTGTACAAACCAGCCTGCCTTCCAGGTGTCCAGTCCAATGTTCTCTGTTTGCTAAAGGCAGGGACAGCTTGATACTGTTTGGGCTTTTTTAATTTTTTTTTTTTTTTTAACTTTAAAAAAAAAATTAACAGCACTTAGAATTAAAACCAAGGAAGGAGGGAAGAGTCTGAAAATGCATAACATGATAGATGATAGGGCTGGAGGGGCTTGGGAGAAACATCTAGTCAAACCCCCTGTAGCAGGGCAGTCTCAGCTCAACCCAAACCATCTCTGACAGATGTTCACCTAACCTCATCTCAAAGGTCACATTGTAAATATTGTGCATGTGTGTTCATGCATGCAGTTCGGAGAAAAGTGTATATGTCAGGCTGAGTTCTGATTGTGGTCGCACCAAAAATAATGTTTGGCAAATCAATGGACTTTCTCTGAATTTAAATCTGTGACACCAATCAGAATACAGCCTTAGAATGAAATTCTTTGTGTATGTCACGTGTACCCTGCTATAACTCATTGATGCCGTCCTGGAAGGGATCAGAGTCACTGCTCAGTGCGCCCGCATACAGGTTGATGATTAGATCTTGGATCCACCACTGCCATCTCAGGGGCAAACTCAAAACCAGCAGCCAGCCACCCCATCACTTAAGCCAGTGGACCGTCTTGCTCTGTCATGTCCTAGTCATCTATAGGATCATTTTTTTCCAAAGTACTTAGCCTAAAAGAATCGAGGTCCTTGATCACGCTAAGAGAAACAAGTTCTCCTAACACCCACTAGAGCAGTCAGCATAAACAGGACAAAAGACTAACACTCAAAAACACCAGCTGGCTGCTACCCAACCTTGGAGCTAAAGGTGTGAATAAGTGTCAGAGTATCACTGAGGACAGGTGAGTGGTATTCACAGGAAAGGAGCAGTAGCTGGCTAAATCTGTAGTATTCTTGCAGTAAGCACTTGAGAAAAACAGCCATGTTGATACCAAACTTTGCTTTCCCTCCCAGAACCTGACTGAAGCCATTCAGAATGGAGTATACCCCATTGGAAATGAATCACAGATTGAAGACAGCAACTGGGATTTCAGTAACTCCTTCTTCTTTGCAGGCACGGTTGTCTCCACAATAGGTAGGTCTAATGCTTTCCATGTATGTACGTTTGTGTGTGCGTGATGCTTATTATGTTTGGTTATTAGGACCAGAATGGATAATACTTTCAAGGATAAAAACTCTACCCCTTCATTGTCATGGATGGTAAGCAGTAATGGACTTGGTCCTGAGATCTCACCACTGCACAGCTCTTTGTGCATCATTTTGGCTTGTGAAATACCAGTGGCCTTCCGTATTATTTCCCGCTTGTTTCTTCTTTTTGAGCCATATGTTAAAATGTTTGCTCTGCTGCCAGTTGTGGGTTGGAGATAAACTTCACTTTCCTTGTCTTTATTATGGGGTCAAATAGCCTTTAAATCCGAGAGTGCTGTAATGCAAAAAAGGATGGTAGGAAAGAACTGAACTCTGCTGGGGCATGGATGCTGTCTCAATAACCTGTGCTGAGCTGTTAGTGCACATATTGAATTAGTAATATGCCGGGAGGAAAAAAATGGGAAGGGGGCAAGGCAAATACTGAGACTTTTACACTGCTGCTTCAAGCTGTTCTGACCTTTTCAGAGGCTGCTTGCCCCTGCCTGCCTCTCCCTTTCTCTCAAATATGCATCCCAAAAAGTGCAGGCCTGCCAAATTTAAGCATAAACTTCACACTGTTGGCTCCTGCTTCACACTCTCATGCAGTGAAAGTCAAATCTATGTTTTTGCAGATTGCAGCTGAGGCCTCACTCCCGCTACACCCTAGGCACAGCTGCTCCACTGATCTGTGAGTGTGACATGTCACAAGGGCCCCAGAGGTGTTCCAGCATCATGGCAGGTGCAGAGGTGTTGCATAAACCCATGTGGAGACCTCTTGCTGTAGAAGAAAGAAAGGCTTCTGACCCATCACATCAATGACAAATGTTCCATGGTTACAACATTCACATATCGATAAAGCTTCCCTAGTTTGACAGACCCTGCTACTAGCCAGTCCATTCCTTGCCACCACCTGTACTATTGTATTTTTTCATTACAGCGTTTCTCTGCCAAACAAATAAGTTGCTTCCCATCAAATTTGTTTCCCTAATGAGGCAGACAGGCTGTCCCAGGAAAAGTGCAACTTTGCCTGTTTCTCTGCACCTTCACCACAGAGGTCTGTTGTAAAGGTACAGCAGGTACTTTCACTCATCTTCACCAGGTTTTGTCATTAAAATGGAATATTTCTGCAACAGGGAGCACAAGACAGCTCAAGCATTTGGGACCCTAGTAGCCAATAAATCACTCAGCTGTTTTATTTGCCTTTTCCCCCAAAGTCAATATTGCATTTTCCAAGTAATGAATGCCTTGAAATGAACTGTGCTCAGGAAAATGCCTTTTCTCAGGGTCACTGATAGAGTAAGGACATACACAAAGTACAGGACTCTTGCACTCCGGGATGTACCTCATGTGGTCTAAGAGGAACTCTCCAGTCCATTAAAGGACATGTTTGGAGTTCTACAGCCGTTGTTCCACTACTTAGATAAATCCTCTTTTAGTAGGACTTTAAGACAAATATCTCGCTGACATGAATAAATCAGCCACCAGTAAGGTCTGGACTAATTAGCACTGTCTATTCTAAAGCACACTGCACTGCCTCCAGGACTGGAGCCAGTATCTGGACATACCAACTTACTGGCATTTAGCCAGGGAAGTCACTAACACACAGGCAGATCGACAAGAAACTAGAGATGGCTATATGTGATTCTAACATGACAAACAGCCTGGGACTCCAGCCTTGATGTCTTGCAAGTCCCCAGACTTCTGGTTTCTGTCTTTCCATGTATTTGTCACAGGACAGATCATGTTTTCCATAACTGCTTTTAGATTGTGCTTTCATTCCCACTAAGGCTGGGTTGGGAGCACACAGTGCTCTCTGCATCCCCCAAAACATGCAGGGTGAATCACTTAATCTGCTTACTGCCTTTTTCAGAGAAGAAAGAGTGCATGTGGACTGAGAAGTGCTAGCCACATCTTTTGGGGTCAAAGGCAGGCCAGGTTGGGGTAGAGGTGAATGTGACTGGACTGCTACAGTTCTCTGGAATATCTCCTCTGACCCATCTTTTTTCATAGGCTATGGCACGCTACGTCCTAAAACTGCTGGGGGCCAGATCTTCTGTGTCTTTTTTGCTCTGTTTGGAATCCCTCTGAATATTGTTTTTCTGCACCGTGTCGGTAAGATGCTCTCACTGCTGTGTAAAAAGCTGGGGAAATTCCTGTACGAGAAAGGAATGAGAAAGGTAATTGGGTTTACTTACTCACACACAGTTATATGCTCATATCTAGTTTTTTTCTCAAGATATATGCTGCATTATCCTCTATTATACTTGTTCTCATGCTGTGTTAGACATTGTGCTAGGAGAGGGAAAGAGACATTCTTCACTTGCAGAGCTAAACAGACAAGGCAACCATGAAGGAGATATTCAGAGAAAGGGATGCATTTTGTCTACCCATGTAAATGGCAAGCATCCAGCCCGCTTCAGCAGTGAAGAGAGTGGGTGCCTCACCCCACTTCTCTAGACACTTATCTCAGGAACTAACACTCTAGGGAAGTACCTGTCTCCTTTCATAACCAGTAAAGAGAGAGATGATTGAACATCTTATCTTGAGGCAGCAAAAAGCAGGTGCTCTGTAAAAAGCTGTAAAAAGCAGGTGAGCTGTAGGGGTTTCAATGGATATTGACTCAGTGCCTAGTGTGTCACCCCTCCTTATTCATTATGTAGTCCTTTAATCCCTCTCCTCCCTTGACTTTGACAGAAAGGAAACATCAGGCTGAAGTTGTCCATTTGAGCCCAGTTGCTGAAAGGTGAGGAGGCACCTGTAAAGGGCTAGAGACAGAATGTGTCTTGCCTTGTTATGCCCCAAGTTATTTGCAGCCCCTCCCCTTCTCTCACCACTACTGAGGAAGTAAGAGTAGCTTTTCTGTGCTTCCTACTGTAATTCTCTTTCAGGACCACATATGAATGCTACAGCCAACCCTGTTCAAATTGCTAAATTTCTCCCCATGTCTGGTGAACTTAAATAGGACATAAGGCTTGATCAGATATAGACTCAAGCACATGCACAATGCACGAAGGCATGAAAAATTATCCAACAGTTGCCATTAATTTCCAGACAATCTGGACTTACAAAATTCTATACATAAGCTCTATGTGTGTCTGGCTGATAAATCTTAACATATAACAAGTCTTTTTCTCCAGTCAAGGCTTCTTCATGACCGCTGGGAAGTAGAATGGTTCAAAAGCCACTGTCCAGGCACTTCTTCATCAGGAGCTACAGGTCTTCCTGTAGTAAGGTATCCACTGGGTAGGAGCCAAGTTGTGACATTGCTGCAATGAGAAATAAAGTCAACAAACAAGACTCTTGGAGATAATACAATCAGAAACGGTGTAAATATTTTTTTTAAAAGTCTATTTTCCCAGGAAAAATTAAATGTTCTTTAGGTGCCACACCTGATTACCTAAAAACTAAAACTGAAGTTGTCTGGTGAAAAGTGGAAATAGTCTGAGTCCAGTAGAAGTTATTACATAGGAATACCTCCTATACTCATGGTCATTGGAGGTTGATACAATCAGATAAAAGCGTACATCTCCCAGGGCTACTGTGGACATGCAACACCCATACTACATGGCTTCCCCCCGCTTCAGAGCAAGGCTAGGGTACTTTTAGAGGAAGAGTACTCTATACAAATCCTTCCGTTCCTGCGGTCCTAGTAGGTATTCCTGGATAGCCACCCATTTTGAATAGTCACCATTATATATGGCTTGCTAGTGTGTCAAAACATGATTATAATTGAATTGGTTTCTTTCTTTTTCAGAAGAAGATCAAATTTCTGACCCTTTTGTTCTTCCTGGCAACGGGCATCCTAGTTTTTCTGTTCTTGCCATCACTCTTCTTCCAGATAACAGAGGGCTGGTCCTACAGTGAAGGAATTTACTTTGCATTTATCACCCTCAGCACCATTGGCTTTGGAGATTATGTAGTAGGTAAGGTTGATTTCAGAGAGGAGACACAGCAAAGTGCCAGGTTATGACTGTAATTGCCATGGGTTGACTGCACAGGCCACCAATGTACTGTAGAGACAAATCTGTCTGAATCTTTGACTAGTCTTTGCCTTGTACAGTTCTAGGGGAAATACTCAATTCTCTGGGATTTCATGTGCTGACAAAAGCACAGAATTGTCTAAATATAATGAAATGTGGTGGTTTGGGGTGCAAAGAAGCCAAGTATTTTGGGGACGGAAGGGGAAGTGTAGGGGAACAATTCAAGGAGCCTATGAATTTGCATATACCAAAAGGGAACAGTTTGTGACGGTCATACAAAATAAGGCATGTATCCCTGTTTTAGCTGTCTAAGACTTATGTTTCAAAGTGTAAAGAAATAAGTGGTCATGATTCTAGACAACAGACTGAGAGGTGGAAATCCAAGTCATGGGAAAGTGGGGAAATCTACTCACTGTATGAGAAGTTGGACTTAAACATATATATCACTGTGAAAGCATCCTTCTTTAGTCTCCTATGCATCATTGGAGGCTCCTGTCTTCACAAGCCAGAGCTCAGGATTTCCCCTGAAGACGAACTGTTTAAGCTACACTCCAGCATGCTGGAGTGCTTCTCAAAATGTTTCTGTGGATCTGCTGACCAAAATACACTCTCCATGGAATAAGCTTCCAGAGGAACTCCAAAATGATCACCAGGAGCCAAATCAGTGTCCACAGAAGAAAAATCAAACACCTGGACTCCATGGAGAATCAAAGATTTCTTACAACAACCTGTCCTGCCAGCATCTTGCCAGCCTGAAGTTCTCTTCAGTGGGGATATGAGAAGGAAGCTCTGAAGCTAATAATTGAGCACCAGTGCTGTCCCTTCAGAGAATCTGGAAGTCTCATGTCCCTTTCCGATGGACAGACATCCACCACACAACAAACCCTAGGCTCTCAAGCCTTGCAGAGATGCAAGAGGGGCCTTGGAGAGTGTTTGAAAGTTTTCTTACATCAGGCTGAGGGACCCCACAAGCTTTTCCAGGCACTGTCTGATGTTCCCTGCTGACCTTAATTTCTCTGAGTCTGCTGAAGAGTCTGGGTAGTGCTTTGATGATCCAGTGGACATCTTGCTTGTTTGCATGAGTTTAGTGATCTTAATGATCTTGTAGCCTAGCTGATGGTTAATTCATGCAATGGCAATGAGTTGATTAGGCCACATTTCCTTTCCCCAAGTGATCCTAGCCAGCTAACTGCTCCCTCCTGCTACAAAGCACAGGAATCCAGTGTCCCCTGAAATTCCCCTTTACACATAACCCAAAGAAAGACTCTTTGTCTCCAACAGCGGTTGAGCAGTGTTGCCATGAACATGACACAGAACTCGGGCATCAGCAAGAAATCTGTATCACACAACAGTGGCCTCTTTGCTCACTGTTTCCTCCAGCCAGGGACAATTTTTGTCACTGCAGTGGAGGACAATAGGGCACAGGCATTTCTTTCCTAACCATCTGTAGGACTGATAACCCTGGCCTGTGTGATACTGAGCACCTCGAAATTCAGTGACATGGAAAACAGGAAGCTGGAGAGTGACTGGTGCCGTGCAGGAGAAAAAGTGGACACCAAACTGGTGCATTCTCTTCCATTGTCCAAATTACAAGTGCTTTTTACAATAACAACAGCAAGTCACAGCCTGAAAACCACTACCTCCATAGCACTTTCCTCCTCTGCAGCCATAATATTTTACAAATACAGTTAAAAAATAACAATTAGATAGGCCTCCTGGCTCTTTGATTTCTTCTTCATTAGGATGAATTAACTGGTGCTGAAATATTTTTCCCCTCAGTATTTATCTCAATTGGCATTAAACAACAGTGATACAATGATAAGTTTAATGCCTCACACCTTCACAATGAAACAAGCAGAATCAATGACTGTTCTGAGTATTATGCATTTAGAATTGATTACAAATGACAAATAGATTTGGGCTGGCCAAGTGGAACAGAAAAGGTTTGAGTTTATTTGCATTTTAGTAATTCAAAACTGGTTTGTAGCTGTTGTGTTTCAAGCATAATATAAAGCCTGTTTTGGATAGGGAGACATCCTAAGAAGATGGCAGAGTCTGGATTTAACTGTTTGCAATACATGTACACATAGGTGATGCTTCTAGGGTGAAACTCCCCTTGGGCGGTAAACTGAATTTATGACCTGCTGAAATCCGTTTTTGAGTTAACATTACAAAATATTAGTAGTTGTTTTGCTAACCCCATATCACAAACTTCAGATAAGATCACCAAAAGAGATGCTTTTTAGCAAGGCTGGCATCCCCTCTGCCAACTCAGCCCCAGCAGAACAAAAAGAAACAGCTGTCGGATACCTATCCATGAGGACAAACCAGCCCACTCCTGCCCCATTTCCAGAGCTCTTGCATGATGAAGTACAAAAATCCTGGACATTGATCTACGCAGTACAGAGTACTGCGGGACTTGAAAAGAGTTGCCAGCATCCTACCTCCTTCTGGGCAGCTTCACAATGGGAAATAATCCAACAGGTTTGTAGCAATCTCCCTGTCTGTGCACATTGCTGTGTTATCTAATATATGGAGTCACTCTTGACAGTGACTTGTAGCACTCAATAAGCAGTATCACTAAGTTTTCCTGCAGATGCCAGGGCTGTATCAGCTGTATCACGATGATAATGTTGTGTGGGACTAAGCGCAGTAGGAGCAAATGCTCTTTGTACGTTGGTGGTGGACTGCTGATGTCTGAAGAAACTAACGAAATAACCCATGCAGAAAAGCAGGTGTGCGATACTGGCTGATGCTAAGAGGTTTGAACTGCATGAAATAATCTTCAGTCCACTGGTTTCCAACACAGTAAGTTGTGTTCTTGGAATGTGTCAGTGAGTTCTCATCAGTCAGTTAGTTTTTTAATGGAGGAAGATCCTGAAGCTGTTCAAAAGTAAAGTAGGAATTGCAACTACTCTCTTTGTATGATCAAGGGTACCTATATAAAGCAAATATTTATTAGGTTATAATCACACTTTATAGAAATACACAGAATTACAATAACCTAGGCAGTAATAATTGTGTGGTTATAGTAGCCCACTGTGCTCTGCTTTTTGTGCTTTTGGAGTTTGGGAATATTTTGAAGATAATACAATACAATTTTACAGTACTTCCCACATCATTGCATCTACCTGTAGATACAGAAGTTGAATTGGGATTGGTATGCTATAAGGCAAAAAATATATCCTGCTCTGCTGCTAATTCACCTCAATCCCAGGATATCTTTTTGATAGGCCAGCATGTTTGTGCTAGCATATATCGGTTTATTGCAACAAGAGACTTGCCCAGCCTTAACCTAATGCTGGGGAGGTGAGAGACTCCACTACAATGAAAAGTCACCTTAAAGTACTCAACATAAAATACACTGATCAATCCATTAGGTTGGGCCACTTTATACAGGCAAAGCAATTTTAACTTGTTAATTTTCTTCTTCTTTCTTTCCCCTTATCTGCAGGTAAACAGCCTGGCAGGAATTATTTTTCCTACTACCGAATGCTGGTGGCCATTTGGATTCTTTTTGGCCTTGCCTGGATTGCTCTCCTGTTTAATTTATTGACAACGGTACTAGAAGATACTGAAAAAATAATTGTCAAGGATCTCCATCAAATTGGAAAGGTGAGTAAGGACAATGAAACAAGCCGACAAAGAAGATGCTGGCCTGCTCAATTTATTCCAGAAGAAGAACTGCTACCACCACGTGCTGGAAGGGATGCACAGCAAATGGAGTCATTAGCAGCAGATTCTGAACACACAAAAATTGAAAAAAATGTTTTTTCTTATAGCGAAACTATTGCCATAACATATGAGAATTGAATTCTTCATTGGAGAGTTGATAGTGAATTATTATAAAGAAATTCCCATGGAAATAAAATTTCTCCTACCTTTTGCTGAGATATGACCTTTCAGAACTCAAGAATTACAGTTACACAACACCTGAATATTAATCGTAAGAAATTTGCTCCTCAATTTGCAGCTAGATTGTGCTAACAACCTGAGAAGTGCACTTGTTTTGCAAGGCGCTTCCACAAAAATGCAGAGGAGGGGCATGGTAGAGCTTGCTGGTTCTGTTTGGATTTTGCTGATTTCAAGAAATCATGTCTCTTCCAGGAACTGACATGCACAAGATTTTCTGAGGCATTGCATAGCACCTTTGGAAGAAGAAATAAGGGTATATAACTTAATAGATGCCCGATTTGAGCCATCATATTGGATAAACTATTATGTTCTGAAAGCCATGTTTAAAGGACAAGACCTGGGCTCAATTCAGAGACACTAGAAGCATCTAATGGACAGGGTTAGAAAAAGGTTAGCATGTTAGAAATTGTTTATTCTACCTCGTCCTGTTTTATACTAAGATGAATAAAGGCACTTTCACCTTTTATCCCTGTGGCTTTGAAAAGCCTTTCTGATGGTGTTTATAAAGAACATGTAAACCCATGTCTTTAACTGAAATTTTATAATAATTTATTCTACAAACATTTTATAAGAACAGAGACTGGTTTGAATGGAGGAGTCCTCACTGCATCGGAGCATTGCTGCTATGTTTGTATTCCATAGGAGCTGTAAAGTCATTTAAAAACAATTCTGTTGTGCTGTACTAAGGTAGCTTTCCAAGTGCGAGTGTTGTCTAAACAGTGCAGCCTTACCTTCAACTAGGAAAAAAAAGGATGTCAAATCTGGGCATGGTGTTTCAAATGTACCACCAGGCATGCAGGCCATCCCTGGGTGAAGACCCTGACCTTTAAAGGCTTGATGTACATGTCAGGTGCCTTGGGTGTGTCAGGAGTGCACAAAAACCCTACCCTGAAGTGCTGGCAAAGTAGCTGTGGTAGACACAGTCATAGGGTGAAAAGTCCCATGGGTGTATATGGTTACATTAAAAGTCAGTCTAGTCCAATAACCTGTCTCTGACAATGCCTACTAGCATACGCCTCCAGTTAGCATAAGAACAAGGCAGCTCTGCCATGCTTCTGCGCTGGGGTGCAACCCCTCTTCCAGTAGTTGGTGGCTCAAAGGCTGCCCAAACAAGAGATGGGATCTCTGTACTTCAAAGTCCATTAACTTGCCCAAATGCTGAACTCAGATCAGCACCCACAGGACTCACCGAAGGCAGTCCATAGGTTCAGTACATGAAGTGCCTCCCTTTGACAAGGCTGAACATGTCGCTTGACAGGTTTTTGTGATATCCTCAAGTTCCTATTTTGTCAGACAGTGAATAATTGTTCTCGGCTCACTCTCTGGGTGATAGTTACAGCAAGACCAGCCCTTGCCAGAGCTATTCCTGTATGAAAGGGAGAATAAATTACAGCTATAAAGCAATTTTAAGCCATAAAGATGCAATCAGCCTTGAAGTTGAATTCATAGCTATTTCAGTCAAACAAAACCACACTTCTTGCCAGAACAGCTCTGCTAGTTCAAGACCTGGCATGTAGATCTGACCAAATATGTACTTTCTTTCCCTCCCCAAATTATTTTCCAGTGTTGCCCTCAAGGCTGACTTCTTGCCTAATATGTGGCAGTGGCTCTTCAAGCAGAATAGGACAAATTCTCTGTCCTTCACACTGATGGGTATTTAACAACGAAGAACCATGAAAACCAAACTCTTCCCATTTCCAAAAGTCAGTCTGCCCTGTGCAGCTATTGTCATAGGGTGCAGGCAATTCACCTTTTAGCTCATCCCGCCTCGCCACGCTCCCCGCGTAAGGATGTGCCCCTCCAGGCAAGGCACAGAGGGACCGAACAACTTACCCAGGGCCAGGAGATGTGGGAAATGCGAGCCAGGAACGGCCGTCATGGGGCTGTCCTCCTTCAGGCCCCAAGAACTGAGGTGTTCCTTCAGCCGTAGATGCCAGCCTGGGAACAGAAAAAACACATCCACAAGCATAAAAAACACGAAAGGTCTCAGGAGGATTTCAGATATCTGCCCTAAGAAAGAAGACTAGCTAGTCATAAATCCTCACACCGGCAGGGAGGCCTTTTGAAGAAGGTCTCAGCTTTGCTTCTTGTGCCCTCTCGTGGCTGTGTGCAGCAGACCCCCTCCCTTTGCGTTTCTGTCAAGTTTGGGCAGTTTTACTCTATCTCCTACTGTGGAGTTCAGCTGCTGTAGCTGGTACAGCTCTGGCCTGTGCAAGTCCCAGGGCAGCAGCTTTGTCAGTGTGAACCAGAGGAAGCCATCCTGTATTTTTATGCATTTCTTACAAGCTCGCTAAGGGCTAAACCATGCCTCATTCTCAAGAAAGAGACAGGGATGGACACCCTGAACTGGTCCGGTCAGGGATCCTGCCTTGTACCCACCCTGAAACAGCTTTGTGGAGGTCAGCTGGGGATGTGACAGCTTTCTGTCAGCAAACCATTGTGCAAAGGACCCTCATGGGCAGCATGGATGGTGCTGACAATGGGGTATGCTCCCACCATGTGCCCCAGGCACCAGCTTCCCCTGCACAACATCTGTTGCAGGACCGAGGCATACATTCACGCCCTCTGTCCCACAGGGAAAGGGATTGTTCCAGGAAAATATCTGCAAAATGGCAGGTTTGGGTGCAAGCTTTGGGGCCGCTCTGCAGCAACCTCGAGGGCAGGCAGTGCCTCATGCGGCAGAAGGGGTGGAGACAGAAGCTGCAGATATGTGGAACAAAGAACCAGCACCAAAGGGTGTGTGGTCCTCTCCGCTGGGAAAGGCAAGGGAAAAGCCCAGGAAAGCTGCAAGCCAAGGTGGGAGAGGAACTTTTTTGGATGCGATACTGTTCCTCATGCTTACGCTGAACAATAAAGCTGTCTCCAGAAGGGCTTAGGCACAGCAACAAATCTCTCCAGGGCTGGAGCAAGCAGCCTCTTACAGCATTACCATCCTCTGAACACCGCACAACCGCAGCAGATCTTGTCCTCGCATCACCCCTGAAAGGGAGAGCTGTTGCTTTCTATGCAGATAGTAGGGGCCCCAGGGAAAATTAAACATATCACCTAAGCTCATGTGAGACCTTTGGCAAACACCTGGTCTGGTGCTCGCTAAACAAGGACCAGGTGTCGGGTATTGCTTACTAATAAATTAGACCCAGCCAGTGATTCTGTAGTTGCTGAGGTTAAGAAAAATAATCTCAAATTGAGAGAAAAGTTAGAATTGAGCTTCTCCTCCACAGCTGGAGATTTAAAATGGTCCCAAGACTTCTAATTCATGAGTATAAGCCAGGCTCCGGCTCTTCTGCACATTGCCCTTGCCCGAGGGACAGAAAACAGGAATAAAATCCATTCCAAAATCCCTGTTCTGCCAAGCGGCGAGGCGGCAGCAACCCTCCGGAGACCAGGCGGAGGGGTTCTCCATCAGCAGATCTGCACAGCCTGGAGCCTTTCCCAGGAGCTGTTCAAAAGACCTCGCTGTGACCCAGCCCCACTGCGCTGCTGAGGGAAATCCAATTTTCACGGAGCAGCCTTCTGTGCAACTGCCAGCTCTCCCACTGCAGCTTGTTTTCAAATGGGAAACATTTCCAAGGCAAGCCAAATACTTTCCCAGACATTAAACTAGTTGCTGAAAAACTCCAGGAGTGTGATCATGAAATATATTATCTTCGATTAAATGGCAGCAGCATGTTCCTGCATTCAGTCTGGGCTGCTCCTCAGACATCACCCTATCTTTGCTGCCAGCTAGCAAACAGTGTGCATTTCTGCACTTGAAACCAAGGAAATGCCAAGAGAAATTTTCTTTCCCTCAGAAATTCAATTGCCTCCAGAGAAAACAGGAGAAACCGCACTTAGGTTTGTCTTCAATTAGTATATGGGATTGTTTAGGGATCTTTTGAGGTCTCTTTCAATTAATAGCCAGTTCATGGGGAGAGATTAGTTTTTTTCTGGAAGCAAAGAGACTACTCTAACCAGCGGAATAGCTTGGCTAACGTAACATCATATAGCCAGTGGGATAATTTTTTTACAGAAATTACTAAATGTGGGCCACACGCATGCTGTTTTCCACTCTGTCACACTTGGACATGTGCTTTCTCACCTGATTCATGACCAAAAGGCACTGGATCCAGCTCAGAACTGGTTTAACAAACATAACTAATCACTCTCCAAAGGCCTGTTCTCCATCCCTCACGATCACACCCAAAGAAACAAAAAAATCAGATTTTGGTGTCAGCCAAGTCCCCTTGTACCACTCCAGCAGGATTCAAAGTGTTCTTGAAGGTTTTCTGCAAGGTTTTATACCAGCTCTCACACTGCAAGGAAAGGGGATCCCTGGGATTCCTGGCACGTGCGGCTGAGGACCAGCCTGGGGCAACATTGCTAGTTCCATGCTAGAAAAGTCAGTATTTAGCTATTCTGGGGCTAAAAAGTTGGGGGGAAGCAGAAATGCTGCCCTCCAGAGAACCTTGCCCATGCTCTTGCATCCCTGCAAACAGCCTCACCTCCATCTCAGGACATGAACTTAAACAGCTACACATCTGCTTAGAAAATTCAGCATTTTCTATCACGAGGAGTTCTGGACTTGATTAGGGTAATTCTCTACCAGAGGTTTGGAAAGGCTCATTTTGCTGAGTTAAAGTTAGGGCAATTATTTAATCCATTTAATTACCGGTTCAACATGATTTAGGAGACATGTCTCCTGAATAAAGACCTTCCAAATTTCTCTTTCAGTTATTATCACATATGTAGTTGGAAACCATAGCTGTACTTCTGTGGTGAGATGCTGAAGCATGAAATAATACATTCCCAGAAAGAGAGATATACTGATAAGCAGAACGATAATAATAACAAGCATGCGTCATTGAAAAATGAAGGGAGGTACAACTTACAATTTAAGTTAATGGCTTCTTTGAGAGGGATTAGCTAGAAAGATGCTGATAGTCTCAAAGAACAAATGTGGCTTGAGGTGAATCCAGCTTCTCAAAGTAGAAGATGATTGTTCATCATAGCAAGGCATGGAGAAAAACATGCATCAAGACCAGAAAAGAACATAAGTTACAATTTTTGCTGAAAATCCCCCACAGTTCACAGTTCCATTCATTTAAATGACTCATTGAGTGCTTTAAAAACAAGGTTAAGGTCTTAAATTTAAAATGGCTTTAGACATTTACTAGAAACCAAGGATGAAACCCGAGCAGAGTTCTGTCTATTCTCAACTTCGAAAGTCCAGGCTTTCATCTCAAAATATAATACACACTGGCTCAGAAAGAGAAAGATGCAAGAAGCCCAGTATAGGCATCTTCCAGTTGCTAGATACCAATTCTCCCTCTTCGAGCAGTCTGCCTCTTCACAAAACATGCAGGAGCTATTCGGCATCTCTATTGTGCAAGTCTGTTGCAACAGAAATGCTGGGGTCGGGGCATGTATATTGCCCAAAAGTAGATATAAATCAACTAGAGATTAAATGCCCACCTCTGCAGAACTTCGGCCAGTTTCCCAATTGCCAGTATAAAATTCCAATACACAAATGTTTTTTTAATAGATTTGTTTTTCTTTCTTCCTTTCCTTCCTTATTTCTTTATTCCTTACAGCCCTCCAGTTGGTGATGGGATGAAGAATGGATGCAGCAGAGCTCACTACAGTCCCAGAAATGCTTGGGCAGCTCCTAGAGAAACATGGCCCAGCAGCAAGGTCTACACAGCACTTAAAAATTGAGTGTGATAGCAGCAGTGGTAGGACAATGTAGTGATGCCAAATAACCAAAAATCGCCAGGAGGAAACCAAAAAGAGGAATTCCCAGCAGTGGTTGTAAAAGTCTATTCCTTGCTTGCAGAAGGTCTCTGAGCAAAAGCCTGAATACAAGATGTCCAGGCTCTTTGCTCAAACGTGCCTCATTTATAGGGCTGGGGCTTGGTAACGACTCTTCCTAGTCATCATCCCACAGCCCTCTGTGGGGGCTCAGCTTGCCTTGGCAAACCAACCAGCAAAGGTGGAAAACATCCTCTTAGGATGCAAATGTTAAGCGAGAAGCACGATTTCTGGTGCATGACAATTTGCATACTGGTATTTGTAGTAATAAACAGTGATAAACCATACCAAAGTGGGTAGGGCTTTGATGTAGCGGCCAGGGTGCCTTTCAGCTACACTTCTAGGAAGTTAAAAGCACAACTAGAAATTTCCATATAAAGAGCCTTGCTTTGGCACACAGTTTTCTTAGTTAATATGGTTTGTGGGCAAAAGCAGAGAATGGCAACCTCATGCTAAAAACCCCAAAGCCCTTACTTACCTCACAGATGCCAAAAAGCAGAGACGTGAGTCACAGAAATGTTGTCACTCCACCACCAGGGCCATCCGTCATACGTGGTGACAGCATGGCGAGAAGAGGTGGCACAGAGAAGGACAGGCAGAGCACTCTTCCTTATGGGATTATGGATAGCGGTTCATTTTTGGGGTCAGCAGTGTAAGACAGCCTGCATTGTAGGTGAACACCCCTTATGAACTTCAACGATGCTCCAGATGTCCATCAGCTGAGACAATAAGTCCATTTTACATCATCTGAAAGCCTAATTCAGTTTTCCCTGACTTTTAAACTTGGTCAGATCACAGCTTGTCTTTTATCCAGACCTGCCTTATTCAAGTTTGGGCTCATGTCTACTGACCACATCACAAGCAGACGTCACTAACAGAGCGAACCAGAGCAAACACGCTAAATGCTACCCAAATCAGCAACAGGATTACAGCAAATATATCCAGACAATTTGGCATGCCCCAGGGTCAAATCACCCTGGCATAGCAGGATAGCCAAAAGGTGCTTCTTACAAAATGCAGCTATGAAAATGAGCAAAAAGCCATGTAGAAATAACTGTGCGTGCACACTGCCGCGCCATAGCCTCCAGATGTCAGCATCAACCCAAGCAAGAGAGAGGCAAGCGCAAACGGTGCAGAAGAACCTCACTTGCAGGCTATGACTTCCAGAAACACTCTCCTGCAGTCCCTGCTCTCCTGCCTGGAACAGACAGACAGACAGACAGGAGGGTTTCCGATTCACCTGAAAAAAGCGCTCGGTTCACAGACAAAACCAAGGGATGTAGTTTGTAGCCATGCACACAAGCATTTTACATGCATATTATACTGATGTAGACCACATCTGTGCTTCTGTGTGTGTAGATGCTCATCACCTATATGTATATGTATATACGTGAGAGATAGATAGATAGATAGATAGATGATAAATAGATAGATAGATAGATAGATACAACTTTTGGTATTAAGAATAAAAGGCTCTTTGCCAACAGCTTTACATGAAGGCAAAAGCAAGTCATGTCCTCCAGCACCTTTTCTAACCATATGCATATTCATCTCTTCCAGTACACACTCCTGTGTGGCATGCAGCTGATGAGCTGAGAAACACAGCAATCAGCCCTGGATAAAGGATCTGATAACATAAGCAGGTGTCTCGGATCCCCCATTTGTGTAAGGCAGCATGCCTTCAAGTCTGTGTAGTAAGGTCAGTGTTAACTGATCAAGAAATTGGTTGTATCCTCTATTCCCCTTACCCTGTTAAGTTCATTTTTTGCCAGTCTTCTAGCAATGTAAATTTGTCTATTAGGAAAAAAAAAAGGCTTAAAAAAATCCCATCTCTGCCTCTTCTTACCCTTAACTCTGCCCTCTTCTTACAGCCCGCAAGATTTAAATGAGTTCAAAATTTATTGGGAAGGAAAAGGCCCCAAATCCTGCTCAAAGCAGGCATTTACATTGTCCCTGTCACAGTGTGGAGCTGTGATGCAGAATAAAGTCACAAGTACAGGAGCGTGGCCCCTGACACCAAGCATTGAGGCAGCAGAGGTGTGAGACCTAATGGAGCCTGCTGATCACCCTTCCACAGGCTGCAGAGGGGTGCACAGGGTGGCAGAGAGTATCCTCCAGCCCAACCTTGCACCTGCAGGTAAGTGGAGGGAGATTCAGGGGTTGTTTATTTAAACAGATACTCCCCCTTAACACCAGATCAAAAAAAAAATAAATGAAGGAGATGCCAGATTCCCCAACTCTTGCAGGGCACAGAGGTGGTGTTTTTACATGAAAAGACCCTCAAGATCCTCCTGCACCAAAGTGTTCATCCTAAGAGTAGAGCTGCACATAGCAAAGTTTGAGTAGGGCCGGGGGGTGCCTGGAGGGATTGTGACACAGAAGATTAATGGATGTCTTCCAGCCATAGGTTGTCAGTTAAGTCAAGCACTGCTAATGCGGGATGTTGTCCCGAGACCTCTGTTAGCACAATGACGCTTTTTTTAAGTCCTCTGTGTAAAACGCATAATCCTCGTATGCCAATGGATCATATCCTTGAGATCCCTAGAGAGCAGGGCAAATGTGGAAAGAAAGGGAAAGGAAATCCCTCATTTCATAATGGTGCAAACAGACATGTCAGGAGAATTACATCAACATGCAGCACATGTGAAATTTAATACTCCTCCTAATGCATTTAGATGAGGCAAAATGCAAAGTCTATACTGCCTCTGGGAATAATTCTGGTAGGAAGCTTTCACCACTAGGAACCAAGGACTTTCTACTTACTCTGGAATTTGAGCCTTTGTTTTCAAAGCCTTCCTGAGAGACTTCAAAATCAAGTTTGTTAAGTGTACATTACTGTTTGAAGATCTGTCTTCCAGAATGAAACACCAGTGCTCTTCCCAGCAATACTGGTGTAAATCAAGAGTAGCATGCTTGAAAATCAGTAAACATTCATGGGAACGCAGACAATCTGCAAAAGAGGAGAGAGCCTGATCCTTTGCATTGCAGAAAGCCAAGATATGCAAACACACGCAGCCTCATCCTTTGCCTAGTGTCAGCTGGCATTGCTGCAAGGGTGCATCAGACTTGCATGGATTTCCACGAGCTTTGACTGTGGCCCATAAGGCTCTCAAAGGCTTATAAATGCAAGCAATATTTGTTTTGGAGTCCTTGCAGACAGGAGGAGTGTGAGATCTTCTGTCTGGTTTCCCTCCCCCCCCCCCCCCCCCCCCATATCTGACTATAGATATGAGATTCAGCAAAGGACGCGGCTCAGATGTGGCTTGAATTCAGACAAGTGACTTGAAGTGATGATTTCACCCCCACCAGGCTGCAGATGATCGATGTATTATGCATGAAAATAGTGCCAGGCACAGATGGAGTGGGAGTAGAAGGTGTGAGCTGATAATGACAGCAGCCAAGCTCTGCTAGAAAAGACTCTACAACACACTTGCATATTGGGCTGAAAAAGGATGCAACATGCATGAGAGACTAGCCATGGTTTAAAGGGCCAAACAGTCTAATTACCACCAAAACTGAGGTTTATGCAAGGATTTGAGTAGCACGGTTGCCAGAGGGAGCAGGGGATTAGTCTTGATGATTCAAGGAAGTGTCTTCCCATCTTGTGTTCTTGAATAACCAAAGGGAGATGAGTGAAATACTTATTCTGGGTTTTAAAAGCTGAAGACAGGGCATCCAAAGTGGTGACATGGTGCTGCATCAGATACTGCCTCCAGCAGGATCCTGGCTCATACTCAGCACAGTGCTGAGAACTTGGCACCAGGTCCAAAGCTGAAACAAACAGGAATTTCTCTTCTTCTAGGGTTAGGATCCAAGCCGTTGAAGACCAGCACTCATGGCCTGATCCTGAAGATACAGTGGCAGTTTGGATGGGCAACATGTCACTGACTTGGAGCCAGATGGATACAGACTTTTGTGGGAGGATGAGTCAAGAGAGTTCCAGCACCATCCGCAAAAGGACCTAGCACTGTGAGAAAGAGCTTAGCAAGCGTGCTATCCATAAAGACCCACGAGGAAGCAGTAATGGTCCAAAGAAAAGCCCAGGACTTCCCTGGTCAGCCTTGCAGCACTCTGGAGCTCACTGCAAGACCAGATGCTTAAAATAAGCTGCTTCCCTTCTACAATCAAACCATGAGAAGGGGATACTCTGTTCCTTACAAGCTTCTTTGAAGAAGCTCCAGCCTTGGAGTACACATCTGACAGCTGGCAAGACGTCATTGGGTTTACCAAATCTGACCACAGCTGATCCCAGATGCAGTAAAATGTTGGCCTTGAATCACCAGAGGTTGAAAATGTGCTTGTCTGGAGGATCATCAGGCAAAGGCAGAAAAGATTTGCTGGCAACTTGCAATGCATTTGCCAGTTCCTGGCTCTGTGGAAGCCTGACCCTACACAAAAAGATCCCTGTGTGAGTCCACTCTTTGCTACCAGCACTGCCCAGGGTGCCAGTGACATAACAGCTATAGGAAATCTGTGTCTGAGGGATCTAAGCTATGCATTCAGAGACATGCAATAATCCTTGCAATGCTGAGACATAACAATGTTTTGGGAAGTCAGGCCGGCAAGCATTGCACAGAGGAGATGAATATTTTACATTGCTTAGGGGCGAGGGCCCTATGAAATGTAGCTGTTTCACTGCTCAGAAAGCAATCTGGTCAAATTTCCTCCACACAGGGTTCAGATGCTCAAATTCGTCTGTGGGAATAAGCATTGCTGATAACACTGCCCAACTTAAGCTTGCAAAGAAACCTCCCACAGACGGAGCATCACAAGGGATAAGGTTTCAACTCACACATTTCCCATAGCCCAAGGGATTGCAGCCCACTTATGGGTGTGGTAACTCACCTAAAACCAAGAGCAAATGTGTAATAGAAAGAGTGCATTAGGAGACTGGAGGAGCCCAATGCTTATGATGGTTCATGATGGGACATGTTGCATAATCACAGAATCACAGAATCACCAAGGTTGAAAAAGACCTGTAAGATCAAGTCCAACTATCAAACAACACCACCATGCCCATTAAACCACGTCCCACAATGCCACGTCCACACGCTCCTTGAACACCTCCAGTGACGGTGACTCCACCACTTCCCTGGGCAGCTTGTTCCAGTGTTTCACCACTCTCTCAGTAAAGAAATTTTTCCTAATATCCAGCCTAAACTTCCCCTGGCACAACTTGAGGCCATTTTCTCTTGTCCTGTCGCTAGTCACTTGGGAAAAGAGACCAACACTCACCTCTCTGCAACCCCCTTTCAGGTAATTGTAGAGAGCGATGAGGTCTCCCCTCAGCCTCCTCTTCTCCAGACTGAACAACCCCAGTTCCCTCAGCTTCTCCTCATAAGACTTGTGCTCCAGACCCCTCACCAGCTTTGTTGCCCTTCTCTGGACATGCTCTGGCACCTCAATGTCCTTCTTGTAGTGAGGGGCCCAAAACTGAACACCGTATTCGAGGTGCTGCCTCATCAGCGCTGAGTAGAGGGGCACAATCACCTCCCTACTCCTGCTGGCCACACTATTTCTGATACAGGCCAATATGCCATTGGCCTTCTTGGCCACCTGGGCACGCTGCTGGCTCATAGTTAGCCGGCTGTCAATCAACACCCCCGGGTCCTTTTCCGCCGGGCAGCTTTCCAGCCACTCGTCCCCAAGCCTGTAGTGTTGCATGGGGTTGTTGTGACCCAATTGCAGGACCCGGCACTTGGCCTTGTTGAACTGCATACAATTGGCCTCGGCCCATCGATCCAGCCTGTCCAATGCTCTGCTAGCCACTAGTCTGGGTTGTCTCTGTAGATGTGGCACTTCAGGACATGGTTTAGTGGGCATGGTGGTGTTGGGTTGATGGTTGGACTTGATCTTACAGGTCTTTTCCAACCTTAATGATTCTGTGATTCTGTGATTCTGCTTCCCCTCCACCTCCCAGCTCAGCAAGCCATCTCCACAGGGCTTACTTCACACACATCCTGAGACACCTTAAAACAGGCTTCCCTGTCACCATGGGCCAACACAGTCTCCCTAAACTGTAGGAGGACCTGAAGGGCTTGAGTAGGGCCAGTTTCATTAGCTTTATACCCAGCCAAGACCCACCACAGACTAGTAAAAGCCCCTTTATTCCCACTCAAGTTGGCTTTAAGGTCACATTTTGTGATGCTAGCACCATCGAGACCTGTGCATCAGTCTGGATCTGGCTCCAGTCTATCCTGCATGGCTGTCCTTATCTCATGCATTTTCAAGGAGCTCAGCAGCAATTTATGGATCAAAGCTAATCAATAATACCAGAGCCCTTTCACCATATTGCTTTCACTGAATTACCGCATCCTTTAAAAAAAGAAATCTTAGCAGACTGCAGTACAATGCTAGACAGACTGTCACTACCAAATTATGTTTATTTATTCTCTCTCTGGCTCTCAGCTGGCCCCGTTACCAGCATATCTTAGTGTCTCTCAGCCATCAGCGTATTTGCCTTCCCTCCCTTCCCCCTACCCCGAGGTACATGTCTCTTCTCAAGTACAAAGCGGACTGACATGGCAAGTTTTTGAGCCTATTTAACACTGGCTTTATCTGAGGAGAACTAGATTCAGTGACAGAGCCTCAGAATTAATTACATGAAGGTGAATTCCCATCACAGAGCCTGGCAGAGTGTCACCGCAAACATTTTAACAGCCAGTCTCTGGCCCTCAGCTGCCTTTGTGCAGCGTAAAACAATTATTTGTACCTGCCTGGTGAAACATGTCAGCCCCCTCAGAGGTGCTGTGATAGAGCAAACACAGTTCACCCTCGTTATTCGCGAGCAGGGCAAAGAAAAGGGTGTATGGTGGATCTCGGCTGTGTGCACAGTCCCTGGTGCTGCTGTGCTCAAGCCCTTCAGGGCTGTGAATGCAGTTATTTTTGTACAATCCGTTCAGTGAATACTCTCTTGCATGTGAGATGCAGCCAGACTCAGTGATTTGGCCAAAAGCAGAAATGGGACTCCAGGCCAAGGAAGCAAAGTTCTAAGTGCAAATCTCAAACTCCAGCCCGTCCTTGCTGAGCCCCACCAGCAGGGAGCAAATAGGAGACTGAACCCCTTCTCCCATCTCCCTTTTGTCAAGGTCCTCAGCCCTTTCCTCTCCCTTTTCACCTTCCCTGCATCTCAGGGTATCCCTGGTGGAAATTCTTTTCATCCTTCATGCCCCAGCTCCAAATGCCTCCCCTTCCCCTTGTTGCAGCTGTTGCAGCTGGCACATTCCTAGTTGTCTTTTTTCTTCTTTTTTACAAAAAGAGTCATGTTTGGGGGTTTTCTTTACATACCTGTATTAGAAATTTGCACAGAGCTGAGCTGACACTGGGGTTAGCCTGTAAAGTTCATTGGAGATGATCATAGGAGAACAGAGGGTGAAAATTAGCAAAGTTGCATTTCAGGACGGAGCAAGGAAGGGAAACGGTGTTTATCTCTTCCGCTGCAACATGCAATTGTCCTTCATCTTCCTCAACAGCTACTAGCTCTAGGGCAAGGAAGGAGGGATGGAGGGATGAGGGGAGATTGGGTACAGAGAAGAGCAAAGGGAATTGACTGTATAAAGGGGGGTTGGGGCACAGGGAAGGGAACAAGCACTGGAGGAGATATCTCTGCCTTTCCTGGAGGAAAAGAGCTATCTGCACATCCCAAACTCTCCCTCCACTGGGACTAGCTGGGGCTGTGAGGCTCTTTTAAGAAATATTAGAGGTAGATCAGATTTACCCAGGGGCTTTGGGGTTTAGTCAGAGCTCGTGGACCTCCCCAAACTGACTGCTGGTTGCAGAGGACCTTGGGGTCACCCGAGGAAGAAGTGCTGAAGAGACCAAGCCACTCCTGGGCAGAAAGTCCCACAGGCTGGCATGTGGTGGGCTCCCCACGCACAGGGGGACAGGATAAGCCATCGGCCAGAGAAGGCCACGTGAGCCCCAAGAGAGGAAGTTTTCCAGCTGATCAGCAGGAAAACGAGGCTATTCTCAGTGAACTCAGCCGCGGGACAAAAACAAAGTTCTTCCTCATTAGGGAGGAATTCGACAGGCCTCACTGGGAGCCGGTGCCGCAGCACGCAAAAGGTCAGGTCTTATTCTGGAAGCCTTTCCTCCCCTTCTGCCAGCAGGAAAAATCATTTAAAATATCCCCTAAAGAACTCTACCCTCCCACACACCCCCCTTTCCAAATACAAAAAGGAGGAAATTGCCTCAATCTGGGGAACGGCACTGCAGTGGGGATGGCCAGTCTTCCTGCCCAGCCTACAGGACCCAGATCCCTTTGCCTCTGACAGCCTCATTATTAGAAGGCCATGTCTAATTAAGAGAGGAAAGAACAGGTACATCCTATTCCCGCAACATGGCACATGGCTGAGATTGCCACATCTGTGGAGACCCACGCCAATGTTAACTGTTGCAGTGTGGCTGGTTGCATATGAGATTTTCTTTGGGGAAATTCAGTCTGTTTAGATGTTCCAGTTACACCTTCAGTGCTGCGGGTGGCCTGGGTCTGCCTGCACCAGCTGGCATAAAGTCTCCCAGCACTTCACTAGCCTACAGAAACATGCCTCACAGTCTCATCTTGGGGTGAAGACAAAAGGAGTCAATTCTGGCAATCAGAGCGGTGACAACACAAAGATTTCTCACCTTCACAACCAGCCACCATCACCCGCTTCTGCTTCCTGTAGCTTCCGAAGAACCAGATTCATCCAGACCCATGGAGGACCATCTTCACAACCCATAGCACAGCGCATCGAAACCTTTTTAGAAACCATTTTGTGTCCACATTACATGGGAAAACTGACAACTGTCTGTTGTCTATTGTAATCTTTCTATACCAGCTCCATTTGCTTCTCAAATTGTTCATGAACGTGAAATTCCACTTCTGTGATTGAGGCTAATTATTTGGTTAAGATAATTTAGTATTATTCTGAACTTAACATCTTGACTCTCTAGTTATATGGATTTTCAAATGGACTTGTAGAGAGTAGCAGTCACATATTGTCCAAATCCTAGGACCTGAACTGAATAAGTTTTGTGTCAGCTCTCATCAGCTGCAGAGGTCACAGTTAAGTAAAATCAGCTTAAGCTGGGATTGGAAAGCTGTGTCTGCTACATTAGCAGAGAGATCAGATGACAGATTTGGTCTGGCTTCATTATCTAGCCATAAAAATGTAAGGGCCTGAAGTATGTGGGGCATGGGAATGCAGAGAGAAGGAGGGATTTCTGGAGGATCTCTATGCAGTATTTGCTGTCTGAGAAAATGAGACCAAAGGACCCCCCACCCAAACTGTCTGATGTGAGCTTTTATCTCCAACAACAAACTGAAACCAGGAGAATCAGTCTCTTCCTTTTGCAAACAGTTGGGGGAACAGGGGCTCCTGTGTGTCTACAACATCTCACATTTATTTTTAGCTTCATCTATTTGGTTAGTGAGGTCACTGGAACCCAGGCTTAAACATGTTTTAAGCAAATGTTACCCTGACCTGCCAAAGCTCTGAATTGCCTGTAGCTATACATACCCCAAAGAAACAGAGCTAATAGTGCAAGAGAATGTTATGTTAGCATTTTATGCTAGAGTTCAAATAACTATGTATCCTCATTTATTGCAACACTTTTTTTTTAATATGAAAAGTGTAAAATACACTTCGAGCAGTTTTGATCCAAAACACATTTGATGAAGCTATTTCCTCACTGAAGTAGTCCCTGTGCCTTTTCCAGTAATTCTGCATTTAGGATTTTACTCACACAGTTCAAGGATTAAATCACAATTTCCAATCCTCAGTATAAAACCAAAAAAATCCAGCCTGCCTTCCCCCAGAGCTGGGAAGCATTATCCAAATCACTGCAAGGAAACAAATGTCAGGGCACCCAGAGCCACCAGCTCCCATCATTTCCAGCCTCATCCAAACCAGAAAATGAATTTGTGAGGGAAAACCTTCTCATGGAGCTGCAGAGATATTAGCAAATAGCGCTTTTTGTAATGATAGCTTGTTCTATGAATGCAGTAAGGTCCTGATGAAGTCTCCAAGCCCAGTGCTGGAAGCACACTAGGACAGAGGTGCAGGGGAGTAGGCAATATTTATTACTGTTCCAAATGGGAGGTGAAGCTGAGGAGCCTGCAGAAAGCTTGGCAGGTGTTAGGTAAGGTAGCATGGCCCTGGATCTTGCAGGGTGAATGCTTGTCCTAACAGGCTTTTTGACTGCTTTGCTGGGAATCATGAGCACACTGGTGTAAACCTGGCCTCTGCACACACTACAAAACTACTGCTCAAAGAAAAGATGTCCCCCAAGGAGAAAAAAACACTTCAGAAGCCTGCATCTATCCTTATTTTTAGTCTTTAAGATGAGTCATTCTGGAAAAAGCCCTTTTCTAAATGTTGATATTACCATCTCTTCCCTAGGGAAATATTCATGTAGCTGCAGGTGACCAAATTGGGGAAGCTCAGCAAAAGTTACTGCTAACAAAGTAAGCAACGGTGACTACCCATGTGCAGACTTCTAGCCTCCTGCAAATGCAAAACAAAATGTCCCTGCAGGGTGACTGGCACTAATATGCTTTACTTTACTTTTGCATTTGGCTCAGAGTTGCACATGGCTTCTTGCCGGGGCAAAAGTGATAAAGAATCAAGCTCCTGTAACTGGAAGTACTTGCTATATCTCTGGTGGAAAAATGTTGCAGAAAAGTCACACCTCTTGCTCATACGGAACCAGAAAATGTTAAAGATTTGGTTCAGCTCTCCTCATGGCTGGTCAGTGTGCCTGAAGTTCACACACCAAGACCAAATTCCCGTTTTTCTATTACCAGAATACCTAACATTTCTGCAAGCAATGTTATTCATCTAGAGACGCCACGGTCACTGCAATAGCAGACTATATGAATCAAGATACTTAGTTCTAGAAAGCCAGCATTTGTGGACTTGCATTCAGACCTTCTGTTGTTCTTTCATTATTTGTATATCTCCTTTCCTAAATTGATAAGAAAGACCCTCTCCTTCCCAGAATTCCAAGAAAATGGCTATTTATGCCTTATTTGGGGTGCAGATATGGATATCCCCATGGATCTGCTACCTATTTGCTAATCATTGGCCAAAACTGCAAACAATTTGTGTTTTATTGAATTATTGAAAAGTTTTGATAATCAAATTAGCCACTGGGTGACACCATAAATGGCACACACATGATAAGCAGTCACTCAGGAAAACTCACTGCAAACTGTTTAGAGACCTGTGCTATGGAAAAGGAGTCATTTAAGCTATCCAGACGCACACAGCTACGTACTCAGGCTCATTCTGAGTAGGTTGAGAATGGGCAGAAGAAAATAGAAGATCCCCTGATAATTCATCTGTGGAGGGTAACTTACTGGGTCTAATCAGAGCAAACATCTCTATGGCTGCAATGTTGAAATAAATCAAATATAAAGCCTTCAAGGTCATAGCTTCCCATAATAATGCAGCACTGCTGAAGTCATGTGGATACACTCCAAGTGAATTCACTGTGCTCCACTGTGAAAAATCTTGATCGTTGGATATAATGTGAATATTTCAAGCGGCGATCAGGCCTGCCTGAAAGAAAATGGAGTAAAGAGGGGATATAGAGGATTCAATCTTCAAACAAGGAAACTTGAGCAGGATATTCAAAGAAGTTTAGATGCTCAGATTGGAAACAAAATACATATAAAGAGACATTTGTATTTGGCGGGGGGGGGGGGTGGGGTGGTGGCGAGGAGTGAGGAGAGTTTGGAGAGTGTTGCTAGCAACACATAAACAGTGAGAAGCAAATCTTGCTGTTCGGCCTCCGAAGTCTGATGCAGAAGCAATTACATACTGCAGAAGCAGCCACCTCACACATCCCAACTCCTGCAGTGACCATTCCCCCTGATGAAAGGTTTATAACCCTGTCTCAGCCCCAGCTGCCCCAGCCAGCCAGCCAGAGGTTACCACCCCACCAGGTGGATAGCACAGCCATTTCTCTGCCTTTCAAATCCCAGCCCTGAACAGATCTGGCTGCAGAAAGAACAAATACCATCTTAACATTGAGCAGGTCCCAGCTAAAGGGCAGCCAGGCCACCCTTGAGCAGACGGGGCAGATGCGAGCAGTAAGCGGTGGAGACCCCAGACACAGGCAGACAGCAGTGCACAGCCAGCACAGGAGAGTCTGGTCCAGACAAGTGGGTGGACACCTTGGAAGGATCTTGGTGCCTGGTAAAGTCCTGAGCCTTTGAGGTCTGCTTTAGCAGCCCTCGTTATTGTCGTCCTGAAATGCCTTGGAGTCTGTCCTGCACCACAATGATTTGACCCTAAGATTTCCTTGCTACCATGGGTTATTTTTTTGCTGTTCTGATGGCTTTCATGGCAGCAGAGGATCTTTCCATAGCAGGCTTAGAAAATTCCCTATTTTATTTTATTTATTTATTTTTTGATAAATATACATCTCACAGTCATCATCAACTTCACACTCATTCCCATGAGTGTGAAAATGACCATTAAAATAACTGCCTCACCCTAGCCGTTAATTTAAGATTAGATCCAGTACGCGTATATGCATCCGTGCGCACACACGCACGCGCGCACACACACACAGTGCCATCCACTTTCATTTAGTCTCCTCTGCATGTGTTATAATGTAGTCTAGAAAGACATGATCGTAGACCTATTCCTCTGCCCTCCATCAGACCCTGCTTTACTCTGTACGTAATGTTCCACATCCCCAAACAAGGCGGTTGTTGCGTATTTCTCTCCCTGTTCATCACCCAGCCTCTAGTCCTCATTCACTTGCTTATCTTTCAAATCCTGGGCTGAGCTTTCCTATGAAGTGCTCTCTCTTTGAGACTGAAAACCTCACCAGCACTAATGGATGTATCTTCAGCAGAGCCCCGTGCCACAAAATGATACTATTATCCCCATTTTCATAAACAGGGAACGGAATTGCAGAGATAGGAAGGTCAACATTGTTAAAAGCATCTGCTAATTAGAGAAAGCACAAGGCCTGATTTTTCAGAGTACTTATTTCCATAGCACTTTACTTGGTCACAGTACAGGTCCCCTTTGGCTGCACCTACCATCATGAGAACTTCACCCTTGTGTCTGGCAGAAGGGGGTCACAAGCTGGGGACCGAAGTCACCAGCAGCACATAATTAGTGTCCGTCTCTGAGGAGTCTGACCTGACCAGAGGCACACAGCAGAATTCCCATATGAAGCTGGCTGGGCTGAAAAAACTCTGAAAAAATGCATGCTGGGTCTTCTGATAGAAAATACCACATCTAGCTATCAGCTGCGCTCTAATAGTTTTCAACCTGTGGCCTGTTTCTCTGTGAATTCAAGACTACTAGCAAGGCGCTTAGATTGCTGTAAAGGTGTTCATGCCTCCACCAGAAAAACTTGAGTGTGAAAATCAAAGCTGTGAAAACCACCAAATTTTGCACAGATGCCATGATGATAATGAATAAAGAGTGGGCAAGAGGCTTTTCGATGAGCCGATAGACTCATCAGCCAAGTTGTCAGCTGGAAATGAGATAGTTAGCTTCCCTCTTTCCCAAAACAGGACTTTCTTTTGCTAATACCTATCTGGGTTGAGGTCCTACATATTGGGGATACTGTTTCTTCCTCTTTTCTGCTCTTTATCCCAGCACTCAGCCAGAAAATCCGTTAGTTTAAGCACAGTTGTTGTTATCTTCAGTTTCTAGACACCCTGTCAGAAAAGCCTGAGTTGTTCTGTATGTTCAGAGAAAGAATTAAGAACAAATTGATTGAAAATCCAGGGGATGGAAGGAGGACCTTACCCTCTGCTTCCTGTGGTCCTGAAAATCCAACATTTTTGAAAAAGGACATAATTCCACATTTTCTGCCAAACTTTCCATTGTTTTTTTAAGCTGAGGTAAGATTCCAGCTTTTTTTGTGTGCTTTTCTTTTTTGCTTATGAGCAGCAATAATTCTACCAGTACAGGTTTCAGCTGGTGCTAGCACGAACCGCCATCTGATCAAATTTATGATCCAGGTTTGTTAAAATAAAACTAGTCTCATCAGGCTCGGTACTAGATAAGGGCACATGCTTGCACAAATCTGAAATGCTGTTGAAGAATTTGGTTTTCAGGCTTTCCAGCCTGTTGCCATCCTGCCTGGATTTGCTGCGGAAGGAACATAAACCATAGAAAGCAAACCAGTTTTAATATTTCCTAAAATTCACACTTTTCACTTAGAAAAGGTGGGGTTTTTCCCCAAAATCAAAACAAGAAGAATAAATTGCAATGAAACAATCATGGAGTGTCTATTTCTGGACCTTGCATTTCCCACAGAGGTTTCCCCTTGGGGCAGCTGTTTGCCCCCATGCGCTGCTGAGCCTTTGGGGACACATTCCTGCATCTCAGGCATTTTTGCAAGGTGTCAGCCTTGCTTCTGCCCTTTATTTGGCTGCATGTCCATTCAGTTGGAGCCCTCGAGGCCTTTTTCAAAGCCCAACAGAGCCAACAGGGGAATTTCTTATTAATCTGAGGAGCCTTAGATGTGGATGCCAGTTTATAAAGCTGTGGTGGAGGAGAGAGGCACTAAGGGAGATGGGGAAGGGACCTCGTCCGGCTCTCCAGGGCGGCTGTCCAGTACAAAATAAATTGCAGGAAATTAGGACAAGAGTCACATTGGCTCCAAAAGCACCCCCTTAGGTTAAAACAGACTGCTGACATAGCTGCACCCACCGGGAGCCACCCCATTGCTGCAGACCTTGGAAATGCAGGTTCTGAGAGCTCCCCTGGGCAGAAAATCAAGCTGGTTTCAAAGAGAAACCTCTCCTTCAGGGAGATGTGGTCCCCACCTGCATTTCATCAACTCCCCAAGAAAATCTAGCAAATGCAGCAGAATGACCAGGTTTTGCCCAACCCACTCATTCCAGCCACCAGCGGTAGCCTGGCCCCAACGATGGTGATCTGGTGAGGCAGTGAGCCTGAACTGACAACGAAAAACCTGTATTTAAGTAACTAATGAGAAAACCACCTCTTTGACTTTGGCACACATATTGCTCAAGCCACCAGAAAAGAGTAAGGACTTTGTTCCACCCTCATCATCATTCATATCTAGTAAATTGGCAAGGAGTTAGGACATTGCCAGTATTTCCACACATGTAAAAAATGCACCACCCCCCTCAAAAAAACCCCATAGCCCATTACTCACATCCCCAGAGAAATCATAATAAGAGACACAGAGTTTACCACCTTCAAGCAGGAAATAGCTGCCTTTCTAATGCTTGCTAATTGCTTCACTTAAAACCAGTTTGATTACTTGGCACCAAGACAGTATTTTAAACCTGAATTATTGCTTGGAACTTTCCTTTCACCTACCAAAAGCCCAGGCCATTAAATATGTGTAGCAAAGGTCTCCCTGCGAGGCGGAGGATTGCCTGTTAACTCTTTTATGAATCATAAGAGATGTTTGGCTGCTGGGATAACGTCTTGCCATCTTGGCTTACGTGCCATGAAAACAAAGGTGTTATTTATTAATACCACAGCAGGCAGAGACAGTGTGCATGTGGAGAAACGTGGGTTGCTGAAGTAAGTCACAATATGGAGCTATCAGGCATATTCCTAAAAGCTGTCACCTGGAGCGGGATCACATTTTCACTTTCTGAAACCAATAGGCCAAATCTATCACTCTAAGATGCAGGTGAAAACAAATTCTTTCTTAATTTGGTTTGATTTTTTCCAATCGAGCGGGAATTACAGTGCTACTTTTAGCGGGTGAAGGACATCAGGGCAGCAGTTGCAGGACCATGAGCTGCACATACTGACCTGCAGGAGCAGACTGGTTTGGGGCTTGGCTGTACCAAACATTGTCATTAAAACTGCCTTTGTCACAGCACTTCTTCAGGATCAGAAATTAACTTGCATTTTGTACTTGACAGGAAGTTATTAAGAAATCTCCGCAGCTACAATAAAACTGATGCTTAAATTGCAATCTTTCAAAAAGAATTTGAATCTCAATACGAAGCATCAATAAGGTAAGCAGCAGCTATGTAGTTGGCACATCCCTGAAGTGTCTGTTCCTGAAAGTCTCACTTCAGGTGAGACTCAGGTCTGGGGAAAACCCAGGCTTCATGGCCAGGGACGTGTGGGACATCACTCAACAGCGATCCACCTCTCCAAACCCTGTACAAATAGCTTTCAAGAGATTTTCAACCACCTCCCACACCGATCAATTGTTTTCCATCAAATTCAGTATGAAGTTTCTTTATCCTCTTGTCAACTGAAGTTTTTCACAGCTACGCAGGAGCTTCCCCGTAGAACGGGGAACAGTTGGGGCTTTCTCCTTGTCCATGCACCCGGGAGCAGCAATGCAGACTCTGATCTCTAATTTATCTCCGAGGAGTTTGGCAGCTCACAGCCTTGCTTCAGAAAGCCAGTGAAACAAAATGTACAAGAAAATGGTGATGATGTGGGTGTAAAACACAGCCTGAATCTAACACAGGATGTTTTGAGGCAGTTAGTCAAAATATGTGGAAGAAGGTGGGCTTTGCTATCGTGCTATTGCTTTTTTAAGCAGCAGGCATCCAGAATAAAATTTACATGTGAAAAAGTCTTAAGTGCAACTCAGCCACAGAGAAAAGGTTTCCACTTTGGGGGCCTACACATAGGTCTATACCCAGCAAAGCTTTACCCAGATGTAAGCATGGAGTTACAGCCCGTGCATCTGCACTGCACAGGGCTGGGACCACGCTGCCTATTTCTACTCTTACCAGGACAATTGTTAGGGTAAATTAGAGGATCTCTAGTGGCCAGGAGAATATTTTGGAAAGGGTCACTAGCTAAAATGTTGGCCTGTTGATCAGGAGGCAGGGAATCAGGTCAAAAGGAACAAAAATATCTGGGTCTATGTGCAATGGGAGGAAAATAACACTTTTTTTTCCTCTTAGGAAGCCACTTGCAAAGCTTTCCATGGGAAGCAGACAGATGAAATACGCAGATCTAAGCAGAAGAAATACTTAGTGCTGTCACCCAAGTGATGGCTCTGAAGGTGTCTTTGCAGCTGATGTTTTTAAGCCTCTGTGTCAGTCAGGAGAAGATGAAGCCATGGGTCAGTTTCTCAGCTGGTGCTAGTGACTAAATATTAGTGATAACAGACTCCCAGCTATGTTCTTGTGCTTTACTGTCACTGAAATTGAGGGTAGGAATTGAAGATTAGCACCAAATAATCCCTTTTCTGAGGTAATGCCCCCACAAACCCCTGGAAAATGTTTTCAGCAAGACTGCCCTTGGTTCAGACCACAGGATGGCAGAGAGAGGGACACAAGACACTGGCCACGGGTATCCCACCAGCCCCTTCTCGCTCTGACCCCAACAATGGGCCTGGAGATGGAGAAGCTGCCACAGTGGTACCCCAAATACATCTTCTTGCATGCCCCGAACCCAAAAAACTGCAATTTGCTTCAGAAAACTATACTGGGGCAGATCTGGGGAAAAGCATCCTTTAGCAGGGTAATACCACAGAAAAAGAAGCAGGGTAATATTTAGGAAAACACTGAAGACAGGCTGATTTATTTGAGCAAATGAAATCCAAGCAGAAACCACAGACCCAAAGAAATCTCTGTCACCAGACATGCCCTGGGCTGGGACATGTCTAATCTCCAGAGTGAATACTAAGTTTTAGTGAGAAAAGACACTGCCAGGGCTGAAGATGATGCAAGTGCCACCTCTGACATGGAAAACACCAGTTCCAGCTTCCTCAGCACTAAATTTGGCACTCAGCATGGCCGTAACGGGTGCAGGATTGATTGAGCACACCGTGCTATAAGAGGAGCCCTCTAGCTTGCTAGGTATAAAAAGCCACCCCATGCCTCCAGGATAAATATTTGTGTTTTTATGATCTTTTCTCCTCTTCATCCCACTTCCTGCATCCTTTACCAGTCCCCTAAACACTTGATGAAAGACTTATAATGATCATGGCAGGAACTGAAACTTAAAATTTTTGTTTTCAAGCTTCAAAAATATTTTCCAAACATCTCTTATTCCTCTACAGGAAATCCCTTTAAAAACATTCTCCAGTGAGCAGTTAAGTAGTTGAACCAACACACATCCCATCTCAAGTTTCTGCTGGTAATTAATAAACCAACTGAACATCTGACAGGATGGTAACTTTTATCATTTCTAGATAAACGTTAATGGGTCTGGTTATTTCCAGACCTTCACTGATGTGATCGGAAAAGCAAATTAGACAGTGTTGTAGCAGTCTGCTTAACATTCCTTCTTTCATGCTATCACTGTTAATTTATTCCTTTAAGCCAATTTTTGCACTGTCACTACTGTGAAGGTTTTCTCAACAATTTAATTACAAAAAAGAACCCTCCAACATGAAATTGCTACAGGATAAAGATTAATATTTAAGGTGTCAGCTTAAAAGCAGCTCATCTCTTCTGTGTGTGTGTGAGGGGGAAAATGTGCACACACCCATCAAGCCTATTTGAATGTGTAAATTTATAAACTCTCCTTTTTTTTTAGGAAAACATTTGCTTTGATGTTCTACCGTCCTTAGAACTAAATGTTTCTTGGTTAATTGAATAAACATCTTTGCATTGGAGAAAATAAAGAGAAGTTATTATCCCTTAAAAATCCCATACATCTGAGGAGGTCCAAGACTTTCTGAGAACCCAACATTTTATAAAGATTTTTGAGCATGCATAATTTTTTGCCCATAAATGCCACCCACTCAGAAACAAAGGAACTAAAGTAGGCTGTAATTACTTCCCCACACAATAGATTTCAATTGCTCCTATCAAGAAATATTACATAATTATTATAACTTAGGGCTGTGATTATACATTTGCTCAAAGGAGAATCACACATAATAGAAAGCAGTGGGACTTATGGCTCTTCGTCTATTGTGTCAACTCATACATTTAAATTATTTGATTAGAAAACTAAATAAAGACCTTGAGTCCTAAACAACACTTTCTCATGAGCTGTCAGGATTGAAGGAAGTGAAAAATGATGGGGCATGCATTTTTCTATAGAAAAATTGGAGAAGCGGGAGAATAGAGAGGAGAGGATATGTTGTGTGTCTACTTGCATCCGTCCGTCCGTCCATCCTTCCATCCATACATCCCTCCATCCATCCATCCATTGGAGTCTTGGGCATCCTCTCTGCATACGTCTCACAAGGAATTTGCAAGGAGCTGATAAATAAGATCACATCTCCATAGAAGATGAAGACAAAGGTCAGCCTGCAGAAGATGTCAAGAAAAATCAACTCCTCATTTTCTTCTTCATCTTCTTGCAGACTTACCCTCTCTCCTCCCTCACAATGGCTGGGTTCCTGGCTATTTGTACAATTTTCCAACAGAGGCAGGACCTGCATGCACTGGGATGTGAGAGGACGAGGAGGAGGAAAGGCTTCACAGGCGTTTACCGTGTTTCTCAACAGTTTTGCACATCTGATTCAAATCGACCATTTCTCATGCTCACAACTCATGCCTCAGATAACCCACGCTTCTTTGATGCTACCAGCACTTAGGATAAGTCCTCCTGCTTCGTATCCTTGCATAACCTGCACAAAAGAAGAGGCAGATGGCAATCAAAACCAGGACAAACTATCAGCTAGAGAGAGCAGGCTCTGAGGACAAGATGTAGGATTGCTGCTGGAGAAGATGCTAGAAGGTGACTTTCCCCACACAGACACCCAATATTCCTTGGTGCCGAACTGCAGCTCTCTCAATGCAGTCACCTGTTACACTTAAGACAGCAACAATTTGCATTTTCTGAAAATCAAGAAATAGAATTAAAAAAGCAAAAAAAAGAAAATCCTTTTGGGCCTGCAAAATGCCATACATATCATAGTAGCACGAGAGACAGGAGGACACTGATTCAGATTTTGGCATCGAATCCAGCTGTCTCTGTTAGAAGACGGGCTCCAGCAATGCGGCAAGCATGTACATCAGCTGCAGATCGGTCTGCGACCACTCATTGGCACAGAGCCAGAGCAACTTCAAAGAGAAATGCCACAAGAAGCTGATTTTTCATGTGTGTGTGTTCTTTTATTAGGGATTTTTCTATTTCTGCCTAGTAATAGCAGAATTAATATCATGATTTCCCAAAGTGTAACAAATCTAATGTGTCGTACATACTGGATGAAAGTAATTTAACATGAGCGTTCTTTAATTTCATAGATCTCTATTGCAAATGATTCCTGGTTAATGATCGGGGGTTTGCTGTTTTGCCTTTTTAAAGTCAAATCTTTTAATGTCCAGATGGAGAGGGTTTTTTACAGCTGTGCGGGAACAGTGACACTGATACATGCTGAACTCTGCGGGTGGTATTAAAATTCTGCCATCTACTTTAAAAGGATTTTTGACAGTCATTTTAAAGGAACATCATCAATTTGAAGATCACTTTGGATCTTATAATATTACAAGTAATATTTCAGACTACCACAGGGAGCCAGCTGTGGGGAGAGAAATCAATGCTCCATGCCAAATAAGCCTCTTTGCTTTGTATTTTGACAATATTTTACACTGGATTTTTAAAAGCTTCCAGGGGGAAGTTGCAATCCTGTGAACAGCCATCAGTGCTACTGGATGGCCAGGTAAGCCCCAGAACTGGTCACAGGCTCTTACACTGGGCCCAGCGCTTCCAGCAGCCGCTAAGGGCTGGGACTGGCCTCACTCCTGTGCTTATGGGGATATTCGGATATTCTTGACAGCAACTAGAAGTAGAGAAATGCCGGTGTTGATTTCCAAAAAAGAGCATCATCTTTTGCAACGCTGCTCAGCATTAAGAGAGCATTTAGAAATGCAAGGAAGCCTCCTGGTTCCAGCTGCTTTTACTTCCACTGGGACCTCTTTTAGTTTTTATTAAATCTTGGTTAGGAGTGTTCATTGTTCAATGCACAGACCTCTAATTTACAAGGGCCTGGGACTGCGCTTAATCCGCAGAGAGCAAAAATGCCTCAGAAAGGGAAAGTTCTCCCCATCAGAGAAACTTCTGGAGTGGAAACAATGACCAAATCACTTGGAAAGGAAAAACCCAGTGCAGGGAAATGCGAGCCAGGTTGTGGCCTAGAAAGAGGTTGAGGAAACTAAACACTTTGCAACTGAAGGTATATTTTAGAGCAGGGACAGGCAACATATTTTAAACTCCTTTTCACAATCACCTCACCTGCTGGGCTTCATTTCAGAGCCCAACAGTTTTATGAGATAAATCCATCTCATCCCTCGTTTAATTCACGCATCATCTTGCAAGAAGAACGACGCACATCTGGGCATGGTGGTCTCAGAAGGGACCGGGATGGTCCAGGGCAGGGCTGGATCCATCCTCCCTGGACATGCTCCCTGCAACCCAGCCCTCGAAGGTTTGAACCTTCTGGCATTTTCTCTTTACAATAAACACTCTGAGATACATATGTATATTCGTAAGGAGGATGGGCTCAAACTAATCCTGCCACAGTTCCCTTTTATATTCATTTTCTCAGGCAGATATTTGCACAGCAGCACAGACAGGTCCTAGAGGAGCTCGCTTTGGGAAGGTGTCACTGTTTCAGGTTGGGGGAAATTTTGGTATGGTTTTTCCATCAAGAAAGTGCCAAATGAGCATGGCCTGAACACAAGAAGCGCTGGCAGAAGAAATGAAGCACAGCTGACTACATATGTTGGGCTGTTGAGGTTTCTCAACTCTGCTTCAAATGAGTATCAACAAAATCCCTGAAGTGCCTCATTTTCCTCTAACACAGATGCAGACAGAGACAAACAATGTCTCAGGGCCACAGGGTCCTCCTCAAACACTGGAGGTCAGATTTAAAGGGATCTAAGCCGAGGAAGAAGCTTCAAGCCTAAGACCAAAGTGGCATGTTAGGCTGTGCCTTTGGTCCCCTTCAGAGCACCTAGCACCTCAAGAGGTCATGAGGCTAAATTAATTAGGAGACTGTGAACTCGTCAGGTTCTACAGGAATTAGTATGATGGTGAAAATCTCTCTTCAGCATTTTCTGCCCTGTTCTGGTCTGTCATGAAGATGGATAGCTATTGATCAGCTGTATCCCAGCAGCTGATAGCTAGTCCTCACTATCTGCTTTTTCTGTAGTATCCCTTTATGACATGCGTTTAAAAAATACTCTTATATTCATTGCAGTCTTTTTACATTAATTTAAAAAACTGGATTTCATTTATTTAGTCAAAAGCATTCTGCAAGACACATCTTGTTCAGCGTTACAGATGCAATTGTTAAAAATTTCCACCAACAACAACCGCTTATGAATAGCTTCCCTGGTACACCATAAACACAGCGAGGGCCACAGGGACTGATGGTTTGTGCTGTGACAGGGAAAGGGACCCCTATACCAGGCACCAAACGCACCCTCTGCGCTGTCTCCTGGGGAACCCTGAAAGTGCCATAGGGGGGATCTCATTTCCCTGACCAGATGGTAGTGATGCAGAGATCTTTACTGCAGGTATATAGAGCAGAGTGAGATGGAGCTGGATGCTAATGCACAAGCCAATACAGACCTGAAGATGTAGGCAGAAATCTGGGAGCAAGCGGAGAAGGCTTGCAGCTGGGTTGTGTGGTCAGAGCTCCCCCTCCTGATAGCTCAGCACTGGCCCTTTGGGTACATGACCTCTGCTTTTACCCTCTCTGCAGGGATGGAAGCAGTGCCAGGACTTTAGCCAGTGTCTCTCAGCTCTCTAGGAAGCATCTGATTTTACATCCAAACTCCTCTCTGCTCAAACAGCTAGAAAAAATGTAAATATGTTTAATTAAATTCAAGGTAGCACAGGTGTTGCTTAATCTTCAGAGAATAGCCTAACATTGCTATTTCCCTGATAAACTGGAATCTGGTTCCAGTCTGACAAGGCAATACGCTGCAGCCTTGTATTTGGGGAACAGTAGATTTTCTTTTTCTTTTCCTTGTGCTGGTGATCCCTGTGTAATTTCATTTAGCAACACCACTGTGCGAGGCTGGCTGGAAAGGAAAATCCTCACTCTTAAAAAACCGATCTGGAGAACGAGTTCCTGAGGAACAGCCAAATATCTCCTGCAGCATCTTGGCATATTAAGACTTTTCTCATTTGCCTTTACATTTCCTGTAAGTTTTTAAACAAAACGTGTGAGTCAGTGGGGCCGCAGACCCAGAGGGAGCACCCAGCTTGTCACCATTTATTTTATCCTCTGATTTCATTTGGATTTAAATTAGACTCATCATGGGGGTAGAGAAACAAACCAAAAAACCCCCACTAAATAACAAAAGCCATAGATACATTCTACAGCCATTGCGTTTTGCAATCTAATTACTTTAACATGTAGGGATGGGGGAGGGGGTTATTACTCATAATAGCGGAAAGCTTTCACGGAATAACACAGAATTATTAAACTTTTCAGAAAGAATCCAGTTTGCAGATCCCACTGCACATTTACCTGGGCTATTTTCCCTTTTCCTGTGGCCGAGAATCACTTTGTATTACACTTTCCCGCCTATAAAAGAAGCCCTTGTTCACAGATGCCCTGAGGTGCTCATAATGTTATTGGTTCTGTGCTAAGAAGTTGGGGTTGCTGTGAATTCCTGCCTTGTGGCTCTCCGGCTCACAAAAGTAAATACATTTGCTGAGTTAGCTAGGCTTCACGGTGCCCCAAATCCCAGGGGGAATGAAACGTCCTATCAGAGGAAGCTTTGAAACTCTAGTTGCTCTACAACACTTTTCTCAGGCAGGAGAGCACACAAAGCATGCTTCTGTGCTGTATTTACTGTTTTTTTGTGGATCCAGTGCATAAGAGCTGCATTGAACCTTGGCAGAGGGGAGAGGTCTCCCCTTGGAAATGTGCAGGATGCAATGGAAAAAAAAAATCAGTGCTTTTCGCTCCTTACTGAGTCCCTTGTGCCCTGCACACAGGTGGCTGCCTGGAGATGAAAAAAACAGTCACGGGTGAAGGGAGAAGCAGCCAAAACAGTAACTTTCCTGGCTCAGATGCACTTACTGAAAAATAAATAGGTAAAGCTAAGGCCGGTCGGCGCACGGGACGCCTGTGGCATGCATGTCCCTGCCGCCACCGCAGCTCAACTGCTGAGTGCTCTAGGAACCACTTGCTATGATGCTTAGAGCAGGGACCCACTGCACGTGTGTCCCCTGACACACAGCCTGCTCTTCCAGTGTGGCGGCCTCTTCATTGAACACCTGTAAGCAAAAGAGCCTTTGAAAAATGCCTGTTCCTGACACGGCTTCTTGTAGGTATTTTCTTCATTTTCTTCCAGCACTAACTAGATCCAGGTGAGACCCAGGGGACCATAGTCTGGGGTTTGGGGTGGGGGAGTGTTCAGGGAGGATGAACCAGCCGAGCACCAGTTAATTTAGCTTAGAAGGTACTGCCCAATTAAAAAACATCAACAGTAGTTTGAGACTTTTTTTTGGAGGGAGGGTGTCCTTTGTTGAGCCCAGCTTTCTCCAGCACAGCTTCTGCAAGAGGTGAGGACACAGGAGAGATGGTTCCTTGGTAAAGTCCCTCTCCAGAAGGACATCCCCCTGCCCTGAAGTCCTCTCCCCGTGCAAAACACATGGGACAACCTCCTGGGGTGGAGAGGACCAGAGGGGATGCTGATTGCCCGAGACATGGCCAAAGCTGACAGCATCCTAAAGTGCAAGCTGGCACCCTAAAGGCTGGACTGTCCTCTCCTTCCTTGCACAGCACACCGTGGCAGTAGCTGGCGGGGGAGAGTGTGGACAGCTGGCATGGGATTATCCTGGAAAGAAGGGCGTTACCAACACTGTTTCTGTGCCATCCATGCTGTGGGAAAGCAGTAACACGTCTGACAGTTCACCCTCACTCCAGGAGACACGCATGTGCTCAGGACATGTCCCAGCTGCTCATCATTTCCAATCGTGGTGGATCGCTGGTTATGCTTGTGTGCTCACGCACACAAGGCACATGCAAGCAGGCAGCATAACTGGCATGCTATTTCCTCACTTACAATGAAAAGTCCTTGCTGCCTTAGGCAACTTAATCTGAAATTAAATTCTACATCGGCTGCAGCTGATCGCAGAGCAGGACATGGGGTGGCTGCAGGGCAAATCACAGCTCAGCACTCCAAACATTTGCATTCGCCCCTAACGCCCATGTCGTGTTGCCATCAGACACATTCCAGAAGTCCTCATTTTCTAGGCATGAAAACATTTTAACAATAAACAGAAATTCTTCCGATTACATGGTTATATTCGGCTGCTGAAAGCAGACTCTTATTAAGCTAGGCAGAGAGCAATTAATGTCATGTAGAGAGCAGTCTTCCACATGGCAAAAAGCTGGACGGATATATCTTTCTCACCTCCAGCAGCTGGGACCATGAGTTAAGGCTCCAAGTTTGCAAAAGCTTATTAAGGCGCTTGCTGTAAGCATGTGAGCAGCTCCACTAAAATCGGAGCCTGGTGAAAATCTAGCTGTAATGAGATCTGTAAAGGTTTTAGCATTGAATTTAGTGGGGACGGTGTTTTCTCGGTAAGTTTCAAAGGGTTTTACTTTCGTTTCATTCCTTCCCTCCACTGGCAACCTGGCTGGATATTTCTTCATTGGTGTGCCGGACTTTGAAATAATACAGAACTGGATTTCAAACCTGATTGAGCTGGAAGATCTTCACCATCCAAAATCTTCAAAGTTCTTTATTTCTACCCTTTTTCCAAAGGAGTCTGGATGCTATTCTCATGTGTCTGCAGCACACTGCAGCTCCTAAAGAAAGAAAAAACAACATAATGAAACTGAGCCACAAATTGCTTCACAATTATTTTTACCACCTAATTTGGTGCGCGAGGCTGGAGGCTTGCTCTTTGCATACTGTAATTCTAGCACAAACTCAGGAACAGCCCGAAAGGCCACAGAACAGACGAGATATTCATTATCATCTCTCTCATGTTGCAGCTGTGACAGAGGCCCTGGAGAATTTGCCCAGCATGATCTTTGCAAATGCCTGCTTGCCTCTATATTAGCTCAGCTAGAGAACTGCTGCTGAGAATGACGTTTCTCCTATCGCCCTACTCCCATCCAGCAAGCACAGCCGTACCACCTGGAAAATGCAACCTGCACCAACTTTCATGGGACTCTCCATCCAGGCTTGCTTCTGCCTGTTGATGGTACGCTTAGGACGTGGGGCAATGATCCCACCACAGCTCAGGCTGGAGTCACTCCTGCTCAGCAAGCCAAAGGCTCAGGATGTTCCAGGATTTATAGATCTTTGCAGTGAATTATGGTGCTCATTGATGAGACAGGAAAGTTACAGTAAAACCACTAACTCCACAATGAAAGGGCTTTTATACGCTCTGTTGCAGTGGTGGTGATGGCTGCCAATTTCGCACAATTCACTTTCAAGCACAAGAGCAGCACAAACTGGTTTAAGACAATTTCTGAATGATGAATGCTGACTTGAAAGGTTTCCAGTACGACATAATTACTCTGCATTAATGTGCCATACACAATGGTCTATATGTATCTCAACGGGAATCTCAGTGGGGCTTCGTGGGCTCTGTTCCAAGTAACCTCCGCCGGGAGTCACGCTTAGAGTCCCACAGGCTAACATACAAATAGATGCCATATTCATTCCTGAATTATTTCTGTGCAGAATCAGACACGAGAGATCCAGAGCCATATTCACTGGTGTGTGTGGCAGTGCACAATTGTACTTAGCTGTAGTGAATACAGCCAGTTTTATTTTCTCTCCTTGGCCTGATGTATTTTGCTTTGGCTAATGTATGCACACCTTAATCTTTAGTCGCCCAGAGACAGACAACTCTAATAACTCCCTACAGCTTTAAACAAAGATACATTTTCAATAAGTGAGGTCGGGGAGGGGAGACTCAACCACTTGTCCTGAGCAAAGGCCAAACTGAATGAAGAATTCATTTACTTGTTCCCAGCTAAACACCACTCACTTTGAGATTTTACCTAGCCCTTAAAATGAACTGTAATCCTCTATAATGATTGTCCTCCTGCAAAGACCATCCCAGTACTGTTGTTGGGTGGATAATGAAATACTAAGGTTCAACATTCACATCATCCTGATCAGCTTTTGAATACCTCAATGTTTGGCAGGTATTGCTTTTTTTGTCACTGCTAGAGGCCCAGGTATCCTGGCTATGAGCAGAGGATAAATGCATTCAGGAAAAAAAACTTCTTACTAATCAGTTTTTGCTCCAGAGTTAAAAGTTCTCTCGAAAGCTCAGAGCTATTTGAAGCAGGGATTTTCACATGGGCTCATGTCCAATCAGTATGATAGCTGTATTAGTTTTGTACCATCGTGCTGCTCCCTGGGGTCATGGCACACTGCTGCAATTTGCCTCATGGGAAAGAGCCTGTGGAGATGCCGGGCAAACGACAGCAACCCTCGTCACAGCCAGCAAGTCCTCCTCCCAGAGCCAGTGTATCCAGCCCGTGGGTTGGAGGAGGAATATTTTATTAACATTATGGGCAACTCCGCTTCTCTGTTCAGTTTCGCGCTGCCAAATGCCCGGGGTGGAGGCAAAGGCAGCTGTGAAGGGGCTGTTAAAAGGACTTGGAGGAGTGAAAGCAACGGTACAGAGAAGTGCATTGCAGATAGGCAGCTTCAAAGGCATGAAGATAACAATGGCTGGACACATCCCAGGTGGAGTGAGTTATTCTTCCTAGAGCTAAGCCTTGGATCAAAGGAGACTTCAAACCTCCAAAACCCTGGAAGGCAGAGCAGGTTTGGGTGGGTGGTGGTGAGGCTGGTGGGAGGTGGCAAAAAGAGATGGAGAGCGAAGAAGGATCCCCTTCGACATAGTCAGGGCAAGCCATGAACAGATGAGTTCGTTACTCACTGAAAGCAATTAGCTGCCTGATACACAGCAAGAGAAGGTTAAGTTTATGCAGAAGGTGTAGGACCCATTTTTACCTCAGGAAGCAAGGTTTATATGAGGATACAGCCTGTTGGTTCCTCTCCACCCTCAAACTTTTGAACCAGCTTGCCAATTTTAACCACATTCAAAAGAGGGGTAGATGCCTCCAAGATAACGCTCCTACTGATTTGTTTCTCACTGAACAGACAAAGAAAAATTCATCACCCACACAAAAAGGAGGGAAAGCCAACCAAGCACCTCTGAAGAGGGAAAGAGAGGAGGAATGTTTCTATCTGTTCCTGTTAGCCTCTGGCTGGCTGGCAGATCAGCTCGCTCTTATCTCCCACCCAGCCAGGACAAGTAGGGTAGAAGAATTATGAGCCGTAGTCGTTTCTGAGTCACTTTTCATCAGTTGATGCCCTAGGCTTCAATGCAAAACCTTTTCACAAAATCAAAACCCACCAAATTCACAGCAGGGGTAATACAAAGGGGTTAATACCCTGGGCTTGTGACTAGGTGAGGAATGGTGCCTTGGGAGGGGAAAGGTCTGAATCAAAATCCCAGGGGACAGCAGTTAGACCTCAAGGATGGTTCACCCCATAATGAGACAGCAAACCATGTAAAATAAATAAATAAAATGTAATAAGGAATGGATGAAGCTGAACTGTTTGGCTCCTGCAGCAGCCCTAGTACAGAAGGAGTGGGGACTCAACACATCTTGTCAGAGCAAAAGGGTGTTCTAGCAATTCAGACATTCATTTCGGGTTTAAGACATCCATGAGCAGCCTCTCTGCCACAGATTTCATAGGTGGCCTTGTGCGCGTTGCCTGCCCTCTGCCAACTTCCCGTCTGTCGAACTTCCCAATCAATAAACCACTACAGCCCTTTCTGATCTGATAATATTTGAGGTCTTTGAGTTGTTTCTGTTAAGACAACAAAACTGGCAATGCAGTTAGGTATATTGATACAATCATACTTTTACCAAAAACATGCAGTTATAATCCCAGGACTGACTCACCCATCTCTTTGCCCAGAAGTACAAGCCTCTTCCAACCATCTTGCAGTCCACAGGACTCTCCCCTGTTTTTTTTCAAAGCTGTGGGGCCAATGGTCTTTCATCTGCATCCCTGGCTTCCTGATGGCTGTCCATATCTGCTTTCAGGGTTTTGTTTTAATTGCTCCTTCCTTATCAACCCTGTCCCCAAAGGTCATACGTAACAGTGCCGTTGCCAGAAATCTATTTAAACAAACAACACCTGGTGAAAGCCCTTCTTACACGCACATTACACGTGAGGAGAGGTCAGGACCGTCTCAAATACTTAGCTCCCTCAGGGAGCAGTTACTCTTTCCAGGAGAGGTTTATAGGAAGCAACTGATATAATTTGAAAAAGCTCATTCTTTCAAAAGTTCATTTTTGAAAAGTTCATTTTTTTTCAGGAACAAACCCTTCCTCAGGCTTGAAATATTGGCACTGCAAACCACAACAGCTGAGCATCTCTTGATTTTTACACTGTCGGGGCGACTGGCCAGGAAGGAGAGAGCTCTTACGTGGCTAAGAGCCTGTTTTCCTATCATGCTTAATGTCAGAGACAAATACCTTGGGATTCAGGCCAGTTTCTAATTCCTGGGTGTGGTGCCGATTGCTGCAGCCCCACTGAGGATTTGCAAAAAGGTCAGCCGGGGCTTGTGTAAACCCCCATTTCCAGAGGACAGGTCTCCTTTCTAGACCCGCTCATGAGTACAGCATGACCAGGGCCAAATCCCACTTCTCCTCAGATGCCTGAGGACCCTGTTAATGCTGCAGGAAGTAGCCTTTGGCCAGTAAGAGGAATTATTACCACTCCCCAAGGACCTTTGCAGTGTGATTTCTGGACTGTCTCCACTCTACTTTTTTGTTTAAAATAATCTCCATCGGCAGTTGCTTTCCATCCTCCCGTCAAGCACTGCAGCCAGCACTAGCAGACGTGCTAACCATCAGCGACTCAGCGTCGGTCCCACCAACCTCGTCTTGGCCCACTGAATTCAAAGGAAAGCAGCAAAACACCATGCACACATGCTTTAAAATGAAGCCACTCAGAATAATGCAAAACCATTGGCAGTGCCACTTTTTACCAACTCCAGGGAGGGAAAAAAAAAAAAGAATGTGGCTATTCTCTGCTTTGTTTGCAGAAGAACAGATCTAAGTTTGACCCGGGTGAAGCCTGGCTAAGTCTTGCAACTCTTTTCTCAGGCCCAAAGTACCATCACCTTTGGGTCTCTAAATGCCATATCTAGCTCCTCCATAACTCTCACCCTACTACCAAAATAACACCCTCCACACTGACTCATTTTAGCAGATATGTCCTTCTGAATGCATGGGATTCAATAGTCTGGCAGTGGACTTAAAGACCTCCAGCTCCAGGATCAGGTCCACCTGTGGACTTGTCCAAGGCAAAGTGGTGAAGTGGGGCAAGGAAGTAGTAGATTTGGCCAGGGAGGTCTTGCTCAGCCTGCACATGATCTCCCAAAGACATTTCTGCTGAAGCTGCTCTCAGGAGTTAAAGGCAGCAGAACCTCCACTTTATTTTAAATTTTGACAATATCCCCAAACGCTGAGGTTTTGTCAGATCTCCAAAGACTTGTCTTCACTACTGAAAAACAGTTATATTTCTTTTTACTGGAAGGTAACTAATGGCCTGCAGCTCTCTTGAGGTAAACAACACAGCTGAGATGGAGGACTTGAGTTTTACTGTGGGTAAACTCACCAAGGTCAATGCTGTGTTCCCGCTTGAAGTTGACCTCTGCAAATTTATCTCACAGGGTGCTTTAGTTTTACTGCGTCATTTGTGTTTTTACCTCAGGATATTGGATGAGCACTGGTTCCCCTGGGGTTGAAAAAAAGATTTAAAAAATTTAGCAGTAAAGACAAGACCAAACATTCCTCTTCAAGGGGAAAATATCTCTACAGGGGCTAAACCAGCTGTTCTTTGTATAAGTCGACCGACACAGATGAAAATGCTTTTCCCCACTGGCAGAAAACAGTGTAAACCAAAGAGACAAGCCTGCACCCTCTAGGAAATACTATCACCAGAAAAAAACGTATCATTAGGAAAGTGTGTTCAGCTCATATAGATCTACCAGCTCTTTCACAGCAAAACTATGGAGGAGGAAACGCTTATAATGCCAGCAAGTTAAGAACTTTTTTACAGGAGATATTCTACTCCTGGTAAAAGCCCAAATACAAAAACACAGCCCTGGATTTTTGGCCAATAGAATTAATGTGAAATTGGAAAAAAATAAAGTGCTTGCTGTTTGCAAAATTACATTATGCTTTGTTATGAGTAATTACACAAGGAGAGTCATTTTTTTAAGAAGACTGTCTCCAACACAAGACTGCTTAAAATCGTTTAAGCATTATATCTTAAAAGCATACAGAGGGTTGAAAAGTGAACTAAATCACATTTCTCCCTCTGCCATGCACATGTAAATACCAAGTGATACAGCTGAAATCAGGGAGTTGTTGGCTGCTTTCCAAAGCAGTTGTGGAGACTTTGGCCCACCAATACTTTAAGACTGACCCAGAAAGGGATGGGAATGTCCGGTCTGTGCCCTGTGTTTTTGAAACACAAGGGGTGAGTTTTGGCAGAGCTTTTAGGGATTTTCTCTACCACCATTGATTATAACTTTCCTTCCAACGAAACAAACAAACAAGAAGTTTAGATATTAGTGCTTTTAAGCCACAGGCTGTTGAATTTTCACCAAGAGATTTCCAACTTTAAATAATGTATTAATTTGACCTGAGCAAAAGAAGTAAGAGTTAAGGAAAGCTCAGAACTTCCAGAAAAGTTTTCCCTTTCCTTGCTCTTTCTTGTATGATAAAACTATCCTTTTTCACAGAGGTTTTCAAGCAACAGAGTGCTACAAAGACAACATGAATCTCTGATGCAAGTGGGGCAGGAAATTATATTATCTTCAGCTAATATAAATGAGCATAAAATAACAGCAATCTTTGTGGATTTACATAGCTGCATATTTACCCTCTGACCATCCATGCCCTCCCCTCTTTCTGGAAAATCCCCTTGGGCTTAGAATGTACATCATCAAGAAACAAAGACGACACAAGCCCATCATTTTAGCTTGCATGTCATTTAAGGAATGAGGATACTTTCTTTAATAGGGCGTTTGCTGGCTGTTTACTGAAGAAATTTTCTCTTGCTGGAGGTCATTTTCAACTGCACTGAGAGATCTGCTTTAAGGAGGCTGCTTAGCACAACCAGAGCGATGTCAGGAAGGTCTGAAGAAATAGACTTTCCAAAGGAGTTTTTTTACAGAGGAAGTTGCTTTAACCTAGATATCTACTCAGAAAATATATTTTCTGTTCTTAGGTTGTTTGACTTCAGGAGAACAATAAATTCCCAAGAGTTCTTATAAAGATCAGTCATGCCTCTTTGTTTTAATGGCATATTTTGAAGTTTTGCCTCCAGAATATTGATAAGAATCAAAGTAACTTTTGATATATGGCGTTAGATATGCTCCAGGAATAAGATCCCTCTCAAGTTAGACTGTCTGCAGACAACTCAGACCACCCACTTTCAGCTTAAACACAGCCTGTTCAAAGTCTGCAGCAATTCAGATCAGAGCAGTAGCTGTCTGCTCAAACTGTGAGATCTTGGCATTCATCAGACATGTCCAGCGCGCATCTGATAACACAGCTTAAATTGCCCAGAGCCATTGGAAGGCAGGTGAGGGAGAGCTAGGAAATAACAAAGTTGGAAACAGCCTAATCTTCAACTCAGCACACTACACATTTTGAATTTCACACGCATTCCACAAAATTCCCCAAGTCCCAAAAGCTTTAATCCAGCCACTTTGCAACATATGTGTGTTTTATTTAAAAATAAATTATTCAGTATTACTTTTCCTTTCTTGTATCCAGCTGGCAACATTTTCAGCTAGTTCTACAGGAGCCAACATAACCTCCTATTAGCTACGGTATTGTCCATTTGTCTACATCTTCAACTAATTTTCTGCAAAGCCTTTGGACAATGCACACAGTTGACTTTTCAGGCAGTTAACCCAGTGTTCTAGGGACTTCACATTGACACTACCGAGGCTTTGGCCATGCATCTCTGAGACTCTTTGCCAGTGATGCTTGGAGATAGGCATATCACCTAAATTGATCCAGTTGCTTACTCCAGCTAAGAGCTACCACTCAGCAGCTGATTTCAGGGAACTGACTGTGGGGGAAAGCTCTGCTGCAAAGATAAAGCATTAAGTTAATGTGTAAGAGATACCACAAAGGGAAACAGGCAACTACAGCAGACAGCACAATGGAAACATCAGCGCTGAGGTTGGTAGCTGTCAGAAAACCCCTGGCAAGGAGAACTGAGAAATGTTTGATCAGGAATAGAGAATAAGTCAGAAATCCTCGCCAGGCAGCTACATAAAACTATGACAGGCCTCCACCTTGAGTATTGTATTTGCCTTTCACCATCTCAGCAAGATGACAGTGAACCAGATATGACACAGAGGAGGGTGACCAACAGGTTTAGGGGTACAGAAGCTACTCAGTACCAGGAGACAGAGACATGGCCCTGTTAACCCTAGAAAAGGAGAAGAGGGAGAAACCGAAGCTAATTAATGACCCAAGGGAGGTGAATGGGTGAGTTTACTCAGTACCCCACATATTGCAAAAGCTGAGGGACTGCCTGTGAAATTATCAGCGGCAGATAAAAGCAGCAGCAACAAATAGCCAGAAAAAAAAAAAAGAGTTGCTTCATCACACGTTGTATGTCTAACTCTGGTGCTCCTCACCCCGGTGCACAGAGATGGCTGGAAGTTTCCCTTGCTTAAGCAATGTTTGAGCCATATTCATAGGAGAAAAGCCCCTCAAGGTCTGTTAAAGACAAAGACACCAACTTTGACCTGTGAACTCTCTGCATTGCAAAGCAGTGGAAGAGTCTATCGGAGAGTTATCACTACATGCAAGTTTTGTCCTGCTACTTTTCCCCAGGCATCTGCTGCTGGCTATGGTTGGAGGTAAATCAAAGTGTGCTTCTTTACAGCTCTGTGTGCTTGTCACCCAACCCAATACAGCTGCTACACTTGCCTGCAATCAGGGTCTGTACCTCCCCAGATAAGAGATCATTTCTGCACCCACTGTGCTCGACAGCTTTTACTTCTTTAGCTGATGGAGAAGTTTTTCCTGTCCCGCAGAAGATCACTAATGAGCTGGAGGGAGCTTTACCGTGCAGGTTTGCCTTCTTGCCTGAGTGGGGATTTTCTACAGAGAAGCAGCACAGGAAGCTGGAGATGGTTTTGCCATTTGCACGTTTGTCATGTTTGGGAAAGGCAGGGAGAGATCTCAGAGGATTTAGGCACGACTGACAAAACGTGAGCATTTGAATTGATGCAGACACTTGCAAATGAGGCTGGTGGTGTGTCACTGAGAGGAGAGGGACTCCTGGGGCATGCTGGGGGACTGAACAGAGACAGCGATGGGCACGACAGGGTACAGTAGCAGGGACAGGTGATGGGCTTTGTTTCACCATTTCAGGAGATGTCAAAAATCCTTATGAAGTCATGAGGAGTTATGTGTGGCCTTGAGTAAGAGAGTGCCTCCTCCAAGGAAAGGGCATTGAGGTGCCTCCAGACCTGCACCTACTCCAGACCTGTCCTGAACCAGACAGGGCCAGAAAGGCCAATCTGCTCACCTCAAACTCCTGCCTCTGCCCACCCTCCAAGAGTTTAGGACATTGTTTGGGAGTCTGGGGAAGAGTGGAGGCAAATAACTATTCCCCAGTTCCCTACTCATGCCCCGCCACATAGCCTTCTCCCCTTTTCCAGGGAATGACTCTCCAGCTCTCTTGCTTCCCTCCTGATTGCCCTTACTCTGTAGGATCAATAACCACCAAGGGCCAGACTCATGGGGTGGACCCAGGACAACACATACTGTCAGACAAGATTATTTTGCACTATCCAGCAGGAGACATCATTATTCTGGGAAAAGCGTCACCTTCCCACAGCCAGAATCATGATCCATCACGACGTTTGCCTTGCAACGCTTAACATGGTCATGTGCAGGCTGGCCGGCAGCCCAGTGCCTATTCAGTGTCTGCCCTCTTCAAAGCCTCCCAAGCAGGGAGGACACAGGCTGGAGGATTCGTCACATCTTTGTTTGAAGGTCACCATGCATATCTGCAGCTCGCATGATGGGAAGCTCTTGTGCCTATGGGCCAAGCTGAGCTGAGACCCTGGAGATGAACATATGGAAACCCTGCAGAGTGAAAAATGGAGGTGAGGAGGGAAGCAGGCAGGAAAAATCTGAATTTCCTAACACCTAATGGGTAAGCAAGAGGTTTGAGGTGCTATTGTGGGGCCAAGTAGCGAAAAGTTGCCAGGGCTCAGACTGCATAGAACTGGAAGGAGAGAAGGCATCACCTTCCAAAGCCAGTGCAGAAAGAAGGGGACAAGTGGACAAATTGGACATTAGGAAAAGGTTCTTCACTGAGAGGATGGTTGATAACTGGAACAGGCTCCCCAGGGAAGTGGTCACGGCACCAAGCCTGTCAGGGTTCAAAGAGCATCTGGATGACGCTTTTAGTCATATGGTTTAGTTTTAGGTAGTCCTGCAAGGAGCAGGGAGGTGGACTTGGTGATCCTTATGGGTCCCTTCCAGCTTGAGATATTCTATGATTCTATGAAGTGGTCTACCAGTAAGAGGAGAAAAACCCCACCCCAAACCCACTACACAGTAGAAAAAGCCTGGAAGAGAGAAAGCAAAAGTGTGTTAAGTAAAGACATTTCCCCTTTCTTGAAGGCTCCTTCTAATAGCTGTCTCATGAAGAGGCAGCTGGGAGCTCCTGGGCACACACAGAGGCTGCTCAGCCTCCGAGCTGCTCTCCTGGAGCAGTAGCCGATGGCACCAGGGCAACAGTGCTGACAGAGATTCGTTTCAGCCAGTTAGGGTAGGACTGCAGAAACACGGTGCAGGGCTGCGCACAGGTACTTGTCCAAGTGCGGTGGAGACACGTCTTTCCCCTTTCCTTCTTGTTGCCCAGTTCTTTGTCCATCTGTCTGGGAAGACCAGCAAGCCGAGCGAGCACAAACTCTTCGAAGTATAGGAATGCATTTACGCGTGACACGAGTATAGCGATGCACTTATGCATCGCATGCAGCTGTGTGCAGAGGGATGCCACAGAGCCCCACATGAGATGGGACAGGGCTGTGGTGGGCACAGGACTAGCTCTCCCTGCTGCTATAAGTTGCTTAAATGCCCTGCCCACGCTCGCAATGCAAGGTTTGTTTGAGAAATGATTTTTCCCCCCATTTCACGTACTTCACCTTTGCTGCAAGCCGTCTGTGTTTCACATCCTGGCCGCCCAGGGCTTCTTTTTCACCCGAACCGCTCCCCGCATGCCATGGAAAGCTGCATACTGCGTATGTAAATGTAAAGAGACACATGGCGGTGCGTGGTGATGAAATGGCTGTTTCAAGAGGCCAGCAACAGCACTGAGAGTTATTGCAGATCTAGCCCATTTATTTTCTACAGCTTTACATATTTTCAATAGCTGCTCAGCCACATCCTTACCTATAACACAGGGCTGCTTTGAGCAGCGCTCGGGGGAGGGAGGGGTTGCAAATCAAATAGTGCTTCTGAGGGAGCTCTCTGCTCCAAGGTAGCCCAGCTTTCACTTACTTTTAACAAGTTTTCTAAGAGGGTTTCCAGCTGTGTGCGGAGGGAGCTGCAGAGCGTGGCTGCGAGGGGTTAATGCCTCTGACAGCTGGCACATGCCGCCAGCACTGAAGAGGTCCGTCCATCCATCCATCCGTCCATCCATCCATCCATCCATCCATCCCAAACCCAGTAAAGCACAACAAGTCCCAGCCACAGGACACTGAGGACTTCTCAGGGCTTGAGTACTTCAGCTTGCCATCCGGACATGAGGACATCACCCAGCGAAGGACAGGCTGTGGGACCATTACAGCACCTGGGGACCCAGAGGGGAAAGGCCTCTGCAGGGTCCTGCTCCCAAATTTCCCTGGTCTGTCCCATGAGACCACCCAAGAGTCTCCCTCCCTGTTTTATCTCGGGTCTTACAGATGTTCGCAAGCATGGGCAGGAGTCCCAGCCGTTGGAGCACAGTGAACATCTCTTTTTGCCAGGGGAGAAACATTTCTGGCCCTCTGCATTCTGGAGACAAAAACCCATAAAGCCACTAAAAACTAAATCCATAGAAGCTGGGTCTGGCTGCACCCAAGAGTGTATAGAAGGATGCCAGAAGTAAAAAAACTTCTGCAATATATTACACTAAGCTTTTGATCATTTGGACCCAGCAAACCAAGTTTTGGGAGTTATTTTTCATATGCAGCAAAACTGCCAGCCTGAATATTGGCTTGAATTTAAAGATGACCAGCAACAAGGTGAAGAGACCTCAGGGTAAGAGCAGGAGTCGCTCAAGCTGTGCTAGCTCCAGCGGTGACCCCCAGGCTGCGGACGTTGCACAGAGGGATTTGCTGATGGCATGTGGAGAGAAATCACCTCCCTGGCCCAGAGGTACCTGTCGTTTTGCAGATGCTCAAAGTCCACATATGACTCTGACCCCATTGCATATCTCATCCTCTGTCATGCCAGCATCTCCTCTGCTCTTCATCATTTTGTTCTCTCCAGTACAGAGCAATGGCAATCATTGCTGGAAGACGTAATTTCTGTTTTTCCATAGGAGGCCACTGCAGAAAATATCCCTGCTTTGGATTTTGCGGTCATGCTGGAATTTTAGAAAGATCCAGCACCAACACTAAGCAAATGATTGAATATGAAAATGAGATTTAAAAAATGTTATTATTGATCTTGCATAGTGGAAAGCAGTTTCCATGTTCTTGTTAAAAAGAAAGAAATCCAAATTAGACAGCCCCTTATTAAAAACCCTCCACTCTATTTCTTCATCTAGTGAAATTCCCAAGTGCGATTTTTATTCTGCTGTCTTCAATGATTGTCTCCTTTTAATCATCAGCAAGAAAATTAACCTGCTGAACAAAGACACTTTCAGCATTTTTATATTCAGTCGCATAATAAAATACAAACTTATGCTAAAACATCAAAATTGCTGCAAAACCAAAGGAGAGACAAAGACATTCCACGGGGAAAAAAACCTGTTTCTCTGAAGTGCAGCAATGCACCAAACTTCTCTGAATCCCCACCTGCACTTGTCATGTCCCATCCCCACCTTAAACAGAAGGGTAATTTATCACTGCATCACTTCATTACTTTATTAGTTGTAAACACAGCAAAGGCCCACGCCTACAAAAAGCATGTTTAAGGGGGTAATTAAAGCAGAATAATTGACCAGCTTGAGGCTGCAGGAGCGAACAGAGTGCCAATCTGCTATTTTTATTAACACAAGAACTCACCCAGCGTACTGTGACGATGAAGGCAACAGTGGGGTTCGAAGGGGGTTGCAGGGAAAGGGAGGGCTTGGTGCAAAATTACTGCAGAGCATGAGATGAATTCAGGCACTTGCTGGAAGCGTAAGCTCTTTAATCTTGCCATGCTTGGCTATGAAGGTCCCTGGAGAGGTGAGGTGGCTGTAGTTTAATCAGAGTCATCCATTTGTTCTCGAGTGCAAGGACTCCCTTCTCTCGCACATTTGAGCAAGGTCATTGTTCGGTGCCAGTAATGCATGAATGCGCAGTGGCTCCCTCAGATTGCTCATTAGTATTCCGTACATTGCACGAGCTAAATTTGCTATTTCATTTAGAAGGCTCCTGTTTGAATTTTTCTTCCATATCGTAGGCCTCATCAGAAGAAACAGGTGCTACTGGGAAAGATCCAATAAGCATTTATACATATTTACAGCAAATACTGGACACAGCTTTTTGCTTAAAATTCTGAATATTCAATGAGCAGCTCATTCTATGCATTTCAGAAGACAGAAAGGCTAATTTGGAATTAATGCTGTAAATATTTGCAGAAAATGAGGGGTAAAAATCACAGCAGCAAAAAATCCTGCAGTATGCTAGGGTTGGAAAGAATGGCAGAGAGACATGCTGGGCCAGAGCCAGCCTGGACCTGGTGCAGGGTCCAGTTCAGCAGGACGCTGGGCTGCACCTTTAGATGCAAAGCACCACCGTCCTGCGGTGACAGGGCTGCGTTAGTTCTCTGGTAAATCCGATGCCCAATTCTTACCATCATTTATTCCAAATGCCTCATGAATCAAGGTGCTAAAGAATTAATGCACTTATGCATTAAGTCCAGTGCTGTCCAGAGCAGACCCTAAGCAGGTACTTTCTTCCTGTCATGGCTTCTGTGGGAGCACCCACAGTTCCTCAAGGCCCCACTTCCATAAAACACCATTTGCAGGTAGTTCAGTGTTAGTGCAAGATCATGCTTTAAGGGATTGCTGAGTCCCAGTGGATCAGCCCTGGTCCTGCTCCGGATTACCCCAAAACTGGCAGGTTGGTCTATTCTCCATCTTTTGTCTGCAACAACTTGCTGCCAGGACAATCAGCCGCTGGGCAGGAGGAGTCATGCCCAGCCTGGAACAAGCAGGGGACTCTCATTGAAACCTCTCCGCTCCACAAACCCAAGGCGCAGGCGCCGCTACCACAGTGGTTGAGAAAACCCACGCTGGTTTCTGCAAGGTACGATCTAACCGCAAGCTTTTCCTCTTTTTTTTAAAATTATTAGGGAGGTTCTTTTTGCCAATATCTATTTCTAGGTCTAATTCATTACAAACCCCGTCCTATGCCACCAAGGGTGTCAGCCATTTGTGCTTTTAATTGCCTATTCCAAGCATTAATGCGCACCCGTGTTCTTATGGAGGCTGCTAAAAGGTAAAATCTTAAAGTTCCCAGGCTCTCATAATAATACAGAAGATACCGTTCTTCACACCAGCTAGACTGGTGCCACAATTATGCATTGACTGGCTTGGGTTTAACATTATACTGCTTCCTGGTATTTGAAATATGCAGTAAAAACAAAAAAAGTAAATAAATAAAAAAATCTGGTCCCACCAGGAAACAGAGAGAGAGAAAGTCCCAGAGCCTCTGAGCACTCCTTACAAAGAACTCCCTTAAAATCCTTCCATGATAAAAAAAATAATAAAGGAAACTCGGCTAATAACACTTTTCCACATAAATAATGTAGATTGTAACTGGCCTTTGGAGAAGCCTCAGCACAACAGAGGTCTCTTTGTAAGGCCAAGCACTGATTACATGCTGCTGAGCGCTTTCATGATGATAGCTTTTCATGCTATAGCATCTCAAGCACACTTAAAATTAATAAGCCAGGCTGCCTCCTCCTGGGCTGCACCATCCCCGCAGATGAGCCCTGAGATGGATGTAACCCTGGCAGATGTCAAGTAAAAGGACTGTGGGCCTTTCCCAGCGACGTTTCCAGGGCTGACAGGCTGCATGAGCTGAGGTCCCTGCTGATGTTCCCCTCTGCCCTTATACAATAATAAAGGGATTAGACGGCACATCTACCTGCAATGGCAGGAGACGGGATTTGGTGACCTCCGAGGTTGCTCCTGGTCCTATTCCTTAATGAAGCAGTGAGATAAGCCCTAATGCATACATATCTTTGGGAGAGGAGATTGCTATTAAAGCCTCTTGCGAGGGCTTTAATCCCAGAGGTGGCTCTGTCGGGGCCGTGGGCAGTCCTGCTATGAAGAGCTGCTGCTGGGCCAGCCCAGGCAGGTTGCTTTGCCAGCCAGCAGAGATATTTTGACAAGATCCCCCTTCCAAAAAAAACAGTATCCCCCAGTTCTCCCTCCCCCCCATATTATACATGCAAAAATAACCACTTTTTCCAGTTCCCAATGGGAAGATGTGGATGCAAAGTGGCACCTCTCAGCCCTGGTGGGACTCGGAGCCGGGAGCAAAGCTGACCTGTGCAAACCTCTCCTGCTGCACCATCCAATTTCATCATCCAGTTTTTGGGTGCTGGGGACCCCCTAGGCTCTTGTGTGAGTTAAACACAGCCAGCATAGCCTAGTGGTACAAGGAGGTCTGCACCTGCATCTTCTCCTACCAGGAGATGTTTTCCTGGTCTTTAAACCTGTGATGCTCAGTTTTAGGTATCACCCTCTCTGAAGTACGTTGGTCCTCTTGGCTGACTGCACAACAAGGTGGCAAAGAGCATGCCTCCTTTTGAGCACATAAGAAATCCCAAGAAGACCAAGTTTCATATCCTAAATGGGAAGCAGAATGCCTAAATCAGAAGTTGGAGGCTGAAAGGCACCCAAGGGTGCAGGCTCGAGTGCTTGGCTTGCAGCTGCATTTGGAAGGGGGAAAAATGAAGATGCTCATGTTCTTTCTTAGCAAGAAATCCTTGGCAGAAATCATTGTAGTTTGCAAACAGAGACAGATCAGACCCTTAGATGCGTGTTGACTTGATAGGTTATTGCTATGAAGAAACTCCAAATCCAAAAGCTGAAAATAGCTCACTTCTAAATGCGAGCACGAACCTTGAAATTAAGCACAATATAGCTTCACTGAGAAAACCACCACCAAAGAGCTCTATTTTCCGACAGCCAACATCCCAAATTAAACAGCTTCCACGTGTGTCAATAAAAGGCATTGGCTTCATTATTTGCAGTCCCCCAGTGACAATTTCTAGTCCCCTTTGGTAAATGTCATTACGGTTCCAGACAGACATCTGCACCATGTGCAAATTGACTGATAAATGCTCCTTGCCGGGAAAGCGAACCTGGAAGGGCAGGAGATTCCTGATGCAGCAGGCAGCTTTGCGAGGGCAGGAGGTCTGGGCAGCCTCATCTGGGCAGGTGAGGAGAGACCATTGGATCTGCACAGGGCGCTGGGCAAAACTGAACTCTGTCTGATGTGTAAACACGACCTGGTCCAAAGTCCACCGCACCAGTGGGGAGAAGCTCCAGGCTTCCCAGTTCCAGTTCTCCCTCCTGTTCACTCCAAGTTTTCTACCGCTCTTCCCCAAGCACTTTTCAGGTCCTTTCCTCACTCTGTCCACAGCCTGCTGTCTAGTTCTAGACATAACTCTTCCTTTTTTGTTCTCCACCAAAGTGAAGGTTATCAATGGATAACTGTGGAAACTGCAGGTGAGTTGTTCCCGGCACGGTGCAGCTGTGAGCACGTGTGGGGAACTCTGTGTTGATCGCAAATGGATCCTCTTGAGGAAACCAAAGGTCTCACCTACAGCTTGTGGCTCTTCTGGTGGGGCCCAGGACAGGACCTGCAGCTCTGGGGAACACCAGCAACAAGACCCAGACTGTGCACAGCGGGATATGCTGGATTCACCTATCTCAGAAATGATATGTCCCTTTTTCCTGCCCATCCCCTGGCACATGACCTTGTTCTTGCACAGCATTGTGCAGTATCTCCTGAACAAAAGGTGATAGACAGGAGAGGAGGAGCACATAATTTTGGTCCAGGACCATTGGCAAGCCTTTTGCCTTATATTATGAACTTGCATTGTGTTAATCAAACCCTTGCTTGGGCCTCCCTCCCCTTCGAACTACCATGCATTCAGTAAATCTACCTAAACAGCGAGCAAAACAAAAAAAATTAGTTCATTCTCCAAAAGTATAAATCATGACTTAGAAAAAGTTAATTGCTAAGGAGTTGTTTGGGGTTGCTAATTGATCAGCAGAGCCATCATTAACCTGGGTATTTGGCAGTGGCAGCAGACCATTCCTGCCTGACATGCACTGTTGCTACAGCATGAGAAAAGGCACAAGAAAAGCAGTGGGGCTGACTCTGACCCCACTTTCTCCACTGGCCCAGGACTGCTTCCAAATTCCACTTGCATAACTAACAGCAAAAGCAGGCTCCATATTTTCTGTAGCAAAACTGTCTTTGCATTGAAAAATTACCCGCTAAACTCTGCTTTCCAGTAAATGCCACACTGCTTTTCCTTCACTCCACCACTACAGCTTTTCTTAGTTTATTATTTATGTCTCCTTTCAGAGTTTCCCACCTGCACCGTCTCTATCAAGTGGCATAAAATAAAAATCAATAGCAGCTGTCCTGCCGGTCAAACAGCACAGCAGCAGCTTTGGTGTTAGACCACAGCCAGGAACCAGTGGAAAATCCTGCTGAGAAAACAGGACTATTTTGTGCATGCATGGTGGTTAACTCCAGCTCACTCTTCTGCAGACAAGGAGTTTTTGGGGGCTGGATGTGTGGGGAGGGGTGAGCAACTGCTCTTCAGGGAGATGGGGAGCCAGTTGCACACCTGGGAGGCTGCAAGGGGTGTCATAGCCAACTGGTCCTGACCATCCCTTCATCCCCCTGCACCTCTGCCTCACCCATTCCCAGCAGAGATCTGTTCTTCCAAACTGCTGGCAACAGGGATTTCAAAAGGCAAGATACAGGTGTTTCACTGTTGCCCTTAGAGGTTCTTCCTCAACGCCAGGGTTTGGAGTGAGCGAGCAAGCTCTGCTGCATCCTATGGCATACGGAAGCTGGACCTCAAGGTACATGGCTAAGCCTGTGTTAAATTCCAGTTCAACTTTGCAAAAGTATTTCTGCTGTCAATGCGTTCAAAAAAATGTATATACCACCTGGAAAGAGTGACCCCTAGTTTTTAAAAGCAATGACAATTGGGGGTGCATGTCTTGCAAAGGGTGAGAAAGAGCAGAAGATAAATTCAGCTCCTATTCCTAACAGAGACACCCAGAAAAGGTATTGGGTACCTCTGGTGTCTCCAATGCAGTATCCAACTCATCTTCTCCAGGAAAAAGGCAAAGTTTTGGCTCTCTGTGCATTTAAATTTCAGGTCAATCTGCTCCCCACCAGCTTCACCTCTTCTCCCTTGGTACTGTGTTTATAAATTGAGTGCAGACCAGTTGGTCTGCGGGACAGTTAACTGTCCATGGGGATTAACTGCTCCAAGTGTTTAGGATTATTTGTACTGGTAAGAACTCCTACTGCATGGGGTTATGCAGCAGTGTTCACCCCTGCATGCCTCTGCAAGGCAGCTTTGAGGTGTCTACACTGTTCTCCAGTGCACAGCAAAGCACATGTGTACATGCTCCTGGCAGAGGTGCTTGGGTGTGTGCCCAAAGGCTGAGCAAGCTGCAGCATGCCCAGAAGTAGCCTGTTGGACTCACACAGGATCAAAGATGCGTTTCCCTGCTACAGTCCACATCCTTCCCATGTTATAGTGTCCAGAAAGGGAGAACATGGCTCTCAGCAGAAACCAAATGGAGGTGCACTGGGTCCTGCCACCTCGGCCACATGGATATTGCCCACTCATTTATCATCTCCTTCCATGGACACAGGACAGCGGCAGAGCCATAGTCTCAGCGTACTTAAGGGACACAAAGACGGAGTCCCCTGGGGGACAGGAGCTCATGACAGTCCCGAGAGATCCCCAAATGTCTCAGGAGCCGCAGCCAATGCCAAGCATGAGGATGAATTAATTACAGCAAAACACAAAGGAGGCCATGGGACCATTAAGGAGGCCCAAAACACAACCAGCACCTCTTTGCAGCTACACTTTGCCCTTTTTCCACCAGTTTCACCTCCCTACGTGCTGTCCTGCCTCCCTCCCTGTGGCACCAGCCTTATGATTCAGGAGGAAGGAGCACAGCCCTGCCTAGAGAGGGAGCAGCTTGCTGAAACCTGGCACCTCCTCTATCAGTTGCATTTATTGCTGAGCACCGTCAGGTCGATCTGAAAACACAATGGAAGTAACGTGATTGCTGGTAGCTGCCAGGCTCCTGCTGCCCAGCCGCCCCTCTGCTAACAGCTTTTCCCCATCTTCACACCTCACCCCCGGCTGCCGAGGACTTGCCCCCAGTAGACAGCAGCTCGCCACGTTTGTTGATGTTCAGTGGTGCAAATGGAGTGGAAGGGCACCAAACCTGGGCAGGTCCCAGCAAAAGACCTGTAGAGCTGGAAAGAAAATTAGGGGAGAGTGTGTGACAGCGACTGGAAGCACCCCATGCTGAGCTGCAGGCAGGAGCCTTTACACCAGTCCTGCGGCACTGGGAGTCCCCTGGGACCATGCAGAGCCTCAGTCCCAAACCTGGCATAGAGAAATGCAGGGGAAAACGGAGAACGGAAAGCACAGAAGACCTGAGATTGCATTAAATCATGTCTGAATCCAAATTACTCATCTGTAACACAGAGGACTGTTGAGAGCCAAGGTCGTCCATGGCTCATGAACTGCATCCTTCCCTCTGAAGGAGGTTGCACGTGCCTCCCGTCTCCTGCATATGGAAACCTTTACGTGTCTCACACTGAGTTACAGGGCTGAAAGGAAATGGGGCAGCTCCAGGACTCTCCGGCCAGATCCTACCCCCAGGGCAGGAACCAAAGCTGCAAGTGTTGGGCCCAGGAGGGTTCATATGTGTAAATTCAAGAGCTCTGCAAACAGCCAAGAGGAAAAACTTCCCTCGTTATCAAAGAGAAGCACTGGCGTACAGCTGGGCTCAAGCAGGAGAGATGTAACCCACAGACACCTGATGCTGAAGGCACATCCCTCCCCTAGCAGTTATTTAGAGCACTAGTAATTGGTTTACCAGACATTAGCCTCCTTCTCCTCACACTTACTAGCAGTGAAACACAGGAGAGCCTGGACAAAACCTCGGCTTCAGGCAGGATGTATTGGTCTGAAAACAATCCACCAGGGTTTGAAGGGCCATGGCCTGACAGGCTGTATCAATGGCTGGGCGCAGAATTTCTCCATGGGAGGAAATCAAACTAACACCTCTGAAAAGGGCAAGGAAAGTATCCAGAAAGACCCACATGCAAAACGTGAGACAGCAGCAGAGGCTTTCAGGAGACACATCCATCTGTGGGGGATTTCACCCCCAGGTGTTCCTGGTGCTGAAGGTGAGTGAGCAAGACTCCTGGGACGCCTGTAAAAGCAGCATCCCCTCTCTGTCTCTAACTTGGAGAGTTAATCTAGCAATGGCAGACTCAGGATTTTATAACTTGTAAGGCATAAGCATCCCCCCAAGAATTTTTAAAAATGATGTAAAAAGCCTCATGTCTTATAAGGCAAATGAATAGTACAGTTGGGATCTGTTTCTCATTCTTTGTACGACGTACTCTGCACTTTGCTGTTCCAAACTTTAAAATAAACCTGTGCTATATTTGCAAGAATCCCTCTGCCATCACAAGGGAGGGAGGGAGAGAGGGAAGACTTACAACAAAAACTCACAACTTCCACAGAAATCACACCTTCCTAAACACTAGAGCTCAGTGTGAGAGGCAGCAGATCTGCAGTTTGCAGGAGCAGAGACAGAAGCAGAAAACACTGAAAAGACGGTGTGCCTTCTGCTCTGCTGGCCCCCAGCAAAGCGCAGCCCCAATCCAGCTGTGGCTGCACTCAGAGCTGCCGGGTCAGCAGCTCCCACTCACCCGAGTGCAAAGCTCATGAATTACCCCAGGGCTTTGGTTATATTTAGGGGAGCCCGGCAGGTCCCTGCTGAGGTCCTGCCTTTAAGAGAAAAGGCATGCTTTCCAGTGGCAGTGCCTGGCTGGTGCCTGAGTGCTCACAAGCTCCCCAAACCACACATCTGAAGTTGGGGGTCCCACCTCCTCAGCAGTGCCCAGCAGCGGATTACACCAGCCTGGCTCAGGGCACTGGCTCTTGTCCGTCCCTGGGAGGATGGGGTAGAGCTTGGCCAGGAGCAGGAGGGATGCTGCAAAATGCTGTGATAAATGTGCAGAGCTCCTGCAGAGGCTCGCTGGTAACAGTAAAAGGAGCTTTGGCTTCAGGGCGAGCAGGACCAGGATTTCATCCCCCTGAGGGAATAATTCTGTTTAACTTCTGAAGTCTGAGCTAAAGCAGCCCAGGCAGAGATTTGTGGCCCGTGCTGGGACGGGAGGAGGTTTGTGTGCAGACTCCAGGCAGTCTGCAGAGCAACCTTCTGGAAAAACAGTTCATTACAAGAAGGCACTTTGTCTCAAGCTTTCAGTCTGCTGCAAACCATTGGCCTCCTCACTGCTGTAAGGCTAGGAGTTTTGACGTGTCCTTTGCCCAGCAGAAAGCCTGTGATTTAACAAGCAAGAAAATACATCCTTCTTTCCCCCTTTTGTCCTACAAACTGAGACTCTGAAAGCCAATGGGAGCAGCTACCAGCACCGCTGGGACTTTGGTCTGCCTCTATCTTGTGCCTGTATTTCTGACCAGTGTACCCACCAGAGACCCAAAATCTGGGACAAAGTGTGGCCAGTCTGGCCTGGCAGGAGCTGAACATTAGCTCAGTCATTAAAGTTGCTTATACAAATACAGGAAAAAACCATTTGAAGACTAGGAAACAGCAAGGATCTGCTTCTTCAGCTCTCTCTGCTCCTGGAGTAATGTCAAGCTATCCACAGCAAGTGGAGAGCGGACTGCAGCACGACTTAATCTAGGGACATATTTATATGAGTGTTTCCTCATCCCTCTGCCGGCCAGTCGGCTCTTGTGGTTTCTGTAAAAATTACTTGAGCTGCAAAGAAGTGGCTGTGTCCTCAGCAGCTTTAACCATTTTCACGCCAGCTACCCTGAGCGCAAACCGCAGCCTGCACGCCGCATCCAGCCCATCTCAGCAGGAGAGGGTGAAAGAGGTAATAAACCAGCACATGATGGACATTAGCTCTGTCAATAAGCTCTCAGCCCCACTGATGGTGAGAGGAGGAGGAAAGCGTAGAACGAGGACAACATCTATTTCGTCAGGACAATTTTGTCAAGCCTTGAGGTGGGGATTTACTGGCTGGGTTGTACAAGTCGGACTGCAGCTTAAAACAGCTTTCCCTTGATGGCTTTGGTTTTCTGGCTTCAGCCCCTGATCTTGAGCTCCCAGTCTGTTTCCAGCTTCTCCAGACCTGGGGTAAGGTATACAGGGGAAGTTCTTACTCCACTACATCACCCCAAATGTTTATGCCTGGAGCATAACCAAGAGCACCTCCCTGACTCTTGGGCAGTGGAGGCCAATATCAAGAGCAGGTCATCAGCCATGGTCTCAGGAAAGCCCTGGGAAGGCAGCAGGGTGGACAACAGTTAGGTAGGAACGTAACAGTGACATAGCAAGCTACATTGCACAGCTGGTAAAGGAATTATAAATCAGGAATAAAATATGAAGCACACATGAATGCAGACCGTGCTGCCAGTAATTCCCACTCTTGGCTCCCTTACCATTGCTCTTTCTGCAGCTGCACACATGCAGTCATTACAGAGCATTTTGGCTAAACACATTTTGTCTTCTTTTTATGTCTGCCAGCTGAATCAAAGGTCTCCATGCAAGTAGTGTGCACCATGACACAATCCATGACACTTTCATGGGGAGCTCTGGATCCCATAAAGCAATAAATTGATTACAGCACAGAAAGACATGCAAGATCCTCATCTTTCTTCGATGGAACAGAGACACAAGTGTTGTCCTCATGAAAGGCTAGATCTCCTTCTTTCAAAGGAAAAGCACTGCCCCTGAGCAGGAATAAACTGAGTTATGGCTAACATGATGATCTGGGGTCATCAATAAAAACTACCTTCCCTCTGGGATAGTTTTCTCTGAGTGTTATCTTAGCACACACCTTGCACCTCCTTTCCTGATGAGATGTGCCATGCACAAGGTCATGCAACAGGGTTGCATGCTTCTGATCCCACACATCAGATGCAGCATGTCAGGGCGGGGGGGCACAACAAGGGCCATTTTCCACCCCCAAAGCCCAAATGTGGGAGGGAGGTTGTAGCACAACAAACCCTCAAAGTGACCATAGCCATCAGAACACAGACCACAGTCTAACCCAAGTCATGTCTCCAACAATGGCCAAGAGGGCATGGCTAGGAAAGAGTCTAAGCTTAGGGAATCAATTAGTGATACTTCTCCAGCTTCCAGCCATTTTCATCACAGGAACTTCCCAAGACAGATGTGGTTCCTGTGCAGTTAGCAACGCTGAGTAGATCTCTCTTGCATGAACTTGTTCAGTGTTCCCTGGACCCCCCGTCAATTTTTTAGCATCTGCAACCACACTTGGTCAAGGGGTCGTGGTTGTTCCACAGGCAACAACCTTTTGTGGGAAGGTGCACCTCCTTTTTTTTGCTCTGAGTTTCTCCTAGCTTCCTCAGCTGCCTCCTAGACTTTGTAGCAGAAAAGAGAGTGAAAAGACAGTTCCAGTCCATCCTGGCAATGCCAATATGTTGTCAACATTAAGGGGCAGCCTGCATGATGCACACAGCACTCCTGAGGTTTATGGTTCAAGCTCTTCCTTCTCCCAAATAAGTCTTCCAAAGTAGATATCTTAAGATGCCCATGTAACAGAGCTAGAAGACATAATTGTCCTGACACTGATAAACACGTTTGTAACCCTAATCCTAATTGCTCTGTGACCTCTGATATTTTGTCATGGGAAGGCTGCTGGTTTAGTGTTCCCTCAGGTAAAACCATGCCAAACTTCTGGTGAATTACTGTCAGCTCATGTTAAAGCCTTCCTAAAGGAACTCGTCCATTGCCAGCAATAAATCTCAAATAATGGAAGAATTCAGTCAAAATCTTGGTGCACCTACCCCTGAGAAACTAGGCTGTTTGCAACCATTTCAGACAATTGCCCAGGCAGTTTGAAGCAAACTTTGGCCTTGACACACAAATGTCAGGAATAGCTGGTGACTGGCTAGAGGACCCATCAATTTAGATATGTGAAACCACTCCAGGCTGCAAACCAGCAAATCCAGAGCAAAGTGATTCCCCGCAGAAATCTGCAGCATTCAGTGTATGATAAATGACCCTCCGTCACTTTTTTCATACAAGTTGGCCTGAGCTGCAGGACACCTTGCAAGAGAGACTCTGACCTCACATGTGCTTGGCTCTGTAATGCTGTGTCTGCGAGTGTAGAAAACAAAACGTGATGCAGGAAAAAGTCAGTCTGGAAATCTTACTATATGCACCAGAAATCATACATAAATGTATAGTTCTTTTTTTCCAAGGAAGGCAAGAAATCTTCCAAGAGCCAGTTGCTGGAAATTGCGAGAGCATGCCAGAGGAATGCTCTTTTTCTAATTCAGACCTGGTCTTAAACAAAAGTTTTGGACTCTCTAAGTGGCCACAGGGTCCACTGTTCTCATGCTGCTATCGCAAGTCCTGCTTTGCAGAAGTGTTTTGATTCCCAGAACTGAATTCACACTTGGCCTATTCTTCTCTGAAAGAATTCATCTATAAGAGCAAGGTGTCCAGATGCAGGCTTGGAGATGTTTTTGAAACCTTGGCTGTAGAAGTGTTCTGGAACGTGACTTACTAGGTGGAAAAAGGATGACCCTACAAAACCACTGAGATTTAAATATTAGAGGATCATTACACAATGCTATAAGCTCCCAGTGAATTAAGCGATGTTACCTACAGTTTCACACTGCCTATTCACAGCCACAGGAATTGTCCCAGCCACAATGGCAAAGGTTTGAAATGTAAATTAATGTGTCTATCAAGCCTATCCAGCATTATCCTGATTAGTGATAAGCATTTTTAAGGAGACTTTTAGACTCAAAAGTTTAAACCAACCCCTGTTGGAGAGCAGAAGGGAGTCAAACACCAGGAGAGCACATCTGCAGATGAACGCTGAGATGGTCCTGCAAGGATGCCCATGCTAGGTGCTCATAGGTGTGCAAATAAGGGAGCACCGGCAACAGCACCTCTTCGGTGTCTCTGCTGCATTCATTTTGTCTTGCATTGGTTTGTTGGGAGGGAATTTTTTTCTTCTTAGCTTTCTGACTACTCCTAAAATGGCACATTTCATCTCTGGGTCTTTCTTAGGAAATACTGTGCTGCTCCCAGGGACTTTCACTGGCCAATATCCAAGTTACCTGTTGTCCTCCCTTTATCCCCTGCCTTCTCATCTGTTTTCCAAGATTACAGATAACCTGTTGCAAGGAAATCTTATTCTTCCTGATTGTTTGGAGAGCAGATAGTCTCAAGGTCACTTTTGTATATAAATAGCAGATATCATCATATTAGCAACACTGTTCAGGCATTCAAAAACAAATCTAAACAGGAGAGCTCATCAATTTAGCTGTCTCACGGCTAAACCTCACCATTATGCATGGCTTCCTTTCCTTACTGATTACAGTACGGGAGATTCATTATTATTATTTTTAATTTGGTTATTTACAACTGCATGGTGTCTTTTAATTGCCTTTTTTTTTCCAATTGAGTCGCCAAGGGATGTAAGCAAATTATATGGCTTAACAATTCTGTGTGCTGCAGACAGACTTGTGTGGCCAGTCTACCAAAAACACTGTGAAAACATTACCTTTTACTGGAAGTGTAAACTCAATAAACCCCCAGGAGAGCAATAAAAATGCAGTAGCCAGCAGATTTAACAAGGACATGCTCAGTGCACAGTGTAATCTTATTATGTGCTTAATGCCCAGTGGAATTACAGGAATTTGATTTAGCAACATCAGATTTCAGTTTCTCAAATTATACTGACTGCTTATAAATTAAGACTGCGATTTGGGATAATTGCCTTTCATTTGCATTGGCAAAGCCCATATATTATCTTTATTCTCACTACACTGTTTATATTTTTGAAGTGTCACGGAGCATTGCCTTTGGGACTTCAACTGTGTTGATGGAGAGCTTTCCTTTGCATCAATGACACTCATGTTACTTCCCCATTAAATCCGGGTAAACGTTCTACCCTGGTGATCTTTATATGCTTGAAAGGTCTATTTTATGGTTTCCCAAACCTGACTGAACATAGTGAAAGATGCGTGAGTTTCTGGTGAAGGACTCTGTCTTCCTCACCATCAGTCTGAGCTGGGACAGTGGCATTAGAAAGCCAGTGATCTGCAGATGTGCATTAAAGAAATAAGTAAGTGCAACAGTGTCCTCACAACCATACCAACATTATACTCAGGAGTGTTTTCTCTTCACATGACCCTTTTTTGGGCTCTACCACTGCAGTGCGTAAATGAACTGGAGAGAATGAGGCAGTGAGTGATTACCTCTGGGGAGGGGACTCGTGATGTCAGCTGGGCCACCACTGAACTAGTAGGTAACAGTAATGCTTGCAGGACTATGAAGCGGATCAGTGAATGGCTACTGAACTGCATGGGGACATTATGAGCACTTGAGCTTTGGGACAAATCACTTCATCTCAAGAGAAATGAATGAAATAATTAAATCTAATGGAATTAGCAAAGGGCACAGGAACACCTCTGGAAGAAGACAGGAAATACCTTTGCTGATGACTTTGGCTTCTGTGTCTAAGACATCTGTATAATCTTAAATAACCCTCTCTGTGTGAACTACAGTGTACAGTAGCGTTACTTGATTTACTGAGGATCATTCAGACCGGCTCATACAGCAGTAATTCCCCAGGATATTGGCATATCCTGGGCTGGAAAACCTTTAGTGCTCCGAAGTCATTAATAGATCATAATGAGTTGATTAAAAGATTAACAAGGTAACAATTCAATTAATATTGTACCATTGGGCAATAAATGTAGCTGCAATTGGCAAGCGCATCAACAGACTGCTGAGCAAGAAGCACTTCTGTTTACTTCCTGCACAACACGCGAATCCAATGGCTCTCACCCAAGGCTGAGGGGAAAAAAGTGTCATTTAAGCATTTTGTGATGGCCGTGGATACTTGCTGCGAAACACAAATATCATCCTTGTTTTGATGAAGTAGAACTGAACCAGCAAGCTGTTTAGCCTGTGATCAAGACGTTAGGTGGCGGGTCAGCTGTAGATAACTCAGAGACAGCTACAGAATTTCCCTGACTCCAGACTTATTTGGAAAATTAACTCATTCCTTAACAATATCATGTAAAATGACAATGAAGTCCTCTAGCATTTTCCCAGGCTTCAACTCATATTTACTAAGGGAACAAAAAAAATTGAACACTATCCCAGTAGCTGCTATGGCGAGGCTGCTGTCTAGGGCTTTCCTGTGGTGCTGGGAGCCTTTTCCCAAGGTGCATAAGAGGTTTGGACACCATTTCTGCAGCCCTGAGCTCCTCCACAGGCACTGTGGGATATCTCTACTGGTGGTTAGTAATAGCCCCAGTGCCACCACATAGTCCATGCTGGGATCAGTCCATGCCACCCACACCACCTCCAAGGCCCTGCAGAGGCAGGACTCCTCTTCTGTCTGCATGGCCACGAAAAGGGTTCCCTGTGGCTAGGCAGAGCCCCAGTGTCCCCATAAAGCCCTGGAGAGCCTAACCAGACACGTTCAGAGAAATATCTGCTCTCGAGCTGGTGTTTCGAAGCACAGAAGTGTTCACCCAAGATCAGCAAGAGAGAAACCCAAAATGCCACGTTACTGCTCAGTGCTTCCTGGCAGCTGAAACCAGGGAGACCTGGTATAGCCCTTTTTCCATTTCTCCAGCTCTGGTTCCCAGAAGGATTTTGTGTTCAGAGCGGTGTGTCTGGCACTATTTTGCATGCACATTTAATCTGCCTCATCTGCACTTCGGGAGATGTAGTTCAGTCGCCTTTCCCAACATAACATCTGGCAGATTTATGTGTGTCGGTTCTGCACAACCATACTGCACTGTGCTGTTAACCTTCATTAAGATGTTTTAATAATTGAATAAATGATGCGCCAGACATGCAGTTTAATCTCAGAGTGTAATGAAACAGAGGACAATGACATTAACTGCAGCCTTGGAATAGATATCACCATAAATACCACTAAGCAGGTATCACACAAAAACACCTGCCATTGACCTTAAAAAACATGCTCAGGCACACTGAGAGAGGAATACAATACATAATACATTATATCTTATCTGCATCTCAATACCATTAAATGAGCATGGTTAATGCTTTAATAATCTGCCAGGGAATACTGTGGGCTCTGCATCTGAGCTAACCCATGAAGGAGGAAACTCTCTCATCTGTTGCCCTGAGCAAGATGAAATACCATGGGCCGCCCTTGGCAAAGAGGGATTTTTTTGTAAGGTGACATAGAGAAGGTTCAGGAGGAGCCAGTTTTGTCACTAGTGATACTTTAAAGAGTGTCATCAAATTGGGGAAGGAGGACGATCTCACAGAGTTGCCTATTTGTCCCCATGGAGGGAAGACAAGGCATCCCAGGGGAAGTGAGGATGTCTTGGGGAGGTGTATGAGAAATGAAAGATGGACAAAGGGCCCTTCCCCAGGGTATCTCAGTGTATCTCCTGGACCTGTCTGCTGCTGAGCACGTGGCCATCTTCCAAACCCCTGTTTGTACCTGGACCCCGTGATGGCCACAGGTGGTTCTGTCACCCATAAACATGTCTATCCACTTTAAACCGATTTATAAACTTTGGCCTCTGCAGTTTTAAGGTGCAGCAAGTGCCCTTACTGATGCACCTCCCTGACATCCTCCCGGACACCTTCTGGGCTATCCTTTAGGAGGGACAATGCATAGGCAAGAGCTGTGCTCTACACCCTGCATGGCTTCACAGATCTCCATCACACCCCTTTCCCAAGCTTTCACTGTGTGGCAGTTTGTAACAGATCTTACACTTTTAATCAGTGAGACTGAATCCACCAAAAGCATTCAGAGCCTCCTTGCTACCCAGGTCCAAATCTAGGGAAGGTTGGGTAAAAAAAGATACTTTGGGCCAGGGTGGGTTTATTTGGATGCACACAGTGACCAGCAGGACAGGACAGGAGGACATTCAGCTTGCCAGAACTCACAGGGCAGGTTGGAGATTAATTTTCCAGCTTTTATTTTATCCATCTCACCCAGGAGTTCAGTGTTTTCCCTTCTTTAAATAAATATTTTTTTCTTGTGCTTATAATTTTTGTGTTGTAATAAAACAGCTTCAAAGATCAAAAGCTCTTGGGGGGTCTTTCGGCACCTTCAAGGAATTAAAAAAAAGAGCTGGGTTAGAGGGGGGCAGCCCTGCGTCCAAGCAGACTTGCATGCACACATGTTTCCAACCAATCCTTTAATTTTGAAAGCAAGCAAGGAAACCAGCTTGAAAATAAGTAATTTTCTTCTATGGGACAAAAACCTCTAATGCGGAATTTTTGTTGGAAAATTTGGGAAGGCAAAATCCAGAGCCAAAGTCCAGGTACGATGCTTTCCTCATTTGCATTTGCACCTGCTAGCAGTCAAACTGGAATTTGCTGGTATCTAACGCTTCCTGATCCCAGTCAATTTATTGTAAAAGAAATTCCAGATGTAGGCACTAAACTGATTCCTTAACTGTCCCTGTTGGCAGCAAGGTTTGGGGACAATTTCTGTTTATTTGCCCATTGCTAGAACTACTGGTCCTGTGAAGGAAATCAGCAAAAGCCAGCAGAAACCAATTGTAAGATTGAGCTGTAGAGAAAAAGAGAAAAAAAATCAGGGTCCCTTTGGGAAAAAATGCTGGTGCCGTTGAAATCCACATCAAAACTTCCAGTGAGTTTAATAAGGGCATGTTTAGGCCCTGTGCCTAGTTCTGCTGGCAAAGGAGCATTATCAGTAAAATGCTAAAGACCCTCAGTGGGGCCTGATTTCAGCAAGAAATGAATATGCAAGGCTCCCCATTCTAGCTCTAATTTTGGGTACTGCACCATGTGATCCCAATCCAAACTGGGAAAGAGACATCTAAAAGTACAAAAGCCATTTCTGTCTATGTTTAGAAAGGAGCTGGCATGTCTGAAGCAGAGATGTAGATCCAGCTGTGCGTACCCAAAGGAGTTTTCTTCATTTTACAAGTCCCAGCAGATTTTCCGCTGGGACAGAATCACTTTCTGCATAATCCTTGGCCAACATGGGAAGCCACAGCCCCGACGGTGTTTCTGTCACCAGCACAGAGAAGGGCCAGTCCCAGTTCAGCTTTGGCTCCCATAGGATGCATTTCAGTATGCTTAGGCTGGATTTTATGCCCTCCAATATCATTCCTTCAGGCTGGATATTAGGAAAAATGTCCTTACTGAGAGAGTGGTGAGACACTAGAACAAGATGCCCAGGGAGGTGGTGGAGTCACCATCCCTGGAGGTGTTCAAGGACCGTGTGGACGTGGCACTGCGGGACATGGTTTAGTGGGCATGGTGGGGTTGGGTTGATGGTTGGACTTGATGATCTCACAGGTCTTTTCCAACCTTAGTGATTCTGTGATTCTGTGATTTAGGAACCTGGCCCCCTGCCCTCCTGGCTTTCCCCTACATCCAGGGAAGGGACAGCCAGGCTGGGCACATGTGGCATCGCTGGTAGCAGCTGAGGGCTGATGCAGGAGGTGCAGCGTGTGCTGCAGGATGTTAGAAGATGGAAGAGGACTGCTGTCCCCAGCCACGTCTCCTGGACCCCTCCACCTGGAAGAGCTGGCAAGCTGCTCTGGCAGGTGAGCAGCCCCTGCGTTATCTCTGAGAGTGGCTCTGGCGTCACGTTGGGGCAAAACAGGGAAAACAAACCACTCACTCGCCCTGTCTCCAGGGGGTTTAAATGTGAAGCTTAGATTAAACAACCCATGTAATGAAATGACTTACATTCCCATTAACGGAAATCATAGATGCAATCAGGAAGGACGAAGTATGGGGTCACGTTTCCCCCTCTGGCACCGTCCCTCTCCCTCACACCCACCCTTGTGCACCACACACACTCACATAGAATCACAGAGTCACAGAATCACTAAGGTTGGAAAAGACCTGTAAGATCATCAAGTCCAACCATTACAAAAAAAAAAAAAAAAAGAAACCACACACCACAACAAACAAAAAAAACCCACCCACACCTCCACCACCTCCCTGGGCAGCCTGTTCCAATGCTTCACCACTCTCTCAGTAAAGGAATTTTTTCCTAATATCCAGCCTGAACCTCCCCTGGCGCAACTTGAGGCCATTGTACACAACATTGTACATAAACACACAACATCTCTCCTCCAGGCATGCTCCCCTGTGCATTTATAGGTGCGATGTTCTCACAGAGCAGCAACCCTCCACACCACAGCAGTGTCAGGGCCAGCGAAGCAAAAAGGTCCAGCCTGCTTGAGATTGCCAGGGCTTCTAAAAATAATCCAGGGCTGAGCATTTTATAAGAGACTTAAAGGTTAAAATCCAGGTGAGAATAGGTCCTTCACATTGGCAGCCGGTTCTGCAAGCTACTGTCCCCTCCAAACATCCCCAGTGCTTTCCACAAGCCCATGCTGCACCCCCTTGGCCCCCTTCCTCTGTTGGACCAGCCTTCGCCTTCCCCTCAGAGACAGCCTCTCCAAAAAGCTTTGCGTTTCTAAGCCTAATTGTTTCATTGGAGCAAAGCTTGAACTGCACTTTTAAAGCAGAGAAGACTAGGCAGAAGAGAGGTTAAAACGCAGGGGTCTGCAGACCTCCCTCCCCATCATGCCCCATGCTCGCAGCCTTGCAGGGTGTCCCAGTGAAGAGCTGCCCACGCGCGCACTGGGAACAAGCCGAATTAAACAAATACCATCTGCCACCACCAACGTCAGACCAGGGCACCGAGAAAACGTGCACCGCACCGCAAACACTGATAGAGCCGGGGAAGCGTCGGGAGGTTTAGCAAGATGACGTCATGTTCACGAGGTCTAATCTTGTTACCGCTATGCCAGGCAGTTGTAAAGCCTTTTCTGGGGCAGGAGAGCTGTGGTTCCTTATAAATAAGTAAGTCTTTCCAAATACGTAGATTTTCTGTATTTTAACTTTTGGAGCCACAATTCCCGGTGAAGGTCATTGGCTTTAGGCAATGGTGTTTTTAGGGAGAAAAATCTGAATGAAGCTTATTTAGTCAAGTCTGTGAATGAGCTGGGTCCAAAACGCCTTATTTACCCTGTGACAGAAATTAGTAAAATTGTACACTTTCACAGAGAATTGGGAAGGTTAAAATGGCAACCTCAGCTGTCATTTTCTAACTTCCAAGCATTTGGAGAAACTTAAACCTGTCTTGCTCAGTATTGCAAATACTACAAGCACAGGACTTGGATGGATGAGGTATGACTTCAAGAGCAGCTCAGACTTCTAGTAACCACCCAGCCCTATCTCCCCCAAGAAGAAAGGGCCAGATCCTCCAAAGGCAAAGGATCCCAGACAACTCATAGAAGAGCAGCAGCTTTTATTGGTGGTTGTTTATCTGGAGCTCAAATTCCCAACCAGATTCCCAAGCCAGACCCAGATAACTCATTTCTGCTGAAAAAAAAAAAAAAAACAAAGCCCTTAAAAATTTAGAAAAATCCTTGTGTTTTACAGGAGGATGAACCCAAAGACATATTAGCAATGTCAAAGTGCAAACATTACTCGAATTAGCAGGAAAATGGAAGGGTGTCCTGGTCCCATGGACCCATGGACCCGTGGTAGTGGGACCTTCACAGCTGTTCCTAAACACACTTTTGCGCACAGCCCCCTGCATGGGCACCGGTCTCCTTTCAAGAGCTGGGAAGCACAAAAAGTCCATTCCTCTCCCTACAAGGCCACACACAGGACATATAGTGACAGATGTCATCCACTCTGCCCCTCTGGAAGCTGCCGTCATTGTCATGAACTACATTGGGTAGAGCACTCTTTTTTAGCTTTCAGCCCCCCATTATGGTTGCTGCTCCCATTCACTTTAATGGACTTTTTTTGCCCAGCTGAGAAGAGAAGGTGTGGTATTTGGCCTGCCGTGCACTCACCTCTGCTGATTTTGAATCAAAGCATTTAGCAGGACTATCCTCCAGCTCAACTGGACTTCGCAGGTTTCCATTTTCACCACAAACACAAACACACCCAAGTGCAAAAACATCGTTCCCCGTGCCTGCCTCTTTCTAGCTGCCAAAGTCAGAGGGGAGGCAAGATCCGGTGTGGCAAGCAGCTCCTTTTCATCATCCGATACTGCGTTTCCTAAGGCTTCAGCAGTGCTGTTACACATCAGTAGCAGATCTATTCAGCTGGGGTTAGAGGAAGGTGGTTGTTTTCAGGGTACAAGGGCCCTTCTGCTTTCCAGCCAAATAGCTACGACTAACAAAAACATTGCTGGTAAACCATGTGTTAGCAACATATTCCTGATCTAATCCAACCAGATTTATTGTTGGCAGTATGAAGATTTCAGCAAGGCACAATACGATTTTTTCGAAAGACCACACCTAATCAGCTGCATTTAAAGTAACGTTCATTAGCCCTTTTTCCACAGCAGAAACTAAACAAACACACACGCTGAGCAAGCAGAATTGAGAATTTTTTTCCTTGATTGTCTCCTGCATCCCAGAGGCTGAATTTTGCTTTTTGTTATTTTTCGCAGGCTTGATTTTTCATTTTTGACTTCACATCTCCCCCGAAAGCTCTCCATGCAGAAGCTCTCCACCATTTCCTCAGGGAGCTCTTCCTAATATCAACATGCAAACACTGAGATCACAAACCCCGTATTCAACTCACATACTCCAACAAAGAGAATACGGAAGAAAAGCATTCCCTGGATTCTACCTCTCCATACCTGTCCTGCTGCATCAGGGTTTGCCCCTTGTAGGAAAGGACTATTTTGTTAATTGACCTGTTTGTAATCTGCGGGGATAATCCTTTTCTTTCTATGGAGCTGTATCTCACCTGAGCACAGCTCCTCTCCAGCAAATCCTGTGTTGCATCTTGGTAGGAAATGCTACATCTGGGTGCTTTTTTTACTTCACAAAAAGCATCGTCTTGCAGATATTATCTATTTAGTCCCAGATAACAAACAGACACCCCACTGCTAACATCTCTAACAACATGTTCACCCTCCAGTAAGTTACCAAGAAAACACTTGTAGATGATGACTTGTGTCTAAATCTCATTTGGTAGCTCCATCACTCGCTCTCCTAAAAAAACCTTGCAGCTCTTTAAAATGCTAATTAATCTGTAAATGGCATTTTTTTTACATAAAACCACCATTTATCCTTTCTTCTTATTCTCCTATAAATAGGAGAAGGCTATGCTCCCAACAGGTAGATGGAAAAGACCTAAGTGTGGCACCTGACAGGCCTACACGTCTCTTTCCCATCCCTTCTCCAGGCTGTATTTTGTACTGAGATGCTGGCACATGACCTGGACACTCAGCTCCTGGGCTGAGCATGCCCATGGCCGGGCAAGCCCTGTCGTTGGCTGAGGGAATAGCAAGAGCCCTCATAGTACCGATTTAGATGGAAGTCCCACTGGACCCAGGCACAGCAATGTAATTGCTGTTATTCAGATGCAATGCAGATGTCTGTAACCATTTGGGATGCTGATTGCTGTGACTCAGTGCAAAGTCCTCAGCCAACTGATATCATCATAGCACAATGAGGATAATAATTTCTGATTGCTACAAGGTACTGCAACAAAAGCCGTCTCAGGGCTCCTGTTCCATTTTGGCATCTGCTCCATGCAGCATTACTCATCATCTGCAGAGACCTCTTAGTCTATTAAGTGAGGAAGTTGAAGACTTAGTCTTTTCTAATCACTGTACCACCAGTGCGTCTTGAGGAATGAATACTCAGCCCAGCTTCCCTGTCCCCACCCAGCCTGTCCTCCCCTCCTCATGCTGAATACATTAATTCTGCCAGAAAATATTTGCGTGCATCAACTTTGGTGGGGACTGGAATCCAAGCCCCTAAAAGAGAAAAAGCCAAAAATACATGAAACAATAGAGACAACTGAGTGTTGTGCAGCTTGGAGGCATGTAGCATTCCCTCATTAAAACTTAATCAAATAAATTAATTATATATGGCAACAATAGGAACTAAACCTGGTCTGTGTTGTTAAGGCACCCTAATTGAAACCAGACCTGGGTTTGCACTTCCTTTGTGGTCCAGGTGGATGCTTGTTGTCCTATGAACATAACGAGGGTGCTACAAAGGGTTTTCCCCAGCCCCGCAGCCCCTGTTCAAGATCACAGCAGCTTGCTCAGTTTGAGAGCTTTCTTCCTCTTGTTATACAATGCAGGGAGAGGAAGCAGGGTTGTTATTGCTGCACTGAGCTTGGGCTTTTGAAAATATGAAACTGTTTAGGTTGGATGCAAAACCTGACTTTGTCGAGAACCATATGGTGCTTAAATGATGTTGCTGCCTTGCAAGTCTGCAGGGTGGAAAACAGGGCCAGATTCCACAGTATCTGCAAATTACCAAAGCTGTGAATTTAATGAAGAAGGAAGAAAGATTAAGGAAGATCTGTCTTTGGTGGCAAAGGTATAACTGTGCACGGGAATACCCAAGGAGGAGAGAAGAGGCTACTGCAAAAAAATTACAGAACATGCTTAGGTGTGGATTTAACTATGAGCATTAAGAAAGAAGGATACTTCGGGGAGCTCGGAGCCCAAAGTCTTAAGCTGAGACACTCACCTCTCACAGGCTAGAGGGAACATCATCACCATAAATCTTCCTTGATAATTATAATGATCATAATAATTTTGAAAATCGTATTTTATAATGATAATGATCAATAGTGATTTTAAAGCTTCCCTTTTGTTATAACACAACATTCGCTGCATCAGGGTTCAGTCCTTAGCAAGTGACACTCCATCCAGAGAGCACACCACACTGAAGGCATCTCAGTGGGGATCTGTGGGACCAGCACACAAACAAGATGATCTCTCAAGAGTGCCTACTATTTTCTGCCTCTTCAGCAGTGCTGTATGTAGTTGGTGAAGTGCTCCAGCAACCTTCAGGATGGAAAGTGTCATGTAAGTATAAAATAATACTGTTAAATCCGAAAGGAAAATATGCACTCATAGCCTGGAAGCATTGTCTGCAATGGCAGGAATCATCAATCCAGACTTCCTGAGAGGCAATGAGAACCATGGGAGTGGTTTTCCCCAATGTGCCCAAGATGATATATTACTTTTCTGCTACATCAAGGACTTTTATAAAAAAAAAATTAAAAAACCCAAAACAACAAACCAAAAAATACAATTTATTTTTTTAAAGACTCTTTAAAAATTCTCTTTTAATTTATTCTATTCATCTCAGGAAAGGCATAACTACTGGAAGAAACTACTTTGATGGAAGGAAGTCTGGCAGCTGAATTCATTGACTTCCACCGTTGGATCATGGTAAAAGCCCTCAGGGATCTGTTACCAACGGACAGGTATGACTTCTTAGGGCCCAAACCTTCCAAGAGGTGGTACAAAAATCAAGACTATTCAGATAGTCTTATTAGCATCTACATCCAGTTCTGACAATACGTCTGCTGAAGGCAATGACTCAAGCAGGATACACACCTCCTGCCAAGCCACCGCATTCATTGTCCGTTGCTGTAGCAAGTTGCACGCTATAACCCCATGGAAAAGGTCCACCTAAAACCAGCTCAGGTATCCTGTCCTGTTAGACAACAGTTTCAGTTCTCCGAAGGTTAAAAATCATCTCCTAATGGTCAGCCTAAACTACTGGTGGTCTATTTGTGTCTGTTTGCTCCTTATGTCCAATAGTTTTAATATCCCCCCCTCATGCTGGTTCAAGCCTAAATACACTTGTGGAGTGAGTACATGTCTCCCCAGCCCCTCTTTGGCAACACCAAACTGCCTTAAGACCTTCTCTGATGCAGTGCAAACAGGTCCCAAGAACCCCAAATGATGGACATCCCACAGCCTCCCCACTGTTCTACCACACCATTTTGCGGTCCGTACATTAAACGTTGTGATTAACATTTGGTCTAGATCTCCATTGCTGCAGGTTAGGCCTAGTTTGTTTCCTTCCTTTTTGCAGCAGCTTTTGATACTTGAAGACCGTCTGGATGTTTCCGTCTTCTCTGGACCACAGCTTGGCCAGCTGGTTTGCTTCATTGCTTTCTGCATTGCCCCCGGTGCAATTGTCCCATTTGAACTAGCAAAAGGCAAGTTACTGTGGACCAGGTAGACACCCTTGCCCTTCATTAACACTGCCACCCCTTTCCCTGCCCCTGGTTTTGTTTCCCACCATACACTCAGTCTGAACTCTGCTCCAAGCCAAGCAAACCCAGCTCTTCTCATTATTCTCTGCCTTTACGATTCCTAGAGCTCCAGCCACCTGTTTTTCACACCAGACTTCCTAATATTTCAGGACTGAATTAATTACCGATACCCACAGGCATCTCTTTTCCCCTTGTTTCTCCTAACTAGCAAGCAGGTCCCTTACAATGGGAACTCCCATGACTCGGCACCCATGCTGTCCCATCCCAGCACTCTCTCTTCCCTATCCAAAGACACCCACTTCTTCCCAGTAGATACTCCAGGACTCTGTGTCAGGGACATTTCCCCAGCTCATACTCTCCAAGGTGTCACAAGCTCACCGACAACTAATTAGAGCTTGTTTCAAGGCCAGATCTTGAGCAACTTCCCCCGCAATTTCTTCCCACCCCCCAGAATTCTCCTTTTGGCAAAATTCTCTAGTTCTCTCTTTCAGACATTTTTATATCCCCTCACCTCCAATTCTGGTATTATTCTCCCCCTGTCAGCTCACCTAGTCATTTTTCTCAAAGCACTATATCAATTACTTCACTGAATCCAGCTAGGAAATGCCATAGATCTAATCTATGTCTAGAAAAATCCATTATTTTATCAAAGATATCAGATTCATACAACACAATCTGCCTTTGCTAGACCCAGGCTGCGTTGTCTCCAATTTCCTATTTGCCTCCATGCTTTGTTTTTTTCCCTGAACGTTCATTTATATCCATATAATCAGGGCCAGACTGATGGGCTCCAACCCTTCCCTCTCCCCTTCTTACGTACAGACCTGTCTTTCCTATTACCTTCAGTCATCGCCTACTTCCCCCAGTTTGATACGCTCAAGAGCCACCGTTGCTACTGGATGTGCAATGCAGCATTTTCCATGCTCTGGTCTGGAGATTTTCTACCTTGTTTCCATCCCCTCACCACCAGCCTGAGTGCACTCAAGTCTGAAATTGGCTCCTCTCATGAATGTGGTAATTTCTGCACCCACAGCCTCATTATCACTCTCCCACATGGTTTTGCCTTAATGTTCATTTCGCTGCCTAACTCACAACCAGGGCAAGTGATTTGATTTGTTTTCAGGCCACATTTAAGGTTATCTTTAATATCAGCCACAACCTCATTACACAGAAAACTTCGCTCACTTCCATTTAAAATATGGCTGTTGAACAGAACTGTATTTGTTTAAATTTTCTTGATGAAAATACGCTATCACCTTGCTAGCAATGCCTACTTATTTTTTCAGACCATCAGCACATGTGCTGCTTTGCTGATGAGCCTTACCTCCAGGAAGAGGGCCAGGTAGTCTTTTCCTTCTAGACATCTCCAGCAAAGGGACATCAATGGAGAATGGTTTTAATTTCCAACTCTGTATCAAGAGCTTGAGTCAAACCACATCCACCCAGCCTTTGGGACACATTCCCTCTTTGTTGTAATCGCAGAACCACTGATTTCTATTTCCAGTTTCTACTTCCAAATCTAATTTATAACAAGAAAGCCCTGAGGAGCCCCAGGGTGAATAGCAGGTAATGAGAAGGAGTGAAAAAGAAAATTTAAGAGTCATGGCTCAAAATGACACTGGAGGAAAAGACCTGGGCGATCCCTCAAGCAGCCAAAGGAGAGGTGGGCAGAGCTCATCTGTCCGCACCGCCAGCACCACCCTCGTAAAAGGGAGAGCTCCCAAAATATATGAGATCATTACAACCAGCAGCTAAGCCCTTCCACGGTGCTTGTGCATGCCGTAAAGGGAAAAAAGTGCTTCTGCTAGCCCTGGAGAGGATTGCCAAGGAACGAAACAACTGCTGGCAGCCTCAACTCCTGAACATGTCAAAATGACTGTTCAAATCTTGTCAGAAAGACAAATTAATGTGCAGATGGGCTAAATCTGGTCCATCCGAATGAATGGAGCTGTTACTGATTGATACCAGTTAGGAATATGGCCCACTGCCTAGTGCTCAAGAAAGCACGGGCATTCACAGTTTTTAGGAACCAAACACCACAGGATGAATAATCTGGAAATTCTCCTCCGGTTTCAGAGTTGTTATATTTTTTATTTCTAAATGTTTGATGAGGACACAATTTGCATATTCTCCCCACTTTCATTAGCAGCAAATTATGGTGTGGAAGCAGCAGGTTTTATCACATGTAGAGCTAACACTTTGCTTTGGCATCTGTAATGCTGGAGAGCAGTTATTTCCTCCTGGGCATTTTCAGTCTGTCTTCCAGGTCTTTTTAAGTCAGATGGTCAGAGCTGTGCCTGACAGCATACTGGGACAGAGCTTCAAATGGAGCTAACACTCACTCCCCCAAAAAATCATTAGGCTTAAGCAAGAAAACAAGCAAGGCTGCTCCAAACAAAGCAGCCCTGATCTAACCCCCAGGAGCACCCATATGTGCTATCCGGGGCTCTGATTGGGTCAGGGAAGTCTGCAGTGACTTTGGTTGTCATTTGAGATTTCATTACAAAATAACAGTGTAAAGGTACTTAAGATGACTTGCACTGCCTGCACCCCAGTCACCTAAATGTCTCTGTCTTGCTGAGGTCAATGGGAGGTAGTCATCTGGAAGCCTAAAGGATCAGTGCCGTGCAATTATTTGGGTGCTCACAGGAGACAGAGCCACTTCAGGAAGCTGGACCTGGGTTCTGAAGTGACTCCGTACTTAGTCCACCCTCTCCCCTTCATGTGAGCCAATTCCCCCTGCCTTATGTATCTGAACCCCTTCCTGCACATGGGAAATTATTTCTCTTGCAAAAATGAAATTCAAAGCAGCAGCACTTCTGAAACCGTACAGGAAGCGTTTAAGTGGGGACCTATAATCCTAACTTCAGTCAGCCTCATTGGAAATCACACTGCACAGCATGAAAGGCATCAGAGGAAAAGGCAAAGCTACATCTCTGGCTTCTGAAGTCACCTATGTGCTGTGAAAAAGCAGATTAGTTTCACACCAAAACCACAAAAGCCAAACCTCCATGCTTCATGCAGGAAAGAAACTCCCAGCAGAGCCTCCTACCCAGCATCTTCAGACCACCCTGCTTCCCTGCCAGTCTAAGCATCCCCAACAGCAACAGCCAGAGGAGTGTTTATCAGCCTCTTTCCCTGTTTCCCCATTGTTCCTAAAGACTTGCAAATGCCATGGAAATTCCCAGCATTTCAATCTGACCACAAACCTTCACTAAAGAGATTCTCTCACAGTTTATTATGAGTCCATTTTATGAAATGAATGTGATGGTAGTCTACTAATTAATATCTGGCAGGAATTAAATGAGAGAGACTTCTAATGCTGCTGCCTGCCTGGCTGGTCAGTTCTTTCATTTCTTTATGCATCAGTCAAAACTGAGTTACAGAAATTGCGGCTAGCATTTGATCAAAAGATGCACCAAGCCGAGACCTCGTTTTGGATGGCAGGGGAAAGGCTGCTTCTCCAGGAAGGAGACGTTGAGAGGGTAAATGAGTGACCCTCCGAAAATCTTTACTGAAAGTTTTACTCAGCTGAACATCTGGCAAGCGTGGAACTTTTGCTGGCTGATTTCACCTAATACAGCTTTTAAGCTAGCAGAACAAAAAGTAGATGGGAGTGAGGAGAGTTAAATAGCAGCTATTAAAAGAAAAATAATCTTGCCTTTCATACCTCTTTTTCATTTTTTCCTACCTCTTTTTTTTTTCCCCTCCATTGTTTTGGCAGGTGAATTTGATGTGCTAAATCCATCCCTGGTGGTGCTATACCAAACCAGCATTTATATGCCAGGAGAAGAGCGTTTCGACAGTAAAACCCCAGTTACAGGCCACAATGACATTACATATTTTTCTGTGTTGCTGCAATGTATTAGGAGGAGACTTGTTTAGAAAAGTTAATATAATCAGTGAAATGAGAGAGCCTAAATAAGTATTTACCTTATGGAAATCAGAATGACTTCCCTAAATAACACTTCATGCATGCAGTGAAAAAGCATCTTTTGTCATCATGATAAAGCAGCATCAAAACAGTATTTCAGAACCAATTTTATGCAAAACACCCATTGCAGCTGATCAGATGGGTACGCTATTTTGATTTCACCTCAGCTCCAATTTTACTCTAAGGCCCTGACCTTTTTAATACCTGACAATATTCAGATAAACATAGCTCTGCTTCTAATGGCTACCTGTGAGACTGATTAACCAAAAATAAGAGTGTGCATTAGGACTGAACTACGTTCATTTCACATGGAAATAGCTTGCAAACTGTTAGAGGACCTGGCCAGGGAATACAAACAACAGTATGTGGATGAGGAAGAAGTCAAATCACTAAGAATAAATTACAAATACACCACTAGCTGCACAGTTATGATGGCTATTCCACACCTCAGAAGTTCCTCCTCACAAAATTTCAAATAACAATCCATAAAACATCTGACTGAGTTAGAGCTGGTTAAAAGAATACTGTACTTACTGGGAAGTCTAAGGTGAAATCTACACAAGGAGAAAAATACTGTACTAGGAAACACTGGAAGTTACATTAAAGTATCAAACAGCATTTCAGGTACAACGCTTCTCCTTCATTAGCTTTGGTTAAAGTGTCAGTGGATATGTTTTTGTAGTGCAATGATTATTTCACCAATAGAGGATCCGTGTCCAAATCTCATCATGCACTGAAATTCTGATAGTTTCAACTTACGAACTCAGAAAAATCAAAATGAAGGGCTGGATCCTGCACGGTGCTTTCTTTCCTCCAAGCGCACCGCTGGGTGGATTGTTTTCTTTACACTCCCTCTGTGCTCCCTCTCTTCGGGCCTCCACCACCGTAAGGGCAATATCACGTCTCTTGGCTTGCAGGATGCTATTTCTGGAAACACCATCTTGCAGAAAGCCGTGGCATGGAAGTTATGATTCATACATTTCATGGGAGCAGAAGTGTTAGTGAATTTGGGCAGGTGGTGGCGTGGCACCATGAGCGCGAGGTGGCATGACAGATGTCAGCAGCCGGGAAAGTACGCTCCAGAGGTGCAAGAGATGAAGAGTTACGAGCCCCTGGGGAGTTATATCCACTTATATCAGACCTGGGAAACTGGGCATCATAGGCACACTGACATTTAATGTTTTGCCTGCCATTTTTGCAGCTTATGTCACAAGAAACTGCTGCGTCCCTGCTGTCTTCTGTATCTGAAACTTCTCCCTTCTTAGCTTGTTTGCCTCTGAACTCTGCCTTCACCACCTCTCTCACTCCTTCCCACACCACCGCTCAGTCAGGACCAAGACATTACACCATTTCCTCCGCCGCCGTCCCCCTCTCCAGCCTTTGCCATCCCCTGTGCTGCCCCTCACACCTGGTACTTTCTCCTCTCCCTCTTGCCAACACGACCGTCGCCTTGAATTCAGCTCCTTCCCCAGCTCCATTTCTTTCTCTCCCTCCAGCTCCAGTCATTTTTAACCGATCTGATGTAAAGATGCTTAACCAGGCAGTCACAGCACAATAGCAGCAAGAAAGGCTTTACAACACCGCATGGTTCAAGGCATTTCAAATCTGAAATATTTTCTTAAGTGATAAGCTCCTCAGCAGACCTTGCCTAGCCCTCCTATTGCAAATTGTTGAGGTTCGTAATAAATCACAGCTTCCACTAAAGCCAGAGCATGGCCCAGACTCAGAAAGGTGTTGGATCGACTCCACAGATGCTTTCCAAAGCATCCATCTTCACCTCACGCTTTTTGCTGCACACAGGGTTTTCAAACCTCTTTTTCAAACTGTGCTAAAAGGACTTTCTTATTCTGAGGAACAGACTTAATAGGGAACTTTTCTTGTATGGTGGGAAGAATCGATGCTCCTCTGTGGGCCAGGGGAGAGAAAATAGCTCCTCTGACAGCAATAACGCCCCCGTCCGAGGCTCATGACCGCACAAGGAGAGAGAGCCCGGAGTAATAGGAAGGGGACCCTGAGAGAAATTCAGTGGCACAAAGAGGGTTAATAAACCTACAAGAAAAACCTAGCACAGGAGGGAGAGCAGCAACAGCCACAAAAATTTCTGAACACCTCTCTTAAAGAAAGGAGCTCCCCTTATGGACCGCAGTGTCCCATACAAAATGAGGCAGCAGTGAAGGATACTGAGCGCTGCTCGGTCCCTCCCTGCCGTGCCAGCAGCTTCGCAGTCTGTCCCGGGCACAATTCATCGAGACCCCCAAGGTTTTTGAGGGCCAGGACAGCACAAGCCAGCTGGACTCCATTTTCTGGTGACAATCCACAAATCCTTCCCCTTCACACGTACAAGCCCATTCATCTCGCCGTTCTTCGCAGCGTTGGCCGTCTCTCATATAAACACTGCGTAGTGTGTGTGGCGCGCTGCAATACTTTAAGGACATTGGAATGCACTTTATCAGCGCTTTTAAACACTGCAGCTTTATGAGGGGAGTCTGAAAATGTATTTACCATTCCAGACTGTGCACAGATGTGCTTTTAATATAACATCCTGATGTTTTTCTTCTCTTCTCATGACCCCTTGCTGTCCAGGCAAGGGCGCTCACCCTTCCTCGTGCCACCAGATGCTCCAGGAATTCTCCCTGGAGCACCAACCACCAGAGATTTCTCTGACTTGAAGCAGCTCCTTCATGTCTTCTGCTGATCTCTTCTATGGGCACTGTGAGGTTTGCTTTATGGGGAACCTCCTTAACCACCCATGCTTGCTACACAGCTGTTTCCTAACCAATGTCACCAGCATTTACACCTCTCCAAGGACCTTCTCCTGTGCACCAACCATATGTACAGAGCTGTTGATTACTCAGTGTGTGGCACAGCAGGTCATGCAGATTGCCACGGACAGACTGACGACCCGGGGCTCTTCTGGGATCCTCCCAGGATGCTGGAAACTAGAGATATTTAGGACTAAGAGGAAATGCCTTCCAGCTGAAGGAGCATAGAAACCACTCCTGTAGTGCTGAACTCACCATGTGCTTCAAGGCAGAGCCTTCAGGGAGGCTCTCCTGATCTCAGGAGCACGTTTGGCTCCAGCCTCAGCCCTGCAGTAGTGAAAGATGAACAATGAAAAATTCATCTTGGCTCTGCTGGTTGTAGCAGGCCAAGGGAAAGAAACCCTTCCCAACTGAAGGAAAAAAGGAAAACACTCTGAAAGGCAAGAAAACACGGGGAAGCAGGAGGGAAGAACCTGCAGAAGTGAAAAGCAAGACGCACCTAAACCCATTTTCTCCAATCTGAGCTGCTGCTTTTACAGCTCCATTTGACAGAAGCCATTTCCCAGCTATATTCTCCCACATCTGTGATGTCTCTCTTGCTTTGATGTTTATTTTTTACGTAGAGCCTCCCAGGTGTTACACCAGGAGAGCTGCCAGGCCCAGCAAAGGCAGAAGAGCAAAGAAAAAAACACCGATCCCTCTCCGGTGCCAGCTCTCAGTGGCTCACGGTGAGCTGCTCGCAGAGAATTGGTTGTTAGCAACCAGGATCTTCAGCAACACACAGGAAGGCACCACCTCCTCCAGAGGTGACCTTACGCTAGTCTTAACTATGAGGTTACCCTCCCCATTTCTGGAGTAGGGATCACACACATCCCCACGGGTGTTGCAGCTGGTGCCCCAAGAGCTCAACACCAACTTGGGGGTGCAGCCCCAGCGCAGTTGCTAACAGCTGGATGAGGTCCACCGCGACCACTGCAGCTGATCAGAAGCAACACAGCACAAGGCAACACACAAAACCCACAAGGTCAACAAATGACAACAATGTAAAATAAGCTCAGCAGGGACTGGCTCAACAAGAGCATGATTTGTTCCTGCATGAAGATCCACCTGAGATTCCATACGCTATTTAATCCCTGGAGCTGGGGCCAGCTCCCATTTGTGTCAAGTGAAGATTTTCCATTTACTTTAATGGATCTGGAACAGGCCCAAGCAGAGCTGTATAATAAGCGATGGTTTTATTCAACAAGAGAAATAGCCTTCTCCCTGATTCCCTCCTGTTACTCTGCACCAGCTGTAGGTCAGAATCTGCCACTCCTGCTTTTCAAGCTGAGTCTTCTCCCGAGGAGTTGGGTGTTTGAAAGAAACCAATCAACCAAAGTGGCATTTTCAAGGGGGAAAGAGATTTATATGATTGCCAAGGGCAACAGCTTCAGATGATGAGCTGGACTATGCCTGACTCAAACATCCACTCATTTTCTGAAGAATGCCATGTTGATTTTAAAGCCCTCTTAGTTTCTAAACTGGGAACTTCATACCTCTTGGTTACATTTTCCTTTAAAAACATTTCTTATCTTGGAGCAGTAGCAGGAGCCCAGACAAATACACAAGTTAAAAAGACAACAGAAGCATTTTGTGCCAAGGAAGGATGGATGTAAGCGAACCTGGCTCTAATAACCATGGAAACAAAACATGTGTCATACGAAAATGTTTCACACTGTTTTGAAGACTGTTCTGAAAGGCAATAACTTACTGCCTTGGAGGCAGCACAGCAAAACACCGCAACCAGAAAGCCAGAAGAGATGGGTCACAGGAGTACAACTTGCTCTTATTCCTCTTCGGACCCAACTCAGATTCCAGCTGCCAGGAGCCTGCGGTAGTGAAACCTCAGGACATACCACCGAAGCCACTGTCATCTTTGCAGCTAACCTGTGTGTACATAGGTGTGCTGCCAGCAGTGGGACTAAGCTCCTTCCCATGAAGCTGCTTTCAGTTTTCCCCGAAACTGCAGGCTGTGGGTTAAAACCCAGCATGAAGGTCTGCATCACTCTCCACATGCTGGGGAAGGGAGGAGGGTGGTGGAGGATGATGAAGGTCTCAGCTGCAAGTTTCCCCCAGCTCACCATGCCAGTTCATCCCACAGGTAATCCTTTGCCTGACGCAGCGTCAAATATCTCCAGCCTGCAAGCTTTGGCCAAAAGATATTATATGAAACAGATATTGCAACGTGCATATCAGGTCACTTTCTGCAAGGTTGCCACACAGCATCGGTCAGCCCCTGGCCCCCAGAGTCTGCTCCCCCTTACACTGTGCACATGTGGGACCTCCTCTGCTCTCCCCATTTCTTACACTAACTCCTCACCAAACAAACAAACAAACACCACAGGTACCCCTCTGGCACACCGTAAAATGCCTGAAACACAGTGATAGCATTTAATCCTCCTGGTAGCATATTACAGCAGCTTTCAGACACCAAACAAGCTCTACACCACCACAGCCTTACTTGTGAAATTATTTATCATGGGTTGGTTTATAGAGTCTTTTATAAGCTTCATATTGGCTAATAATGGCCTGGAGGTCTTACATCCTCCGGCTTGACGGATTCCATGTTTACGAGGCTGGGAGCTTGACTCCTGGAAGAGATTTGCAGTCTGGAGCCACGCTGTCTGCCCGACTGTATGCAACGAGTATCATTTATGCAGTAAGAATTGCACTGGGTGAGCGCTGCTCCTCGAATGCAGGGCTGGGCTGGGTGATGGGTCCCATGTTCCATGAGAAGCGGGGTCACACATGGCTCATCCCCTCGCATCCCATTGGGAGTCAAGTATTTTTCACCAAGCATAAATCAGAGATGTGCTTGCATCCAACCAACAGTGCCCCAAAATTAAGCAGATACTGGGAAGGCTTTTTGGAGCAGCATTTTTTTAGCTGTGGTACATCAGCTCTGGGCAACAGCCACTCCTTTGGAAGTTATTGGAGACTTTAGGAGTTTTCCAGTTGATATCCACCTCAGGGATCCCAGCCCAGGAAGCACCTCTTCTCTCCATCACCCGTGGGTGCCTACAGTACATGATCCTTCTTTCAAATCCCCTGGGACATGAAGATAAAGCCAGGCTTAAGAAAATACACAGGCTTTTTTATTATAGCAGTCAGCTCTCAACAGATATTAACAGATGGGAAGCAGCGCAAAAAAAAAATGTTGTCTTGTAACAAGCTGGTAGCTTTTCACTCGATGACCTGAAATATAGGTATGTTTATGACATTAGAGTCAATGCACCGGGATTTGGGGCTTATAAAATAATACTCAGCTACAAATTACACAGTAGCTGTAAGATTAGAAGTCCAGAGATACAGGTAATAGCTTCATTAGGGGGTTTCTGAGTGCATGTGTTTGTATAAGCTCATATATAAATGCAAAACAAACACAGTGTGGAAGATGAGAAAGCTTTTCTACAATTTCATTTTTTATTGACCGTAACAGGGAAGAGCCATAAGGGAAAAGGTAAAAGCTTTTGTTTTGGAAAATGACTGCCGGCTTTGGAGAGATGTAACTGGCAGGCACCAGTTAAGTGCTAAGTGTATTAAAAGCACCTCCTGTTTCCAACTAGATCTTCAAAATAAAAAATAAATAAAAGAAGCAAAGAGGCACCCACAAGAGTGCCTTTTTTTATCTCTCTCTTTTTTCTTTCTTTTTTTTTAAGGTGAACTTTCTCTAGGCAGCAATGAGAAGAGACTAAATTATTCCGCTCAATTCAGCATCAAGAAAAATCTTCAATGGGGAATGGGCAGCCACAAACCACCACCGCAGTTACTACCTCAACACAGGGATTTCTCTTCTTGCTCTGAGGGGAGGGAAGGAGGCAGCGTCCAGGGCTCCCGGACTTGATCCAAGGAGTTGCAAGCAGCCGGCCAGCACTGCATTAAACAGTAAGAGGCAAGCTGTTCCAAACACAGGCATGTCATGGCACAAGCATGGGCAACCAAGCTCAGGCATGGCTGGAGAACCAGCAAAGTTTGCTGACCTGTACAAAGTCTGCAGTGTCAGTTCTGGTAGCCCAGAACATCTGTTTTAGCCTCAAAAGGGAGGGAGCATCAGGGGTCTGTTTCTGAGGTCTGCTCTGCACGAGCTCCACAACACAGGGAAACCAGCCCACAACATGGCCACATCTCCTGGTCACGTCCATGAGTTTTATGGCCCTTTCAGACTGCCAGAGCAACCAAAGAAGGTGTGTGTACGAGTGCACCTTCCCCAGCTGGCGGGGCTGATCACAGAATCACAGAATCAGTACGGTTGGAAAAGACCTGTAAGATCATCGAGTCCAACCTGGGGGGAAAAAAAAAAAAAAAAAAAAAAAAAAAAAAAAAACCCACAAAACCCACGCCACACAACAACAATAACAAGCCACAACCCACCCAACACCACACAGCACCATGTCCATCAAGCTACATCCCACAATGCCACATCCACACGCTCCTTGAATACCTCCAGGGAGGGTGACTCTACCACCTCCCTGGGCAGCCTATTCCAGTGTTTCACCACTCTCTCAGTGAAGAACTTTTTCCTAATATCCAGCCTGAACCTCCCCTGTCGCAACTTGAGGCCATTTCCTCTAGTCCTGTCACTAGTCACTTGGGAGAAGAGACCAACACCCACCTCTCTGCAACCCCCTTTCAGGTAGTTGTAGAGAGCGATAAGGTCTCCCCTCAGCCTCCTCTTCTCCAGGCTAAACAACCCCAGCTCCCTCAGCCGCTCCTCATAAGACTTGTGTTCCAGACCCCTCACCAGCTTCGTCGCCCTTCTCTGGACACGCTCCAGCACCTCAATGTCCTTCTTGTAGTGAGGGGCCCAAAACTGAACACAGTATTCGAGGTGCGGCCTCACCAGAGCCGAGTACAGAGGCATGATCACCTCCCTGCTCCTGCTGGCCACACCATTTCTGATACAAGCCAGGATGCCGTTGGCCTTCTTGGCCACCTGGGCACACTGCTGGCTCATATTCAGCCGGCTGTCGATCAACACCCCCAGGTCCTTTTCTGTGGGGGAACTTTCCAGCCACTCATCCCCAAGCCTGTAGCGTTGCCTGGGGTTGTTGTGGCCGAAGTGCAGGACCCGGCACTTGGCCTTATTGAACTTCATCCGGTTGGCCTCAGCCCATCGATCCAGCCTGTCCAGATCCCTCTGCAGAGCCTTCCTACCCTCAAGCAGATCAACACTCCCTCCCAACTTGGTGTCGTCTGCAAACTTGCTGAGGGAGCACTCTATCCCCTCATCCAGATCATCAATGAAGACATTAAACAAGACCAGTCCCAAAACCGAGCCCTGGGGGACTCCGCTTGTGACCGGCCGCCAGCTGGATTTCACCCCATTCACCACAACCCTCTGGGCTCGGCCATCCAGCCAGTTTTTTACCCAGCGAAGAGTGTGCCTGTCTAAACCACGGGCCGCCAGCTTCTCTAGGAGAATACTGTGGGGAACAGTGTCAAAGGCTTTGCTGAAGTCCAGGTAGACAACATCAACAGCCTTCCCCTCATCCACTAGGCGGGTCACCTGGTCATAGAAGGAGATCAGGTTGGTCAAGCAGGACCTGCCTTTCATGAACCCGTGAACCTGCCTTTCATGAACATGATGCTGAGCACAGAGCGAAAGGAGATTGCGTTATCTGCCTACGTGAGACACTGTCCTCATTTTTGCTACCTGCCCAACACCAGTTGCCCAACAAACTCGCTGACATAAGGCGGGGCACTCATGAGGTTTTGCAGTCCCACTCCCCCCACTCTGTGCTTTTGTTACCAGCAACAGCATTTCGTATTAGCCACAGGAACCAGATGGCCCCAACATGAAGCCAGAGCACAGCAACCTCTGTTCTTTCCATTTTCAAAACTTTCCCTTGAATCCATTATTCATACAGGTCATTCTCATGCAAGGTTAAATGAAAACCGCAGCAAGCTCCATACCTGCCAGATAAAATTAGAGTTTTCATTGCACAGCATTCAGGCTCTCCTCCCTCTCTCCAAGGGAAGTCACAAAATTATCACCAAGCTGCTTAAGCGTGACAGCAGAGAGGATTTGAAAGAGAAATTTAGGAGCAGGAGAGCAAGATATGTTTACTGGAAGCTCATTCCAATGAGAAAAAGTAAGATGGTTTAAGTTGCTGTGTAAAAAGTGCTGGTTTAACAGTATAGCCAGCAGGTGAGACGATGACATTTTCTGGGAGACTTCAAAATGCTTGAGGCCAACGTCATACAGCACACAATAGAAGACTCAGTCCAGGAGATTTAAGGACGTTTGAAATACTAGTTGACTTAAATATCTTCTCTCTTGTTTGATAGCCAGAGGGCATTGAAGACCGAACTTTTACAAAGCTGGGAGATCTGGGGGATGCAAAAGGCACTGAACTAGGTGAAAGAGCTCCTCATTTTATACACTTTCTAAGTGCACAGAAGCTTCTCCAACTGCAGAGCTCTGCCATTGGTCTCCTTCAAACTCAGTATCTAATACTATGCCTTTCTTCTAATACCAGGTAGTGCTCAACCCACTTTCCATTACCACAGACAGCCTTTCTCCAAGTCACAAGCTCTACAAATGTCAGTCCTATGCTCTTGTTTTGGAACTGCTGGCCAAGTGCTTAAGGGCAGTGTCCTAGAACGCACCATCATGGTCCACGGGCAGAGGAAGTACCTAGACCCATGTGTCCTTGTCATGCATATTTACACGACAGTCAGTCCTGAAATAAAATCTCTGTAAAATACTAGTCCTCCCTTCTGCTTTCTGGGCAGCTCCCTCAACTCTCTCCTTTGACTGCAGATCCCAAGAGAGATACTCCTGGCTACCTTCCTTTTGCCCACCTCTTCAGTGTGAACTTTAAGTGCTAAAATTATTTTCTTCCAAAGCACACAATTTCATGGAGGAACACAGGAGGTCTGAGAAGCTGAAATAGGTCATTTACTGCTTAACAGGAGTTGATACTCTCAGACTTCCCAGAGCTGGAGTCTGCTGGAGGCATTGCAGTCTGTATTGGGTTTGCGTGGCAGCGCTTTGGTAGCAGGGGGGGCTACAGGGGTGGCTTCTGTGAGAAGCTGCTAGAAACTTCCCCTGTGTCTGATAGAGCCAATGCCAGCCGGCTCCAAGACAGATCTGCCACTGGCTGAGGCCGAGCTAATCAGCAACAGTGGTAGCGCCTCTGTGATAACATATTTAAGAAGGGCTGAAAAACCAGGAGGAGGCAGCCGGAGAAGAGAGGAGTGAGAATACGTGAGAGAAACAACTCTGCAGACACCAAGGTCAGTGAAGAAGGAGGGGGAGGAGGTGCTCCAGGCGCCGGAGCAGAGATTCCCCTGCAGCCCGTGATGAAGACCATGGTGAAGCAGGTTGTGCCCCTGCAGCCCATGGAGGTCCACGGTGGAGCAGATATCCACCTGCAGCCCGTGGAGGACCCCACGCTGGAGCAGGTGGATGCCCGAAGGAGGCTGTGATCCTTTGGGAAGCCCGTGCTGGAGCAGGCTCCTGGCAGGACCTGTGGAGCCGTGGAGAGAGGAGCCCACGCTGGAGCAGGTTTGCTGGCAGGACTTGTGATCCCGCAGGGACCCACGCTGGAGCAGTCTGTTCCTGAAGGACTGCACCCTGTGGAATGGACCCATGCTGGAGCAGTTCGTGAAGAACTGCAGCCCGTGGGAAGAACCCACGTTGGAGAAGTTCATGGGGCACTGTCTCCTGTGGGAGGGACCCCACGCTGGAGCAGGGGAAGAGTGTGAGGAGGAAGGAGCAGCAGAAACAATGTGTGATGAACTGACCGCAACCCCCATTCCCCGTCCCCCTGTGCCGCTCGGGGGGAAGAGGTAGAGAAAATCAGGAGTGAAGTTGAGCCCGGGAAGAAGGGAGGGGTGGGGGGAAGGTGTTGTTTTTTTAAGATTTGGGTTTACTTCTCATTATCCTACTCTGATTTTGATTGGTAATAAATTAAACTAATTTCCCCAAGTCAAGTCTATTTTGCTCATGATGGTAATTGGTGAGTGATCTCCCTATGTCCTTATCTCGACCTACGAGCCTTTTCCTCATATTTTCTCTCTCCTGTCCAGCTGAGGAAGGGGAGTGAGTGAGCGGCTGTGTGGTGATTAGTCCAGCTGGGCTTAAACCACGACACAGGCTCTAAGGTCTGTACATCAAAGGTACTCTGGCAACACAGCACAACCAGCTGTTTGCACATAGGGCATATAATAAGGAGTTTCATGAAGAATTTAATCAAAATCCTTAAACTAATGGCTGGAAATAGTTAAGTGTCAGATGACCAAGATAAAGTGATATGTTATTTGTATTTCTGCAGGACCTGCAGAGACTGCTCTCTTCCTTCTCTTGATAGACAGCCTTTGTTGGCTGGAATTAGTGCAGCAGTGCAAGGTATAAAACAGTCATTAGCTTGGGTGGGAGAGGGAGCAGAAGCAAATCACCAGCCACCATGGATGGAGCAAGCCCACCAAAGCAGGATATCACCATTGCTTCCAAGCAGGCTGAATTTGCAACGGGGAGTCCAAGAGCTGAAGCTTAGGCCAATGGAGACACAAGACTCCTGTTCAAATATTTAGGGCATGACCACAGTATGTTGTATTTTTTGTCTCATATTGGCTGTCCAGAGCCTGGAAACATACCTGGAAGGCAGTAAGAAATAAGCCTTAGAGTCCGTCTTTTTGCCAGCTTTCCAGGAAACATTTACGTCTGATTTCAGAGTTCCAAACTCAGGCTGTCATCAGCGTACAGCCCACTATTAAGTGAAGATAAGAGGTTCTTACACTATTATTATATATCTACCAGGTCTTCTGGTAGATACAGACACTTCAATAGCTGAACAATCTTAAAGAGCCTGACTGCGTCCCAGTCTCCTATTCTTTCACCTGTGATGGGAGAAGAATTTGCTTTCTGAGCTCTGCTGCACTGGTCCCAGGGCTTCGCAGAGGGGAGGGAAAGGCAGCGCTGGGGTCAGTGGCTGCAACCTAATCCTTCTCCCAGTTACACCAGCACCTGAAAGCTGGGGTGAACATGTCTCCTTTACCAACGAGGCTACAGGACACATGGGAACAAATTCCAGCTGTGCTGTCCCAGTGGCACGTGCGAAACACTTGATACGTAAGTGAAACTCAGAGGTTCGATATTTGCTTTTATCTCAGAAGGAGGGAGAATTGCTTCCCCTGCAAGCATCGCCTCCTTCAGCCACCACTTTCATCTTCGTGTATCTACAGCGACACATTTAAAGTCAAATCTATCCTCCAAGGTCACACTGTGCATACTGAGAAGACCTGTCCTGGCACCAGAGTGTGCACAGTGGGGGCTCTCCATCTGCATTTCCCTGGCACGGACACTGTCAGGAGCACTGATCAGCACCAGGGTAAGGGACACTGGGACAACTCTGAAATAACAACAATGGTTTTTCACCCTAGCAACTTAGGCTTCCATCCCAGACCATACAGACCACAAGGTATGGAAAGAGGAGCAAAAATCTGCTGTGGTCACTGTTTCATCCTGTCAGCTGTAGGTAAGACAACTGTCTGAGCTGAGCCCATGCTTCTCTAATTGCAAAATGGAGATGGTGATGTCTCTGTGTGCATTTTAGTCAGAACAGAGGTACCACCCATTTCCTATAGACTTACCTTGCAACTCTTTCACAGACTGGCTTGCCACCCTACAGTCAGGCTGTTCCCTGACTACCAGCTCCCAACAGCACTTCTGGAATCCTCGTTTGTGGGACAGGAAGGCAGCTCATTTCTTGCTGCACTCCCTGTTGTAAGCTGGGATTTATCCAGAGTGCATTTACACCACCACCACAGCCCAGGACATGTCAAGCCCTGGCCCTGAAGTGAGATGAGCAGCGGGGCTGTGGTAAGCCCTGCCATGGCCAAACTGCCAGTTCCCAAGCCAGCTAGGGAAGAGCCAGGTGAGACAAGCCCTGCCCAGACCACATGTGGCAGGGCTTGACTCTGGGACACAACACAATGAGAGATACCGTAAGGCTGGTTTTGCTCCCAGGAGCAACAATCTCCTTGGACCACCTTTTTATTTTCCATCTCACCCCTTCAATACTTGCAAAACTAGCCACCAGTGCTGTCTGTTGAAACACTAGAATTATTTTTATGAGCAATACCTCTCTGTAACATGGCAAACTTTAAATTGTTCTGCGTATTGACTGATAGTATAGTGTGTGTGCACACAAATAACCAAAGCTTATGCCTAATGAAGTGCATTTCCCACCAAAGATTTAGTGAACAATACTTCAGAGAAATGAGTTAATGCATAATTAATCAAGCTTACTGGAGTAGACTCAATTCTGAAAATTTACAGTTCTTTTGATTATATTGGCAATGTCCAGACAAATGTTGGGGTAGGAAAAAACATTAAATTAATTGCAAGTAAATACTCACTTTTCATTTGTTTCATAAATTGATAGACATAGACACATACTCTAAATACTGAGACATAGACAAGTACCCTAAATATTGGAAAATTCAACTTACATCTAATTTTGTTGTCATTATTACTTATAAATTTATGCCACCTGGTGCCTCGAGCATGGGCACAGGCAGAAGACCTGCCACCATGGTCTCAGGATGCCTCAGCACAGAGGAGGAAGCAAACACCAGCTAAACACAGAAACGGATTTCAGACACAATTTCATTGCAGCGATTAAGAGCTAAGAGCAAATCAAGGGGCTGCTGGGTGAGATGTTACCACGCAACAGCAGTTCACATACTCCTGGTCCCCCACCGACAAAAGAGAAGTGAGGCGAATTACTCTTCTGTCACAAGCTAAAGATATCACACTGAGACTTACTGGAGTTCACCCTCCTGAGAAGGAAAAGAGGGGGGTTTAGTAGCCTATCCTATAACAAATTGTCAGGTAAAGCAACAAACCTGAAACAGCAGCTAGGATTCAGATGTAATTCTGATTAAAAAAAATAAAGATATATGTTCCAAAGAATAAAGGCAGTTAACCATTTGACTCAACCAGAAAAGATGTGAATCTCTTGGGAGTCTTGAAGTGAAGAGAAGACTTTTTCTGCAGGTGGGCAATGGCCAACCACTTGTTCCCAATGTGACCCCAGTGACCAGTGGATAACTTCCGCAGTCTCCACCAGGCCAACATTTAAACAAGCAGATCCACCTGTCTCTTACACAAAATAAAGAGGTGACACTTGGCCAGACCTTTCCTGGAAGTGCCTGTGGCCATTTTGTGGCCCAGCCAGCTGGTGGAAGCACAGGAATGACAGAATAATTGAGGTTGGAGGGGACTTCTGGAGGTGTCTGTTCCAAGTCCCTGCTCAGGGCAAAGCCAGCTTAGAGCAGGTTGCTCAGGGCATTTTTCTGGTTGAGTTTTTAATATCTCCAAGGACTGAAATTCATGCCTGCGTCAATGTTTGATCACCCTCGTGATGAAAAAAATTTCACTAATACCAAATCAGAATTTTCTTTGTTGAAACTAGTGTCCAGAGGAAGCAATTTGGAAGCCTGAGTTAAGCACCACTATTGCTGGAGATCACGTCAGCAGTGAGGAGCATCAGCACAGCCCCAGTTGGGTTTGTGCTCCGGTGCAGGGTGAGAGAAGGGTCTTGCAGGACCATGCCAGCATCCCTCCCGCTTCTCCCCAAGGGCTTCTCAGCCCTTTCTGCTGATCGTAGCAAGCTGTTGTGTGGTCTGTGCAGGGAGGTTGCAGTCTGCCAACACTTTGCTCTTTTCAGCTGCTTTAATTATTCTCTCATAATAACTCTTCCCCTTTTTCTATGAAGAACAGATGATCGACACGGATTGCATGGCGTTTCAAAAGCTGCTGTGTATATCGAGGGAGCGCTTTCCAGCCGCCTTCCCCCACCTCCCCACAGATCCGCGGGGGCTGAGCTCGCTTGACTGACTCTGGAGTCCTAACTTCAACAATGACAGTGCTGCCAATACCGATATTAAACTAAATGCTTTCCGTGTTGGGGCACAAGTAACAATAGTCAATATTTTGGTCAGGCTGAATTACAGGCAGCAGTTGCAACAGCTGCCTTCAGTTTTGGCTCTAACACCCTGCTCCCCAGTGAGGTACAACACGCCATTTGATGAATTCCACACTCTGTTCTTCAGTTACAGTTTATTAAAAGATGGATCAAAACATTGGCATAACAGTGGCCACAGGAATATTTTTCCAGCAACATCATCCCAGAAGGCTCTGGAGACGCAGAATTGTGTCTAAATCGGGACACAATTCATACATGGTTTGAACTGGTGTTTAGAAAGCCAATGCTCACTGTTAAAGGAGTATTTTGTCACAAAAAAAATAAATCTATGTCCTCCATGGACTCGATATACATCATTACAGATACGGTAAAGTCTAAGCAGCACCTTTTGAGCTTTGACGTCGAAGTATAGAGACCAGCAAGAGTTGGAAAAACATTGACTGCAAACAGCTGGCAGGCATCACATGTGAGCAGCAAGATCTGCACCAAGTTCAACAACTTACTCTTCCCGCTGCACTGCCTGGATGCAGAATTTAATGCAAGTTGTGCAGGAGCTGAGTGGCCCTTCCAGGAGACACACTTTACCCGTCCCACATGTATAAATACTGTATGACATTTTACAACCCCCCAGATCATGGCTTTTACCAAAAAAGTGCGACTCTGTGACTATGATCCAGGCTTTAACATCACGGAAAAATCCTCATGAGTAATTGAGTTAGCTCCACGCAATGCCATGACAAGTTATAATTCAGGAGGAGACAGGGAAATGGTGGGAGCTGAAGTCAACACAAGCCAAGAGGCAGCAAAAAACCCTGTCTGAGCTGAAATTCTACTGCTTCATCCCCTCACTTTTCCTGCTGAGCATGCAAAATTTTTCAGGAGATCTTAGCCAAACCATTTGGTGCAAATGAAGACACAGGACAGAGACTGAGCCTTCGGAGCTATGGATTTGATCTCTGCTGCACTGGGGAAGCCTGAGTTCAGCTGTCTACTTGAGGAGTGCCAAGCCAATAATCTGGCCACTGTCAAAGAGGTGAGGGCATTCACCAGTCCTGCTCAGCCCAACATCTCCCTACAGCTGAGATGCTCCATCCTTTGGACCATGCCAACTGAGGGATGGGAGATGTGTTCCTGCACACAGCACTAGCTTTCATGGGCATCAACTCTTTCCTTTTATACAGGAGCCACACAGCTCCAGTGTTGTGAACCATTCAGCCAGGGTCAGAGACTGAAGGGTTAAACATTACCACAAGTATATGCCAGATTTCAAATTAACTAGACAGTATGAAAAGGAACTTGAGCTCCTACATGCATTTAAAATATTCCCTGTGCAGCTTAACTGCTGATGCTGACGGAGGACTGCATGGAGCTGCTGCAACGGGACGGCCGTTGTGCTGTGGCCAGACCTCCTGGAGAACTTTCGCTGTTTTTTTTTTTCCTTGGTACAACTCCCAGCTTCACTCTGAGAAAAAGTGCCTAAAAAGAACGTTTGATGGAATTACACTGAGACACATCAAAGTTGTGGGGCTGCAGCTTGCTGGCAGGCAGCAGGCATGTGCTGTGGTTGGCCACAGAAGCCATGGGCACTAATGAGGTGATAGTGGCAATGAGAGGGTTTGCAAAGTACTGTGCATTCTGCAGGGACAGGCAGGGGAAGGGCACCCCTGGCAGACTCATTTCAGATGTTCCTTTTTGGGACTCACTACTTTATCCACAAACTCCCCCCGGAAGAGCCTTCACCAGCTCACCCCCTCCACTATGAAGCAAGGAGTTAAGGCATCACCCTGGCACCTCTTGCCCTCCCCACTCGTACTTTCCATTTTCATCACTAACATATTCAGACATGTGCTAACACCCTGTCCTTTGGGGAGCTGGCCTGGATTTTCCGAAGTCTGTCCTCACACCAGAGCATGTCAGAAAGCACTGGCAGATGTGTGGAGGAGTGGGAGGGAAGGGGAAACTATTTTGCATTTCATCTGCCTTTGTGCTTTTGTATCTGCTGTAAGGGCATGCAAGCTGGGTTGAGTCCCATTGAGATACTCCTTCTTAAAGTGAGATTAAAAATATTTTATTGATTTTTAACTGTACGTGGTTCCACATAGGCTCCCAACCCACCATAACAGCCCAGCTCCTACATTTCTTTGAAAATTAGCTTGCGCACAAGGGATCTTTATTCTGAAGCTGTGTATGTTGTGTCCCAAAGCTGGGTTAACAAAAGGATGCCATCTTCAGAAGTGAGTAAATATTTTCTCCGAATGGGTACCATGGGAGTCCTTTCCGCATTCCCTCCCCAAACTAGACAGATGTGCATACAGCTGCTTCAATAGCTCAGTACCAACCTTCACAAAAGGCAGATTTCTGAGAGCTGCTGTTGAATGCTGAAGACAAGCCAGCTTGAATACAGCTGAGAGATAAATGAAGGCAACAGCACTAACAACTTCCACAAGACTGACGCCTTCCTAAACAAGCCAACCTCACAGCGTATCTCTCTCAGCTCCGCTAACCCTGCTCCTGCCAACAGGCCAGTCCATCGGCAGGCTCAGTTTGCTGAAATCAAAAGCTGCTGGAGCCCAAGCCCCTTCTCTGGGAGCAGTGTGAGGGCACAGACATCCCTCCCACCTGAAACAACTCCTCTTTCCTACAGATGGACCCAGCCCAGACCTCCAGACATGTCAAGCAGAGCTCCATCATATGGGCTTCCTGAGATGGGAACAAGAGCTTTTCATTACTGTAGGAGGAGAGACGTAATTTGCTTTGCTTGCAGCTTCAGCCAAATCAGGCCACACACGCAGAAGTTTGGGGTTTACATTAGCATAACTCTACTGGCTTTTGCCAGACCGTAACAGATGTCCCCCATGTCTATAGCAGGTTGAGTTCAAGTTGAGCCCCAAAATAGCACAGACCTCTAGCAGTCAGAAGACAAAAGTTAATTCTTCCAGTCCATTTACCATATGTTCTATTTTGGTGTGTAGCATCTTGCAGTAGAGGGAAAGAAGATGTTACATGCTGACATAGGCATTCATTATAAATATTTCAAGTCTGCCAGTCAACCTTCTTTCATCTCACCACTTAAGGGAGCCTTCAACCACACAGAGCACCTCACTCAGAGCTTGACATGTGTGGGACCTTCAGTGAGAAAACACCTGCAAGTGTCCACACCTTAATGCAACCTTTTCTTGGAAACCGGAGCTTTTGCTGTTTAAAGGTACAACCGCTGAGAACTAGTGAAGGCTTTCCAAAGAGGGGGAAGCTCAAGGAAAGAGCAGTTCCAACCCACAATACAGAAGGTAGTATTTGTCCTGAGGGCAGGCTACAGTTTCTATTGCACTATCTGCATGTCCTTCACATCACAGCTGTATATAGTACTGGAGACCAGAGTGTTGTTTTCCAGAGGAAAATGTCCCGCCACAGTGTTCTATTGCCCCTATCCAGCCACAGTGACATTTCTCTAGTTTGAAGGTTTTAGAGTTTTTTTCCTCCATTTTAGTTCCCCCTAATTTATTCACACAGGAAACCTGATCTCTGCAGGAATTTTCTTTCATATCAGAAAGCACATTGGGGCATCCCAGCCCTTCATAATTCAGCTCTTCCCTTGTACCTGCAGCTTACAGTGCTGACTGCACTGCAAAATGAAAACGGTGGAAAATGAAATGGTGACACTCACATCAAGGAAAGGTGAAGTCCCCAGAAACACAGGCATCTGAAATCAATAGCAGCAGACCCATTTTATGTGCGGAAGACTTCCTCCAGGCAGGCAACAAGTGAATGACAGACATTTTCATTTCCCAGATCTATCCAGCCCCAATCTTAAGCCTCACACTCACAAATCACTGCACAGCAGCAGAGCAGAGCCCAGAAGCACCCCTTTAGCTGGCAGCTATACTGGGAAAGATGCATCCCTTTACATTGATATAAATCTCAGATCATCGCAGCTCATGCTCACCACACGCCAGAGGAACATGCATGGGCAGCTGCCACAGCTCGGCTATGGCTTAGCAAGCTACATTTTTTTCTCCATCAGCCATTCACAGGCATGCAGCTTTCAAATGCAGTCAAAATTCAGAAGGGCTGTGCAAAGCCAGAGGAAGCAGACTTGATCCAGGAGAAGCTGTCACTGGTGTCCTGCCTCTGACTTAAACAGCTGCTGAAGAGAAAAGCTTAGAAGTGAAAGATCAGCTGGGTAATAAATCATTAAAAAATAGTTCACCTAATAAAGAAGATCCTTCCTCACTTAATAGCTGTTATCTTACCTCTAAAAAGCTTGGTGATTTATAGCTTGTGTATCACTAAGTCAAATAAGTTGGTTCTCTCTCATTTTATGGTTTCCATTTTAACCACTCGGCGTTGGTCTCCATGATAGCACCTGGCACGACAGACAGATATTCCCTTAAGTCTGCAGTGATGCCAAGCTCTCCAAGGCCAGGACAGGATCACCGTGCGAGGTCAGGAGAGGCGCACACCATGCAGCAGACACACATCACCATGAGTAACCTACAGTCCTTCTCTGCCAGCCCCTCTCTCCCACCATTCTCCTGACCCCACCTCGGCTCTTCCACTTTCTAGCAGCAAGACAACCTCAGTCCACAGCCAGGGTCCCCTGCAGCAGCCATTTCCCAGACATTACCAAACGTGACTCTCTCCATCAGCATTTCTGGCCACTCACAGTCCCAGATCTCTAATGGTTCCACTAACAAACCACTCTTCCCAAGTGCAAGAGACACTCATGGGCTCTTGGCTGCAGACTGCAGCCTTCAACTGCAGTACCTGTGCAGGCAGCCCTGTGCATTACCAAGGACTGGGACCAGCACAAAGTCTGCTGACCACATCCCGAACACACCACACAAGGCCCAAAATCCCCTCTCTCCTCCAAGCCACCTACCTGTTATGGGAACAGCAACCATCATCCTGGGGGGGAAAAAAGCCTCTCCTCATCAGGGCATGTTGTGCCTTCCCTAAAAAGGGTCATTCTCACCAAATAGGAGGTGGCACACAAAATTGGGAAAAGGTGAATTGTTTTCTCTGGCAACAGGAGGGACACGTAAGCAAGCAGGAGTTCTCCTGCCCCAGCACACATGGCTGCACTGATTGCAGTCACGGCAATGAGGGAGCCAGGCTGTAATGAGTATCCTCCAGTGAGGTAAGGTAAATTCATGCCACAGTCTTGCAATTGAATAGCTGTAAATACAATCAGGGCTGGATTTCAGCCAAGGCTGTGTTCAGCTGACAATGATTTGCAATTAGAAATGAGGCACAGTTTTGTTTTAAATGGTGGGACTGCATCCCCAGGGCTGCAGGGGATTTTCCATCAGTGGCATTATTTAAACTGAGATTGGATGTCATACAAGATGATAGAAACGATGTTGGATTAGTCGATCTTTTTGGCTATATAAACCACCACCTCAGATACTAAAGGCTCATGCAAAGGACTCTTATGTAATAAGAGCAGAATCTTATTTTTTAAGAGTACTTTTCTAGTCCACACAACTAAACACCAGAAGAGCCTAGATAGCAAGTTGTGTAAGTGATTCATCAACCCTCTGGCTCACCAAGAGATTTCAGCTGTGGCACACATCTCAGTGCAGTGCCAATGCTGCCATGGTGGCTTTGGGCTCACCTGCGCTTTTGACACCAGCCCGGTGGGACTCTGCAAGCCGTAGTGGAGAAAGCAGAGAGCTTTGCACACCCACATCAATAGACCCTGGCTGCTCCCATGTCCCCTTCTCGAGGAACCTTGTGCTACTTGCAGGAGGAGAAAGGAGCTCCCACCACTATGGGTAAGGGATGGGGCAGCACTACTAAGAGATCATGGGGGCGGACCAGACACTGTGTCCCGAAGCTCCAAATTAGGGTTTATATCAAGGGGAGAAGAGGGAGGGAGGAACAGGGTAATCTAGATAGCCCCACTAGGTCCAAAGTGCTTGTGTTTATCTCCAGCGAGTTATTAATTTTGGCTTGCAATCACAAGTGAGTCTAATCAAAAACAGCAAACAAATAATTACTCATTTGCTTCTGCAAATCCTACAGCCCCCTCTGGACACATGCACACAAGTAGTTACACCCCAGTCACCACCATCTTCTGCTCTAGCCACTGACCCCCCAACCTTGCAAAGCTCCCACAGACATCAGCACCCCTTCACACCAGGGCTGTGCCCTGGCCAGCAGCACACCAACTCCTGGGGTGTGCAGCCCGTCCTGCACCACTGCTGGCATTTCAGGCTGGGACCTGGTCATGCCAGGGAAGGTGCTGAGGGTGTCCTGGAGGTAGAGCATGTCCTCATCTCTCCTTCCCTGGGGGTCAGCAAGGACCAAAGCCAGCGATGCTGGAGGAGGCAGAGGCCCCAGCCTGGCCCTGGTCCCAGCTGAAGACATGTTGTAGCAAGCACGTATCTATCTAGAAGAGGTCAGTCAAGTGCCTCCCACTTAATATTTAAAAGCTGTTTCTCTTTTCAGCCCTGCGTCTCTGGAGTGCTCATGGCTCACAGCACAACAGACCACATTCACATAGTTCAGATATGTATAAATGTTAAAAATAAGCCGCCAGGTTTCTCTTCAAACAGGGATGAGATCAAGCCTCTGAATAGCCCATTGTGACTCCGTGTCAATTTGCAGTGATCCTTAGGAGACAAGGGAAGGGCAGGGGGAAGAGGGAAAGGCATTTTATAATGGAAAAAGTGATGAAACCGCCTGTCCCCCACTCGCTGCTCAGTGCATCGCTGCAAGTTCTCCTCACCGGCTGAAAAGCTGCATTGCAGGAACGGGTCCATAAAAGACTCAAGGAAATTCCCATCATTGCTGAGCAAGGGCAGCTGGTCACAAGAGGCAGAGTGTTACCAGGCTATGCAGCTGGAGAGATGGGATCTGATTGATTCCTGTTGCAGAGCGGTCTGTCGTGGCGGCTCTTGCACAATATCGCTCCTTTAGCTGATTAAGCAGGAATGCAGTTTGCAGCAGGAGAGTTACACTTGCAGTACTGGGGGGAAAAAAAGAAGAGGCGAAAAGAAGTAGATGTCCCTGTTGCTTGAAGAGATGCTGGGGAAGGGCATTAAGATCATGGTTCTACCTGTGCACCACTGCTGTCCGCATCAGAGTTTTGGAAACGCAAGAGGGTGGATTAGACAGACACAAAACTGCAATGGGAGTCGGAGAAAGCCGCAGGAGCCACAAGAAGGTGGTGCCCGGGCACCCTGCTCTGGGTCTGGGTGGCAGCTGGGGCTCGTGGCTTTGCACACACCCCGGGAGACAGAGCAAGGTGAGAGCCGCTCAGGCAGACCCACCTGCAGGGTTACTGAACCTGCATTTTTAGGAGTCACATTTTGCGGTATTCTCTGGATGACTGGGGAGGGGAATAGCTGTTGCCCCTCGTGCTACAAAGGGGTTTCTGGAAGTTGAAAGGGGTTCAAGAACTGGGTTTTCTGGTTGAGCTGGGAAAGATTTTTAAGGGAGCTCATCTTTCACGGTTTCCATACCGTTGTTAGTTCAATAAATCTCATTGCCAGCCGGATCAGGCTTTGAGATACCAGACAAAAGCCTGGATGCATTTCTGCATTAGAAGCCTGACTTCGGGGTGATACGAGAACAAGGAAAATGGGCAGGGCAATGCTGAAAGGACTCGTGTAAGCAAAGAGAAGAGCGAGGAGGGTGCATTTCTGGGTATTGCCCCATGCTTATATCAGTACAGCCTGCCCCAGAGCCCCTTCATGACCAAACGCCCTTTGCTCCCTATTGCAAGTCCCACCAGGTCAGCACATAGCTGGTGGCCCAGCACCACATACGGGGGGCACGGTGCTCACAGCGGCACCGGCGGCTGCCTGTCAGCGTGACGGATCGAGCGAGCCAAGTTCGTGCATGTGACAGAAAATGCTCAGAGCAGGGGCCGAGGCGAGACTGTCCAAGCACCTCAGAAGCTGGCCTCAGAGAAATAACCCCACAGACCCACCAAGCTGCACAGCCGTTGAGCGCTTGTTTGTTTAATTGGGCATATTGCTCTGCTCGCCAAGAGAAAGCTTAGTCGGTGTTTTCTTTGTATTGGCTGGGAAGAAGGAGAATTTGTGGAGGATCCAGAAAGAGAAAGGAAGTTTTGTGTTTTGGTTTTCTTAGCATTCTTTTTCCCCCTGGAATTTATTTTTCTTTGATTTTGGGGAGATAAATCCTCCTTCATCCCCCACACCCAGACAGACAGGGCAGGAGCAAAGGACAACAGACACGGGGGAAAACGAACTCATCTCATGACAAGAGAGACAGGGGCAGGTCAGGCCTGGACTTCTTAGAAGAACAAAACTGCCCATCATTCCTGCAGACCAGAAAGAAACGATCCTCCTCTCCCCATCGCCGCGTCCCTCCTCAGCAAACCCTCCCCCAAAATGTGACAGATTGGAGAGAGGCCAGTGATTGCCTCATCGGCATTCAGCAGCACTGCTGCAGCACGTGGGGTATGGAGGCAGCGAGCAGGGAGAAGGCAAGGCATGGCTCTGCCTCACACGTGCCCTCCGCAGCCCTGGCTCCGTCCCCTCTGTGGCATGCTCAAGCTGCTGGCACAAGGCATGGACCACAGATGGCCCAGAGGGGCACAGGGCACGGGCAACGCACGTGGCTCTGAGTTTGCACACCAGCCCCCGCCAGCTGCAGTGTTCAAGGCTTGGAAAAGGGAAGGAGGAGGGTGGATACACAGATCGGCTGAACTCTATGAATCCTCCCCACGGCTCCGAGGCCAACGGCTCAGCCCCCAGGTTTCCTCTTCCCTTCCCAGCTCTGACTCAGTGTCGGCTCCTCTTCCTCACTTCTGTGCTGGGTGGGAGAATGGAGTGCACAGGGGACAGGACAGAAGGGAAGGGAAGGATCGCTCGTGCCAAAAATATTTGCATGCTGACACGGGGACACACACAGACACACAGATGCAGGATCTGTGCAGCATTAGCCCAAGTGCTTTCAGCCAGGGGACTCCTCACGGTAGGTCCTGATGATGGGGCCACGCGCTCGCTGCTCTGCGGTCCCTTGTGCAGTGGAGAGACTGGCTGGCACACTTTCCTCTCACCTCTCATGCTGGTACAGGTGGCAGCTGTAAAAGCGGGAGCAGGGCTTTGGCTGATTTCTGTGTGGCAAGTTTACAGGGAGCTAGAGCCAGTCACAACATCACCTCTCTCCTGGCATCTGAAACGATGTGCCATCTTCTTTCCCACCCAGTCTATCAGCAGCAAAAGGGCCAGATGGGACCTTCCACCTCAGCACATTTCTGTGGGCTAGCGATGACCTACGAGCCCCGATGTACACCTGCAGCACGTAGTTCTCCAAGGATCCTCCTGTTTAAGTGCTAGGGACGGTGTGGCGTCAAGGTCAGAGAAGGTCAGATGCATCAAACCCTGTGCAACTGGTTAAGATTTCTTCCTATTTTGCTCTCTCCCAGTCCTGGATCCTAGAGCTCTGACACTGCCTCTGCACCCATTTCTTCTGTCTCAGACCTCACTGAGGTGTGGGTGCCAGGTTCTTCATCTCCTTCCCTTTGTGCTCCATCCTGCATCTCTTCTTGCCTGTTCAGCTGTCATCTCTCTTTCATCTCTCACCTGATCTCCAGCTACAATCGCTTCCAGAGTCCCTGTCCTCCAATTTCCACCCTAGATTTTCTCCAGTCCAGCTCCCACCCTGCAGTCTCCATCTCCAGGGATGGTTCTCTGTCTTGCCAATTCTCAGGACCAGTTTTCCAGCTGTGTCCTCTCAGTCAGTTTGAAACAGCCAGCTGTGCTCTTCATTGTCAAGTCTTTCGTCCCTTGTCCTCATGACTGGGATCTCTCCTCGGTTTTTTCCCAACTTCTTAGTCACTCCTTGTGCTTCCCAGAATGACGCTGTCTCAGCTCTCTTCTGAGACTGTCTCTTAGCAAGATGCCTACAAAAAGTCATGAATAAGGCTAGTCATGTGCTAAGACCTCTGGCCGTTCAATACTTTCTCATTATTTCATTGCACTCCTCACTCTGCCTGTCATCGTCTGTGGGCTCTTGTCTTGAGCTGTGATGGGGCTGCTTTCTGGCACACAGATATCCTTTCATTTGGAGCAGTCCGTGACGGGGCCTCTTCAGCATGAGGAAAATTGTACATAAATAGCACACAATACACCTCACCCTTGTGATCACTGCAGGGACACAATTAATGAACAAGCCCATAGTACATAAAGGTGCATTCAGACTGTGAATATCACAAACATTTTGAAAAATGTTCTGTTATCCTAGCACCATAGGCATGACTGGTGGGATTTACTTTCTCAAGCTCTTTCCAACACCACTGTCCGTGGCCCTCCAAACATTTATCAGTCTGTTATGATGCTCTTGGTTGCTATTACAGAGGAAAATTTGGATTCATCAGTGGATTCAGCAGCAATTTTTATGGATGTGGAGCAATGAAAGTTGATGAAAAGAATCAGATACAGAAAAAATTATCAAGGTGCATCATCAATTGTTCCTTTCCTCAGTGATAGCGTATTTGGCATTTCTTTTCCCTACCCTGTAGCCATCTACAGAGGAGGCACAATAGACCCTCTTTCCTAAAACAGCTGAACCACCACACACAAGACTTATCAGAGTCAGAATTAGAGCAAGCGCAAATTATTGCACATTGAAAAATATTTAACATTTTATTGTAGGGAGAGGGGTCAGCCTCCCATTGCTTGATGAACCATCAAGTACATCCTGCCAGCAGCTGGAGAGCTAATTACAGCCCCACGCCTACCCCACGGGACCTCATTCCTTTTCCCAGAAATGGGGGAGAGGTCCCTGCTCATACCAGTCTCCCTGTGTAGGAATTGGGTTTGGTTTGTTTTTATGTTCTACATATACACAAACAGAGAGCTAAGACCTGGGAGTTCATCTACAAAAAAAATTGGAAATGGTCAATGTGCATAAACGCCACTAAAATTTCAGTAAAAGCTTGTTCTGCCTTTTTGTTAGACTCTTTCCAGTTTTTTTTTTTAATGGATTTTCTCCTCTTTTTAACATCATGTTCTCTAGGACAAAGTTAAGGAGAGGGGAACCCCAGTTACACAGGTTTAAGTGGTGCCTCAGGAGCACATTACTTATCAGGTGCTGGAGACACAGGCAAGAGGAAGAAGTAGGTTTTGGAGAAAAAGGTTTTGAGATTTGAGGGTGGAGGGGAATCTGTGAACCCCTTCTGAGGGATCTGAAACAGAGAGCTCAGGAAACCAGCAAGTGATGCAGGTAGGGTTCCTTCAGAGCTCCTCACCTTGACAAAAATATGGCAGGCTTCTACAGAATGATATTTGCTGTCCTTTTTCAGCCCTGATGACCTCTCAGGGCCCCTCAAGTGCTGCCTCCTGGCATTATGCTGTGTTAGAAGCACACACATGCCAGTTCACACACTCTCCACTGCAAAGTTTCCACCACTCTGCCATACAAACACCTTGAGAGCAGGCTACAGTGTGCAGGGAACTGCATATACCGGCATTGCAGATGAAAGAAAATCCCATACCCAGATGTGCAGCTACCCTAATTCCTGCAGTATGGCTCATTGACTCCGATCCCAATGCCTCAGCACAAGGGGTTTGACTGTCAAACAGGGCAGATCCTGCTACCCTGAAGGGCAAGCAGAGGCAGAGGCAGTAACAGGGATTGCAGTATGGCAGACAAAATATAGCCTCAGTTGAAAGTTAAGAATTCTCCTCCCTAAGAACAAGCCAAGGGCTCTGCTCCCCTTCTTAGATAGCATTTGCAGATGGCAATCAAAGACCATGGTTCCTCCCACTGGGACTGGCCCCAGGCAAGGTGGTGGCTCCAAGGAGAGGCCATAGCACTTCTGCAGACCAGTGAGTCCAACACAGTCATTGCCTCTTCATCACTACCACCAAAGAGCTCACCATGCAACCTGCAGAGCAGAATGGGTCCTTCGAGGGGAGAGGGGATCTCCTCTGAGCCCTAGTGTGCATCCACATCTGATGAGAGCAGGAACAAGTGATCCCACCTCCCAGTAGGGTCCCAACATTGCTGTTTTCTTCTCTGTTGTGCTCAGTGCAAAAACTACAGCTCCTGGAATTTCAGGTGGGGATCAGCAAAGTGCTGTTTAGTATAACCACTCTTCAATACCATCTCCCTGAAATACTGGTGCACTGCATTGACACACAGGGTTTTATTTGTATTAGATGACTGACTCTGAGCCCACCACACAGTAGGAATTGTTAATGCTATTGTTCTGCCTCAACAATGTGAGATTGAATTTCTACACCTCTGTTTCTCTAAATGTTGCCCATGCTCAGATGCAGAGATGCCTTTTCCCTTAAGCGTTACGCACACTTACACCCTACAGTGGATGCAATCAGAGCAGGTTAAAAGCAACCCCAGCCCCGCTTTGCCAAGTCTGTGCTTTAAGAATTGGAAATCATTTACCGTTGGCCATAATGGCTATTTCATACCAACACCAGAGGCTCAGATAAAAGCTATTGATAAAATATTCTGTTAGAACTACAGGGAGCTTTCTTTGATGGCCCAGCTGTGAGAACATTTGTAAATGTTATACACTGCATGCCTATCAGAAATAGATGCATTTGTTGAATTTTCAAAGAGCTGGCCTAACAATATGAGTATTGTATGGAGAGATGCCAGTGTGACACAATTACTGCATCGTTATTTAAGATTTTGAGCACATCAGGTTAAAAGCATAGGCGCTGTTAATCCAAGCATATGAAGGTGATGAAATCCTATTCACATCACCTATTCCACGAGCATAGGGCCAGGATACCATCGGATCACCTGGCACCATCTGACTCTTACATTTCCTCCTGTTCTCATGATGAGCTCAATCCCTCGTGTTTGCCAGGAAATCAGGCTTCAAGAGAAAAAGAATCCACCATTTCCTTGGTTTTTTGTTCCGTGGCTAATCACTCTACCATGATAAATGCACAGCTTAATTCTGACTTGTGTCTGTCTGCCATCAGCCACAGGCCCTTGCTCTGTCCTTCCTGCGAGGTACCCAGAGATTTCTTCCCAGGGAGATGCTGCTAGAAGATAATCAGGTCACCTCACAATCTCCTTTCTGTGAAGAAAACAGTTAGAGCTCTCTAAGCCTCATGCTGCAAAGCATCTTCTCCAGTCCTCAAGTCACTTCTGTGTCTCCTTTCTCCAGGGACCAGTGGCCCAAGCTGGCTCCACAGGGCAATGAAATAGGAACTGTGGTTTCTACTCTACAACTTGGTCCAGCTCTTCCGTGTTGCAGGGCAATCTCTGTCACCATCCCCATGTCCTGCAGTGTTTCCAGGAGCTGACAGGCCATCCAGCACGAGTGACCTCTGTTTCTCCCTGAATCTGGAATGAGGTGTTCAAATGAACACTGTGTGAACAGGCCTGGTTTGCCAGGTCACTGTGATTATCTTAACTACCTCTTGTCTAGTCCCACATTCCTTTCTCAAACCAAAAAGATGCTTTGAATGTCACAGACCAGGTTGATTAAGGCATCAGGGTTACAGCTTTAAAAACATGTTCAGAAGAGATTCCCATGCCATTCATTTCTTCCCTCTATCTCCCCTTGCCACTGCCATTCATCAACTCTTTCTCTCACGGCCTCAGATCTTTCCTGCAAGAGAATAAGAAAGAAGTGAAGGAGGGCTGGGTGAGGAATGTTTAGGATACACATCATCCACCTGAGTGGTAGATCTCCTGAGATCCAGGTATGTCCCTGTTGCTAGCTATAGGATCTAAAATTTTAAAGGCAATCGGTGCCTCACAGCCCCTAACTCCAACAGAAACTGGGTCTGTGTAGCAAGGCAGGGGGTAGATGATGGCTGGCCAATGCAGCCTTTGGAATCAGCTCCTGTGGGTATCCATCCCTCCATGATGGACAACCATCTCTCCATGTATGATGGATGTCCTCATCTCCATCCATCCATGATGGATGTCCATTCCTCCATTCATCCATCCATCCATGACAGGTATCCATGACAGATGCAGATGACGTGTACACACAGAAAGACCTGGGACACCACGTAGTCACACTCATCCTGAGTCTAGGAGCCGGTGGGCCAGTGCAAGCATGGCTGACCAGCCGCCTGTGCCCGCGCTGCCCAGCTGCCGCGCTCCTCCGTGAGCACAGGCACGCTCTGTCGGAGGTGTGAGAGAGAGTATCCTTTCAGCCCTTCTGCTTCAAAGTGGAGGGATGTTTTTCTGTGAGACTGCCACAGGGATTTTCAAACAGGCTTCCCATTCATACAGAGGTCAATTAACATAGGCACCTTTGGTGGTATTTTCAGAAGACCCCAGATACCAGACGGCTTTGAAACCCTGCCTGCAATCACAGAGCTGGGCTCTGTGAATACCTGGACCCACACAGCAGCACTGAACGTCAACTAGCCTCAGGTTTTGACAAACACTCGTTTTGCTCTACTCTACATATACCACCACCCCGCAAGAAAGAAGTGTGGGTGTAATTAGGGTTGCCTAATTTGCTGGTTGCTGTATTATCCATCCGCAGAAGTTCCAGGCTGTTTTCTTCTCACAGCAATGGTGATGAAAGAGCAACACTGTGCAGGAGAGTGGCGGTGGCTGGGAGAGACAAGGAGACACTGTGATGTTAAACCTATTTTTTTCTCGCAGCCCAACCCCATTCCTCTGTTCTTTGAAACATCTTTGCTCTGAGTGCCAAAGAGATAGCATCAGAAGAAACAACTGTCACTTGAATCTCCCGGAGAAAAAGGCCAAACCTCCCATGCCTTCTGTAGAGTTTACATAGCAGGGGGGAGGAAAGAAACCCAAAACATCACTTGACTTGGCAGGTCTGCTCCTGGGAACCCAGGAGGATGTTTGACCTTCTCCAGGCAAGCACAGCCATCGCCCTGTGCTTCCAGAGAAAACCTCTGCAGTTCTGGGAAGTTTGGGGAGGGATTCAGAGGAAGCACTGAGCTCTGTCAATGAGGAAACAGGAGGACAGACTGCAAAACAGTTCCCTCCAGAGAAGCCTGGATGGGGAGAAAAGAAACAAAATATTTTTCCCACACTGAGACTAACCCCAGCTATTGGTGTTTCTGGACAATAACTTTTTTGGGCAATGCTCTCGGTTGGGCTTTGTTAGGAAAAGAAGGAAGAGCAGCTGAAGCATTAACACTTCCCTCTCTAAGCTGATCAGACAGTCCCCAGCACAGACGAGAGCTGCATTTCCTCTTGCAGTGCTGAGCCCTTGGAAAATGCTCCCTATGCAGATTTGGTACCAGCCATCAGGATGCTGAATGAAAGGGACATTTAGAGCGAGCTCAGACATGGGACAAATGATGCTAATGATAAATCCATCCCCTGACACTGGACGGACATGGATGTCCACAGCTAAAATAAACAAATTGTCCAGGCAAGCTGACAGGCTTGTTTAGATTCTGCTTGGGATAAATCGCAGTGCCCTTTGATCCTGTGATGTTTTTGGCGCCTGTGTTGCTGTCTAGCAGCAGGATATATTTTTCTATCCCGAGGAGCAAGTGGATGCAGCTGCCTATAGCTGATTTATAGTAGGAAGTGATTCACAGGAAATCAAAGCTTCTCACAGTAAAAATTGCTGTCTTTTCACCTCCACCATCAGTGCAATGATTAGAGCTCTGGGGACTTTGGTTGGGAAGAACAGCAAAGTGTTTTGTGCTTAGCATAAATCACTTTCTGCCGTGACTCACAAACGATGCTCACAGCAGGCTGCACCTGTCTGTACGTCCTGATGCATGGGCACTGACAGTATTTGCATTCAGTCCCATCCCAGGGATTTGAAATTCACATTTCTGTGCTCTCTGCAGCAATGCAAGGCAGGTTCTGTATTTGGATTTCCTCTATTAATCGTGCCATTGCTTGGGATTTGGGTTTCCTGCACAACTTGTAGCTCAGAATGGATGTGAGTGCTGCGGGGGGATTGTCCCTGGCTATATACTCCCACGAGCTATGTCAAGCAAGACTGTCTTTTGTCAAATATCTGAAGCATGTAGCAAAATGAGGGTTACATTCAGGAATACGAGACCCTACCAAAGTATGCTTATCACTAATAATGGCTCCGGATTACCAGACATGTGATTTAGGAGCTGGTTACTGCTTGCAGTTTCTGATAACTACTCACATCAGTCTCAGAAGCCAACAAAGCACTTGTTTATTACTGCAAAAACTTGAGACCCCGCGGGACATTCGGCAAATATCTCTGCGCTTCTAAGAGACGATTTGGCTCCTGTGGCATCCACTCTGAGTGCAAAGCTGAGTCAAACGAGGAGGATTTGCCATCAGCATAATCAGAAACACGGTGAAAGGGAAGGATGGGATTAAGACTTGGCTGCTGGCAAGCGTATGTCTCTTCAATTAATTGTGCGGAAATTTCTATGCTCAAGACAGTGATAAAAATCAAGTAAAAGAAGTGTGAAAACTCAGCTCTGGAGCACACGCCTGGCTAGTTAAATATAGAGGTGTGTATACAAACATGCCAAGTCCATGCTGAATGTTTATTAATGTTTATTAATACAAATAAAGGTCCTAGTCTTAGCTAGCGAACGTCAGGGCTCCCACTCAAAACATTACAAAAGACAGCTATAGCCCCCCCTCTCCTCCTTGCCTCCCCAAGACCAAGCTTCCAGGGTGAGTTTTCAGCCAGTCTTACATCTCCACGGGCAGCATTTCTCTCTATTAACCCGTGACCTCGCACAACTCACAATTCCACAGCATCCCCCATGAACAGCATCAGAGCAGCAGATCTACTTTTCTCAAATCTTTCTGGGTTTTCCCTTCTGTTTTGTTCCCCAGGCACAGGCTGCCCCTGGGGGGGTAGCTAAAACCTGGGGAGAAGCTCTGTTTTGGGGGGCATTCCTGAAAACTGCCTTCTAGGCAGAGTGCTAAAGCCCTAGACTCATTTGGGCCCGTAGGAGACATCAAAGGAGGGACTTGGAGGGGCTGGGAGAAAGCAATGCTCTCTCACCATGAAGAGAAAGGCAGGGTAGGGAACAAGTGTGTCACCTGCAAATGCACCCTTACGGGAATGGGACCACATGGAGAGGCATCAAGGTAAGGGGCATTTATAACCACGTTCCTGGCATGGCCTTGACACAACTGAGATGTAGAAACTCACCCAGCTGGTGAAGCTGCCCGACTGATTTCATTTTGCAGATCAAGTTTAAGCAAAATCCCAGCCAGCAGGAGCTAGAACAAGACCACAGCCGTTACAAAGCAGCAAACACAGTCCAGTGACACCAGTTCCGTGGGCAAACTGGGACATGCATTGCTCCATCACCATTAGTGCAGATCCCAAAAAGTATCCTGTAGATTTGAGGGGAAAATCCAGTGGTATAAGCACAGGGAAACAGAGGTGGTTTGTTTGGTCTTTTTGCAGAGAAGGCAGGATCTGTTCCTACCTGAAGGCAGCAAAGGCTGTGGGAAGCACCAAGAAGTACAATGTGCCCCATCTTTCCTGTAAGCACTTAGTGGTTTGCTGTAATCAAGGCAGCAAGTCTCTCGCTCTTTTATTTTTGCAAACCACTTTCTTTGTAGTGGATAGTTGGTCTGGGGAAACTTTTTTGTAATCATTGCAGTAAGTTACATTTATCGCAGCAGTAGGAAAGATTCAAAACAACTCAGCAAACCAGGATTATTTCTCCAGCACAATAATGACAGGGATTTGAGAAACCTTGCCCCTGTGCTTTGTCTTTCATCAACATGAGACCAAAGGTCTTTCAGCCTGGGATAATTCCAGAAGAGCAAATTGCAGCAGAAAGCTTTTTTCACGTCTTGCAGGAATTGCCTGTGAAAAGATATGCTTACCCATTTCTACTGGGATGTCTTCCTATTCAAGGTGGTAAGCCGTAGGTCTTTCCTCTAGACAGACTGCTTGGTCTTTTTCTTCCTGATCCATCCCCCCACTGACAATATTCTCTTTCAAAACATACAGCATGTTTATCTGATCTTCCTTTATTTTAACTGGAGATTTGATTTCTTTCCTGATTGGGTGGGATGCATTTAATTAACAACAACAAAAAAATCCTCGTTCATCCTCATGACTTTGTAAACAATGCTGTAGTGGTAGGTAGATACAGGCATCCTGTTTTTCCCTCTCTGTATCTAATTAGGCCAAAGAAGCAGTAGGATAATCATGTCTTTAGGGTACAAAAAATATGGATTTTTTTTAATAGACTAACACATATTCTCCTCTGAAATACATGGCAACATTGCCAGCATGAGGCTAGGATGGGGATAGGAAATGAACAATCAGCCGCTCTTCCAGAGCTCTTCTGGCCTTGTTCTGATCAACAGATCTGGGTCCCTTTAGCTTTTTTGGCATAGCTCCAAAATTAAAGAGAACAGAACAACTGCAAAACATAGTCCTGAGACTCTATCCAATTCTCACAAATACACGCAAGTACATGTATTTACTGAGCAACAATTCAAGCACTCTAATTGTATTTTATAGCTGTCTTCCATGCCAGCCCTGAGGCAGACAGACAGACAGTGCTTAGCCTTCATAGGGAGACCTCTGTAAAACCTTCTCAAGATACAATAGGTGGGATGTCATCTGAGATTAGGTGAACTAAATGTAGGTGTCTATATGTGAGCTAGGTGTCTAATCTCCCGTTATCACATCTTAAATATTAAAAAAAAACCTGGATTTTTTATAGACAGACATATATATTAAAACATAAGGCAAGATTGCCAAGTGTGATAAGGATGAGGACAGCAAATCAGCAACCAGCATCTCCAAATGGTGGAAGAGCATCAAGACAGACATCAAGAATTAAAAGCAATTCAAGAGAGAACACCTAAGAATAACTGGACTCTGTGGCGTCAAAAAGATTTTATCCACTATTTTGAGAGGTTTTCATTCACATTGCAAAAAAACCCCTCCAACATTTCGGAGGTTGTTAAGAGACCTTATATTCCAGCCATAAATTCTTCTGCTGTACCTAAGAGACATGACTCTTGAAGAGGTTAAGTTCTTGGTAAGGAAAGTTCTTAGCAAGCAGTCTTTTCCCACTGAGTTCGCCTCTTCAAGTTTCTATTTGTGCTGCTAATGAGGTTCCCACAATCTCCAGGAAGCTGGTCTGAGTTCTAATTAAACAAGACTTGAGGAACTATTCTGCCAAAGTAAGCACTGGATTTGCCCACCCCATTGACTGAGTCATGCAGCCTGCATACATGCAGGCTGGAAATGTAAATCATATATTGACATGGAGAGTTATACTCTCCAGTGAGGGTGCTTTCTGCAGCTGTAGCATTTATTAAAGCTTTGCCATCATCCAAAAACAACACTCATAACTTGAACGATCCCCAAGGCTAGAGAGTCTTCCAGGACTCTTCTGGCCATGTTCTGATCAGGAGATCTGGGTTCCTCTGACCTCTTGAACATGGTCCCAGGCATTAAGAAACAGGACCTTGGAAAATCCAGCCCTGGGACTCCATCCAGTCCTTTACATAAAATACGCATGTACATACATTTACTGGTATTAGAATGTCCTCATGAAGCTGCAGTATTCCAGAAACAACCATGGCATAGACATGAGGACTACAAATGCCAGATTGGCCTTAGGCACAACATGTCTCCATGGACTTTCCAATTCTTATTAATATTTATTATATACATTTACTTATTATCTAAACCATTTCAACTGGTGAGTTCCAGAATGCTTTGACTCACTCCAAATCAAAATGCCAAGCAATCCATTCAATGGAAGTCACAACTGTGTCCTCCCCATGACCATCACTGTAAGAAAATAGGCTGATTGAAAAACACAAACCCAGCTTCTGTTCCACTCCCATAAGAAAGTTTTTCATAGCATTTTATGCCAGGTTCTGATGAGGGCCAGCAAAGAGCAGAGAGTGGAGTAACTCTCCAAGGAGACGTGTAGCAGAGACAAGATTACCGCCTGTTCATCCCAGGCCAATACAAACCACCCAGTCTGTGAGCAACCAGGAATGTGACAGTGTCTGCAGACTCTGACCAGACAATGAAGGTTTTCCAGCCAGTTCTGTGAGATAATCCCATAGTCCCCATCCCTCCATTGAGGAGGAGCAATCTTGACATAGCCTGCACGACAGAAGGAAAACAGCCTGTGCATCTATATTAAAGGGAGATGTTTTTACTCAGGCCAACCAAGACTAGTAATGGTGGAAAATATGTTCAGTTTCCTAATTATACCCTCTCATGGAGGGAACCATTTGACCATGCCCATGTTTTGTGGCTGGAAGCATGTTCACCCCAGCTGGGGCTGATATAGGGGAACAAAGGAGAAAATTCGTGTTATCTCTTCCTTCTTTTATACTAAACTCAGAAAGTCAGTGTCTGGCCCAGGCCTCTAGCAAAGATAAGTCCAGGCTGTGGAGGTGGTGACCTCCACACATTTATGGTTCCAGTGTCTCTCCAGCCTGCACACCTGGGCACTGGGACATGGGAGGAGAAAGCATCTGGTGCACACACTGAGGTCTCAGTCCCACATGGAAAGAAGCTGTTATAAGCACCTAAGAGCAAGAACTCACTGCCAGTCATGAGCAGAGAGGTTGAGCCACCCCTCGCTGTCAGAACAGACTTCACGTTCAAAGTGAGTCTTCATGCCTGTAGATCTGACTTAGTCTTCCTACACCATGGTGTGCAATGAGTAACATGGGATAATAAATCCCAATGAAAGGGGGTTCCAGACGGCCTGTGCTGGTGCCGAACTGCGTGAGCTGATTGCAGAGAGGGTCCCACAGGATCAAACCATCAGGGGCCATATATACCGCAGTAAAACTGTGGAAATGTTCCTTTCCCCAGCAAAATATTTAAAGGCTTTTTGTTGATAAAGCGGTGTTATCATGGGAGCTGAGTGCCTTAGAGGAAATATTAACAGTATGTTTGGCCAGATAAGCAGGAAGGCATGAGTGAGGAGCTGCTGCACTACATGGCTCACTGCTTGCTCTTGCTGCACATCAAAGCAGCTGCATGGAGAGGTACCAGGGAAAGAAATGTAAGGAATCAGTGGCACGTGTTAGCAAGACTCAGCTCTGGAAATGTCCTGCCCGATAACAGCAGCAACTGGGGAGCCAAAAGGCACAACGCTGAGCATGAAGAAAGGCAGGCTGCTCAACCCAGTCGCTCCAAAGCCTTCACAGTCCCAACCGAGGACCCTCTGGCATTGGTGGATGGACTCCCATCGACTTGGCCAGGGCTTGAATTGGGCCCTTTAGGAACCAAGACAAAAGACCGAGCGTCCGACTTTAATTGATGACTCATCCATCACTGCAGCCCAAACTCCTCTTGACAAGTAGAGGGAAAAACCCACAAATTAAGTGACCATCGCCTGCCTTCTCCTTTCTTGCTGATTGTAAAGGAGAACTTTTGACCTTTCTGCATCATACATCATGGCTTGGCAGAAGCTGGTTGCTCACCCCAGCTGAACTGTGCCATGCATGTAGCCCCATACAAGAGGTGCCTTTCACGTGCTAAATGATCCTTCCCCCCCTCCTCCTTTGCTCTACTACAACAATATAGAGAGGGACAATGGCACAGCTCCATGGCAGAAGGAGGAGGCTCTCATTAGAAGCCTCTCATTAGGGATGAAAGACCGGCTGGATCATCCCACTGTCATTTTTGCTTCATACTGATTTCCAGAAGAGGCTGGTGGGAAGCATAAGTCTTATCCTGAAGTGCTTTTTCCCTCCAAGCAAGCTCACCAGCAGCAAACTCACTTGCAGAGGGCAGGGTTAGGATGCTGGCAGTGGGGCTTGGGGACAATAAAAGGCTGCATGGGACTGGGCATTGCCTGGGGAGCCAGCAGCACCCTGCAGACAGGACGGGAATTTGGAGAGCTCTTCAAGGACTTGAGGCAGGCTTTGAAACCCTTAAGCTTGCCCTGCATTAGCGGGGTCAATTGCACACCAGGCAGAGTGGCTGGGATAAGCCCCCTGCAAAGCTCTCCGGTGGCACAAAGAATGGTAATGCCTGTGTAATGGTGTTTGGGCTGCGAGCCGCTGTGTGCCTTTGAGATGCGTTCATGGAGGCAGGGCTTCTTGGCACAAAAATGGGCTCTTCCTCCATAAGTGTCCGTGTCTAAGACAACATCGCTCTGCCATTAACTGAAGAAGAAGGCACAAGCACTTTGAAAGCCACTGAAACAGATATGATGACACAGGGAGCTGGTAATTACCAGGGAAGGCAAAAACATACAGCCAGCTGACTGCAAAGTAAGGCATTTGCTGTAAAATCCTTCCTACAGCCCTACGTCAAAATATTGTCCAAAGGCAGCGTTTCTTGTATCAGCCACATGCCTCATTGCTGCACCAGCAGCAGAAAATATGTTGAACGGAGGCCACCAGTCATGTGCAGTTACTGTGCAGAGAAAGCTTTGCCCGGTTTGAATTCAAGGATGAACTGCTGGAGGAACAAACCCCATTATAAAAAACTCAGATTTAATGCAACCATGTGGTTACCACTACATCATCATGGTGCCTTTGTGAGGTTCAGAGACTGTCTCTCAGACAAGGAGCCAAACTGGATAGGAAAAAAAGCTGCAGGTGATGTTGAAAAAGCATTTTAAGCTTTGCTACGGGGTCCACATTGCAGCTCTCAAGGAGAGCCCAGCGCCCTGGGCCATACTCCCACCTTGGAGTCTGGAGCTCCTGACAGGTCCTTGCTCTCAAAAAGATCACAGCCGATCATCTCTCCTGCACACAAAATAATCCACCACCAAAGGCTGGACGTGAGCAGAAACCCTGGGCCATTTTCTCCCAACAGGCTATTTCCCCAACTGTGTTATGTTGCAAGCGTGGGGTTTCTGCTCCCCAGGTGAAAGCCCCTGTCAGATTTGTTCATGCATTTATTTGGTGGTCTGGGGCAAGTCCCCCTGCCAGTGCCCAGTTCCTCACCCTTTCCTGGGGACAGCAGCCCTGCCATGCCCTTGGAGTCCTTGGGAGGCATTTCATCTCTGCTAGAAGGGCCATGAAAAAATGCATAAGATGGAGAGATCTCAGATCATCGCCAAATTGATCTTCACCCCCTGGGCTAGGTTTTTATTGTGGCAACTGAAAGTAAATGTTGCTTAAAAGGCAATGTTTGTTGCATTACAGGCCAATGCAAGAGTGCCAAAATTCGATCTACTTGGTCTTCTACCTTGAAATCATTCTGCTTTGTACCTCCGCTTGCTCATTACCTATAAATTTGAGAACCAAAGTCTGAAAATCCAAAGAAGACACAATAAAAAGAACCTAAAAATGGATAGCTCAGTATTTTTAAAATGTTGAGCTTTTATAGCAATTGTAGGAGCAAGATGGCACTCCATTCGTGACCTATTACGCCCAGAGCATGGTCAGATCAGCACTCCAAGATCCTCTGCAGAGCTTTGTGTCCAGGCAAACATCCTGCTCCTGCCAGCTCACCACGGCCCCGCTCAGCCAGTCCTGGAGAAGCACACAGCATATCTGCTGCTTCCCAACCCTGCTCCACCAGCTGCTCCACCAGCAAGAGCCAGCCTTGCTTTTGGGCTGTGGTGTTCATTTAACATGCTTTCAACTTTCCCAGGAATACACATGGGTCTTTGCAGCCTCCTCAGAGGTCTTCAAAGCCCGTGGAGGGAGGAAGCGGGCTGCCGTGTGGAAAGGGTGTAATCCCTGTTTTTATGACCTTCCCTGCAGCTGCAGACAGTTGCTTGTATGCTTTATGCCCTGTGCTTTCCCAAAACAAGCACTTCAAGCACCCGTTTGGGCAGTGGGGAAGGGAAAAGCATCCCTCGGCATGGTGAGGAAATTCAAGATTGCTGGATTTCCTCTGCAGCTTCACCTGAATAAAAAGGCAGCTTGCTCCAATGCTCTCAAGCAGAGTGGCTGGGATGGGACATGCACTGTCACAGCGGGGAAAGGGAGGGAGCTGCTGGGAGGGGGAGCCCACGGGCACCCCAGCCCCTCTCTGGGGGTGCTTTCACAACATCCTGGGTCCATAAAAGAGCTTTGCTGATTCTTAATTTTCTAATTAATGAAGTTTGGCTTCTGTCCACAGCCCTGCAGTGTCACGGCACCTGGGTCAGGTCATATTCTATAGGGCTATCCAAGGGACCACTTCCCTGCCACTGGGGCTCTATGCACTCCTACAAGAGGTCTGAACACCTCCACCAAGGTGGTGACCCATCTGGGCTAAATTAGTGTAAAACACAGTTTCAGCCAGGTGAAGATGACTCCAATCTCTGAGGCTGCTTCTTTCAGTACATCTGTCCTCTTAGCCTTCTTCCTCAGACAAGTGTTTTGAAACCAAACAGGTCCCCAGCCAAAAGACGTCCTGCTCTGTGGGTACCTGCTAAACACCACGGCCAAATCCTGCACCTTCCCCATCCAGACCTGCTGGGTTACCCCACAGCTCCGCATTTCTAAAGCCAGCCCAGACCACCAGCACCCATCAGTATGCTCCATGACCAGGTGAGAAGCGCTGGCAGTACTGCTATCTGCTGCGGGGTAAATAATGGTCCTTAAACCATGAGTGACTCACGCTGCAAAATCTGACTGTCTATGCAATGATTTTTGCAAGCACTTCCACTGGAGATAACACAGAAGGAACATAATAAGCAAAGCAAAGAAATCCCAATTCCAGAGTTGCTGGCAAACATAGATTATAGGCATTTTCATCTCAATCATATGTGAAACAAGGTGAGACACTTGTACCAGGCATTTTGACTGGTCAGTGTCAAATTATTATTTAAGGCCTGTAGGGAACAATGTCAGAGATGATGAAAAAAGTGGGAAGAAAACAAATTGCCTGTAACTAGATTTTGGCTAAGTGGGAAAAACAGAACCTGTGGGCCAACCTCCTTAACTAGAAAATCAGACCAACAAACCCCCTCATTACTGAGATGTTCCAAACCCACAGTCAGATCCAGGTCCCTGTTTCACAGCTCAGGTGATGGTGCGTTTGAAGGCAAGGAGCCACGCAGAGCTGATGGCACTGCCGGAGCATCGCAGCTGGGAGCTGCCCAGCTCCCTGTGGGATCACACCTTCCAGGCTACAACACCGGAGCTGCAGATGAAAGAGCTGAGCTTGCAGCTGGGCAGCAAGGTTTGTATAAACATTCGGTGCAGCCTTCAGAAGGGCCATTTCATCCCCCAATTTGACAAATGTGTAGAGGGAGAACCTGGGATGTTGCTCTCCAGCTGAAACCTCCTTTTTCGAATCCGGGGCTGCTGGGCTGAACTCGTATCAATCACTCGGTAACAGTGGTGTATGCAGGCTAAAAGGATCCAGTAAGGGCAAATTCCTGGTCTGCAGCAGATCTGTGTCCTGAAAACTGATACAATCCTGAAAGAAACAAAGGAAAAAGAGGAAAAAGGTTTGGTAAAAGACGATGAAGGAATCTGAAAAAGCTGAGGGCTTGGGGGAGCAGGGAAGAAACGTTTGTCGCTGTATGCAGAAAAGGCAGCATTGGGCAGAGGAATGGCTGATGGGATCCCCTAAGCTTCATCCAAATAATTATTCCCATCATGTTCTAGCGAGGGACCTGGGGGTGAGGGAGAAAATCAAACAGTAGTGACACTGGGGCAGGGACAGTGGAGCTATTTCCACTGCAGGGAGTTTGGCCATCAGTTCTTACAAGGGGGAGAGAATCACTGTTTTTGTGGGCTCAGAAAGGCACATGAACATTTTCACAAGCCTAAAAAAGCATTGCCTGAGGAGCTCTGCCCAGTACCTCCGTGTCTGTAGACATGGCATTTCTGCAGGAAAAAAATTTTAAAAATTGAGAATAAAATCCTGCATTTCTGTTTTCAGGTCTCTCTTTTGGAGCATTGCCAGGGTGTTACTGGCAGCTCATGGCCGTGATCAAGAGAAGCAGCTTCCAGCATTGATTTTTGAAAGCCTGAAAGGTATTTGATACCTTATCCAACGCTCCCCGCCCCCGGCCCTCAGCTCCTTGAAGGAGAAACATCTGTTCCCTTGGGACTTTCACTCAGTGTCATATGGCCACCGCTAAGTGCCTGTCCCCAAGCACAGCGAGGGTCCTGCCGCTGATAAAAAGGAGAAGGGGGCTGGGAGCCCAGCTGGGGGCAGAGAGCCCTCCCGACCACAGGGGACGGAGGCGAGATGAAAGGCATGTGTATTTTCCCAGGTGATCCCAATAGCATCTCAAAGCTCCAGCCTTCTCGCTCTGGCTTTAGCCCCAAAACAAACAAACTGGTGCCAATTTGAATACGCTGAGGGCTGACTGATTTGAGCCTCTTGTGTTTTCACAGTCAGCAGCCGACTGGAATTCAAAGGAGAAGGAAAAAGAAAATAATAATAGCAAATTGATAAGATTCGCCAACCCTTTCTGGGAAACACGGGGCTTAAGTCCCAGCCAGGCTGTGCGAAAAGCAGGCCCAGAGAAGCCGGGGCTGTTCCAGCACGAGAATATCAAAGCAAAAAACAAGGGGAGTTGTCCCAGCAGGGATCAACGAGATAGCAGCTCGCTTTCTCTTTACTCCTGCTGCACCAGATAAGGGCACATTTTGGGGACATTGAGACCCCTGGGGCTGGAGCACCATCCGGCAACCCACCAAAGCCAGCAGCACAGCTTCCAGGGCTCTACCGACAAGCCTCAAATGTTTCAGGTCAGGAGGACATTCCCATGGGAGCACATTGGTCTCTGTCCATCTGTGCTGGTATTTCTTCTGCTTGCTTGGAGGGTGCTGGGTGCTCTCAGGCTTGCAGATACCGCTGAAGAAAAGGGACGTGGGGACACGCGCTCTGCCGTTCCCAGCCACATAGGTGGAAGACCGTGTCGGTGTGCGATTGCTCCAGGAGCTGCTCCCTGCACAGCTCACAGCCCCAATCTTTTCCCATCATGTGAAGTGAAATCCAGCAGCCTCCCCAGCCTGCTATGCAGCTCGGAGGTTGGTGTTTCTGCTTCAGACCTGAGGAAAGGATTATGTGCTCAAAAACTTCTCTCCTGCCTCCTGCCATGCAGTTATATGATCTGAGCAAAATAAAGGCTTCTCTGGCAAATCTTTCTTCAATCACAGCCTTCAGGAGCAGGAGCAAAGTGGGATTAAGCAGGAGAGAGCAGCCACATGCTGCACGCCAGGTCTGCACGCAGTGAAGGGTGCTCGGAGGCAACACCGTTCTGACACCCCCTGGGTGCCTCCCAGAGAGGAGAGGAAACCTCTGAGGCCACCAGAGACAGACAGACAGACAGAAAGGAAAGGGGAAAGGAGCTGGGGAGCAAAGAGATAAGCTGTCAGGCAGTTAACAGGGAGGGAAAGACTTGATGAGCAAGAAGCAAAGGACCGAGTCTCCTTGCCGATCGGAAATGCCTGGCAAGCAGGAGGGGAAGGGTGTGGGAGCAGAGGCAGGCTGGCAAGAGGAGGATATAATTAACAGGGTATCAGTTCCTCTAATAAGAGCGTGCTGGGATAGCAGCATGTTGGCTCCTTGCTGACCTGCATAAGCTTCGTGGGCTCTTTGAAGTGAGCTGCCTGCCGGGGCTGGGACACACACAAACACACCCGCGGCGCGTCCCAGCCCGGCGGTGGCACACGTCGTGCTGGCTGCAGAGCTGAGGGGATTACGAAGCGTTATGATTAGTCCCTGGAAATCCCTGCGTGTGTTTTGGCTGATGGCAGCCACTCTGATAAAGTGTAAAGAAGGGGACCCGCTGGGCAAATGCGCTCTTACCGTCTCCTGCCCTGGCTGCAAAGTGAATCAGCCTCAGCAGCATTTCTGAGGCTGGGAATTTCTGCTTGCATCCTTGCCAGTTGCTGTCGTGCCTCGTCAGACCCAGTTTTGCCAGGGAGAGGGATTCACTGCATATCTAAAACCTCTGAATCCTGGAGTTACCTGAGTTGTTAAGAGAAGCACATTGTTGGAAAGAAAATCAGAAAACCTGAACCAAATCTACCTCAGAGGTCTAAAAACGAAGGGGAGTAAAAAGGTCCCATGTTAACCGAAAGTCTTGTGCGACTCTTAAGCTCACCTTTGTTTTCGTGGGATGCTGCAGGGCTGCAATCCCACCCGCAGGACTGATACCGCAGGTGTCCACGTGGCTGTGCAGCCCCTCGCCATTCAGACTGTGGCTGCGTCCAGCTCCACTGGACACAAGCTGATGGCAAATCTGAGCCCTGGAGACCTAGGAGCTCTTTACAGGGATGGTTGAGAATCACCCAGCTCTGCTAGAAATAGGGAGAAAAAAAGGGCATTGAAGCTGTGGTCTCACAAGCAGTGGCAGGGCTGCTTCAGCTGAGTTCCTCATCCCCTGCCCACCAGCTCTGACCACTGCAAGGCGTCTGGTCACGCAGCTCTGCTCAGGGAATGGATGTGGTTTGGGGGAAAAGCCTCATTTAGGAGAAAAAAACAAAAAAAAAAAAAAAGAGGGTTTTTGTCACCTGGATGTTCTCCACAATCCACTAGCATGACAAAAAAGGCAGAAGTGAGCAACTGGAAAGACAGTCTTTTAGAGAGTGTTAATACAGAGTGTTAATAGAATTGTGAAACCACAGCCTAAGGGGACGTGTCCCTTCATCGCAATTCATTGCCCGTCAGGAACAGGGGACTTTTCTCCCCCTGAGGACTAGTGATGGGTGGCGATTTCTGGCATGTCCTTACAAGGCAGCCTGTCCCCAGACCACCCCCCCACCCCCCAGTCTGCACAGGGACAGCCGGGGACCAGGGACACATGCCACCCACAGCAAAGCAGCATGTTTCAGATCATGCCCTATTAAAAGATCAGCAGTACAACACGGAAAACAATTAAAAAATGACAATGACAGATGAGTTCATTCCACTCCGTCTGGAAATGCTGCTCGCCCTTCCCAGGGCCAACGCCTGCCCTGGGGACCTGGCCTCCAGCTTGCAACCCGCTTCCAGAGGGGAGCCCCGCTCCTGCCAGCGGGATCCTGTTGTGCTCCCTTGTATGTCCTACATACCCTGCTTGGGTTTGTGAGCCTGTGTTTGGGAGAGTCACTGGCCTGGGCTTTCAGCGCCAGGCAGACTTGCTTTGGCTTTATTGAAAGGGAACACAAATACGATCTGCAAATGTAGCCATCTAGGAAAGGATCCACTTTTGTTTCCTAAAAATTAGCATCCTCCAGCATCCAGTCTAATAGCAAGCGTTATTCTGCATTTTGAACCAGCCCAGATCTAATCATATGCAACAAAATAATTCATCTCCCTTACCCTGCCCGGTAAATACTCCCGATATGTCGTTTCAGTGTCAAACTTCCCAGAGTCATTACCCTCCCCAGCATCAGACTCCACGGCGACGTGCAGGGTAGCCTGAGCCAGAGACTCCTGCCACAGTCAGCAAACGAGCGTGTTTTACATTAGGCGGATTAAGAGGAACAGTCCTATTGCAAGGAATATTAAATTAAAGGAAAAAGCAAGAAGAAGGATTCAACCCTGGTTATACACAGAGGAACACAGGACCAGCCCTAGATTTAAAGCATGTGGAAGCACATTGTAATTTCTTCGGTCTATTTGAGCTGTCTAAAGTTACAGACACAGTTATGGTTGTGTTTCATAACTCCAGGGAGACAGCAAATTCACTCTTATGTTATCTGCCCTGCTTCTCTGGACAGTCACATTATGCCACAAAGTCCTTTACGCCATGACTCTAAAAAGGGAAATCCTCTGTGGTCCTACACTAGAGCTCAAATGAGCAGCACAATCTTGCTGAAGAGGTGTATGTGTGTGTGCATGAGCGTGCATTTTTGTGTGTGGGTGTTATCTGACACATCTGCCAGCACAGCAGCCCAGGGCTGCGAGGTTTCTTGCCTATGGCACAGTACCAGTGTTGCAAACCTTGTGCTCAGACCCCAATAAATCAGCAAACCTGTCCTGTCTCCTCACCTGGGCAGACTCCAGCTGCATCACAGCCACTCGCCTTCCCCAGCTATCCCCCTCACCCCCCAATTCTTGCAGACCTTTCACAAGGAGGCACACACATTTTTCCTTCCCTCCAGGCCTTTCCCACCTCCTGTCAGCCTGTAGTACTTGGAAAAAATATGAGATTCCCCAGCCAGGATTTACTAATACCGATACAAAATGCAAAACCACCTACACTTCTGCATTGTTGTCTTGCCACATGGGATGGCTCAGCCACAAGCAACGCTCAGGGCTTGTGCAGCGTCTCTCATGGTGTGTGGGGCAAGACCCTGCACAGCAGCGAAGCAAACCAAAAACTGAAAGTAACACCAGGAAAAAAGGGGAGAGAAAGATTTTCAGGGTGTTGCAAAACTAAGCCCATGAAAGAGTGGAGACACCAGCAGAAAAATCTGCGGGAGAGGTACCACTTACCACGTCTGGCGTGTGGGTTTCCAGGTGAAAACTTCCATGCACTGTCCCCAGGGTTCATGGTGCATACAAACAGTTGGGGATAAAGCGGGCAGCACTTGGATCCTCCAAGACCATAGCTAGGGTGAGCTCTGCTGGCTCAGGACCAGCCTCGGAAGATTCTGCTCTATGGCCAAGCGCTGGTAGTGATCACGTGCTCTTAGTGCTCCCTGCCTGCAAAGTAAAATGAATTCATGGCAGCAGCTTAAATATAGGTGTTTTACTTGTGCGTGAGACAGGTGAAACACTCAGTCACCATCGCTCAGCTGCAGGGTAGAGCCATAGCAATACAGCAGCATCTGATCAGGTGGCCATTCCCTACGTGCAGCGTCTCCCAAAGCAGATGCTAGTGTTGCTGGAGCCATTCTGCTGGCTTTTATCTTTGTATGGACGTTTTGCACCACATTCATTTTGTAAATGTAATCCAGGTCTGAGGCCATATAGTCCTCTGTGTAATCCAAGATGGCTCAACACAGCCTGCAGAAGCTAAGGTCTAGGAAAGCCCTGGAGAACAGCATGCTGTGTGTTGCATATTCATGGAGCAGCGAGAGACCAGAACGAGCTTGTGCGGAGCCGAGGTGGACCCAGGGCTGCAGCAGCTGAACTGAAATAGTTAGGGAAATATTGAAAGGCTCAGCAACGCTCGACAGAGTAGTTTGACTCCTTGTAAAGATAGAGGCCAGAAGGAAACTTCAGATCCTCCTCCAGATCCAGATTTTTCCAAAACTTGAGCATGCTTAGATCTGAAGGTCTGGCTTGGCCTTTTCCCTGGTGCTAACAGCATTCAGTGTGAAATGTACAGCATGCTGGAGAGTGCTAATGCCTTGCAGACCTGGGTTGTGTCATTCCCCAGTGTTATTTATACAAAACTATTTAAAAGCACAGGGTAAAATTTGCAGAAGTGTCTATGCAGAAGATTCATTTTATCTAATAAGCTGCATGCCTTACGCTAGACACCCAGCTTAGAGGTGACTGAAGTCTTCAAGGCTCCTTCACAGTCAAAAGGCAGAGACAAGCCTCTCTACCAGGTAATGTGTCTCTCCTGCCCTAGACACCCATACCGGGAAGAGAAAAATCGCCTTCTAGCCATGTGTCCCGTTCCACCAGCCACACAGACAGCTCTGAGAAGCTGCTTCAGCTAAACACTTGGCTGTTAGCTGGGTAGATTAGGTAAGAAAGATTAGTCTTGTTGGTGTGACTAAGGAACCTAATTCCCATTTTCAGTAGTGACTTAGGCACCCCCACCAGGTTGTAAGATTCATCAGGGACCTAAAAATACTGATAATGATTTGCAGGCTGTTATAGTAAGGGACGCCAGGCTGTTCAGCAGACTTTAGGTTCATTAGTCACGTATCTGCCTGCATGCTTGTGAAGAAGTTTCCCCCCCTCTTTGGAGTCCCATGTCTAAAAAGCCTTGCACACAAGCCTGCACACAGCTCCTCTATCTGAGGCAAGATCTAGACTTTTTGGGGCAGAGCTGTTGGTTTAATTTGTCTGAGCAATGCAGGGCACACCATCTCCCAGGTCTGGACTTCGAACTCTACCATGATACCAAGAACAGGAAAGAAAGAACAAGCCTGGCAGACACCAATGAAAACCTCAGTATTAGGCATTTGTCACTCCCTTTTCAGTTACGATCTTTCCTTCTCTGTACACATCTGAGGAACCTCAGGCTTGGCTGGGAGCAGGCAGGACCCTGCCTCTAGACCTGTCTCCTGTTCTTCATGTCTGCTCCAGCAGGAGTGCAGGAGATGCTCCTCTCTCCACCTCATGTCCTTCTAAGGAGAAGGAATTGGGCTAAAACCAAGCAAGTCATGGGGAAAGCTGACAAGAAGCTTTTATGAAGTTCCTCACCCTCCGCAGGACGAACAGCGGTGTCGTTGGCAGAAATGAGCCCAAAATGCATAGAGGGCAGCAAACCAGGCAATTGCCGCAGCGGTGCCTCACACCGTACAACAGCTCCTAATACCTGGCCTTGTCAGCATCAAAGATCACACGGTCTGAGGCAAATCATCTGCCTTTCGTTAGGTCTGGGATTATGCTGAGAGTGTCTTATTAGATCTCCAGCGCTGCCAGACAAACCCGGCCAGCCTGCTCAGTGCAGCAGCAAAAGTGTCCTCTCCATACGTGTTACTGCTGCACGAGCCAGCGTGGCTGTATGAAATCCAAGGTGGCCTGACAGTAGTTTCCTCTGTCAGCAAAATCCCAAGGAAAAAAAAAGGAAAAAGAAAATAAGAAAAAAGCTGCAGGGGGAGCAAGCATAGCAACAAGCTGGATAATCAGCTGCAATTCAAAACAGGGAGGATATCTGTTTATTCCCCTGATTTACCCACTGCATTTCAGAGCTTTCTGCTTTGCAACTCCCATCCCAATGCTCAGTGAGCAAAAAATACTCCCAGAAATGAACTGCAAAAATTAGTCACCACTAAACGTTCTTGTTTTCTGTGAGCTCTTTTCAATCATCCCAGCAAAGCTGAAATTATCTTTATTAAGATAATTTCCTCGCTGTAGACAGTTTAGTCTGTCGTCTGCAAAATGAAGAATGACTGAAGGAGCTGAATCTGCTCCATGCCCCATCCCTGTGCCAGGGTGGGAGCCCAACGTGCTTGCTGCGTACCGAGAGTGAGCCCTCCCTGCTGCGTGGCTGCCCAAAAAGGCTGACGACGTCCCTTCAGAGGCTGCTTTCAGCACTCCCCCGCTGATCCCTTTCCACAGCCCTCCAGTCCCGAAGGAAATATTAACTGTGAAATACTACAAACCAAAGAAAATCTCACTTTAAAGGCAACACATTCAGGAAAAGGAATAAAAATAATAATGGAGGGACACAGCTAGGAAGATGGCTTTGAAGGGCTGGCAGCGCGCTTGTTAGTACTGAAGTTTTCTACCTCTCCACCGGAGCAGGGAGGGATGGAGCAGCCAGAAGGTCAGCACTGAGTTGAGGAGTAACAGCCAGAGCGCTTTGTGCTTGAAACAAGGCTTGGCAAAACTTTGGGAAATCAAGATTTTTGTCAGCCTTTGCAAGCTATTTTCGTCACTGTTGTTGCTGGGCATTTGGAGACAAAATAATAGTGGCTGGGGGGAAAGGGACTGCTGTAATTTAACCCAAGGACCTATGTCCTCTCTGAGACTCAGAGGAATGGAAGACCAGCAGATATTGCTTGTTGGCTTGTACACTGTGTAACATACCGTGCACTGCTTCCCATTTCCTCTCTGCCTTTTGTTTGTTTTTTTTTTTTTAGACAGGCTCCCTAGGCTGTGTTTTTGCTCTTTTTCCCCTGTTTCAAAGATTTTCACTCTGTTGGATCTTTTCTCTCCACTCTGAAGAGTTGCATTATACCGAGAAGGAGCCAAACACGCACAAGCTGACTGTGGTATCTGAAGCAAACTGGGAATCCTCCCATCTAAACTTGCTGCCTTCAGGTGTCTGCTCCTCGGACCTGGTGCCAGGCACTGACTTATTCTGCATCCATCATGTGGGCAGAGCAGTTTGTACCATCGTTCCCAAACCCACTGCAGCCACAACAAGGCAAGGTGGTTTAAATAGTTTGAAGATCTGATGTTTGCCACCCTGATGGCCTAAAAGGAGGTGGGTACCAAGTGGCTGTGCTCAGCAAGAGCCTGGTGTCTTCTTCGACTGCGTCAGCTGAAGCTGCACAAGGGCTGTGGGTGGTGGCATTGCTCAAAAAGCCATCGTGTTTCATGCTTGCAGATCAACGAGCTCTGGTCTGCTAGGACCAGGTGGGAATGGTTTCACCTGGTGGCATTTGTCCTTTTTTCTGCCTTTATGCCCGAGAACACTGATTAGGAGCAGGCAGTGCTGAACAGGGAGGCACTGAGCTCCTGCAGACCCCTGGTTAAAAATAAGGCAAACCAAGAGATCTTGCTGCAATGTGCATCTACTGCTTCCAGACCATCTCCTCTGCTGGCTCACTGCTCCCCGCAGGAACTGCTCGTCATTAAACAGAAATGAATAACTAGTCCTTTTTTTTTCTTTCTTTTTTAATCCATTGCACAAGCACAGTCTGGAGAACATTTTCTGCAGCTGCCTGTGTGTCACCCATCTATTTTCTTGGGGCCCTGGGAACAATGGGGCCTGGTGTTTGCTGTCGGAGGCCGGGGCGCAGCTCTGCCGTGCCATCTGTTTGGGGCGGTGGGACAGTCACGCTCTCCTCCTCCTGCCTGGCACTCGTGCTGTGGCTCCAAAAACGGAGCCAGACAAGGCGGCCGTGAGCATCCTGCAGCGGGCAGGGGGGTAAGGGCTCCTTCCAGAACCCTCACAATGGGGAAGGTGACCCATGGGAACCTCCTGCCTCTTGGGAAGCTGCGGTAGATGACTTGGTGTTGGCCAGACCTCAATGACACCCACCAGAGTTTGGTCTCCAAGGCTCAGATGGTCAGCAGGAATGATTCGTCAGGGAGCTAATAAAGTAATTGATGCTGGGAAGAATGCCCTCAAGTAATTGATAACTGGGATCCTCCAGGTAACAGCTGGCACTGACAAGTAATAATCGCCTGGCCAAGAGAAAATTGCCGCAGTGCAGATCACTGTCAAAGATGTCTGCTGCATGTGATAGATATCACTGGTGCGTCCCTCTCCATCTCCTGCTTCGCCAACTGGGAGTGAATCCTCTCTATTGGAAATCCCCCGCCTGCTCCCCAGTTACATCTACCACAACTAGATAATTTTAGAGATTGCTCCCCAGCCACTGCCTACCCTGAGCTTTGCAAACAAAAGTAATGATCACTGCTCCTTTTTATTACGGGTCTGCTGAGCTCAGAGACCTCAAAATGCCACCTTGCAAATATTAATTCATGACGCTTCACGTTTGCCTCCAGTGTCAAGGAAATGTTCACAAACATTTTCAGCTAATCATAAAAACAGAAGCTGTTCCTCACTATTGTTCTCATAAACAGTGCTCAGAAAAAGTTGGCTAGATTATGTGCTCCATTCATTGCAAACGTTGTCTTTATTTTTAAAAAGCATAACCACTCATATTTTTGTGCCTACTATAAATCAGCTCTGTTTGAAAACTAGACAAAAGCCATCACATTGGTTTAGCCTCTGGGCTTTTCTTTTGTTTTTCTACAAGTCTAGATAAACCATCAACTGCAGCAAAGGTTAAACACAACAAACCGGAGCAAAGTCATTCACCTGTTTAAATTAATTTACCCATGAATTCCGTTTGTGGCTCCCACAGCTGCAGGGCACTCCTGCACAGTAACTTTCAGTCTGTACGCTGCACCTGCCCCTATACCAAACACCCTGGGCAACCCCAACCCCAGTGATTTAACCCAAATTCAGAGGGCAAAGGGGCAATTTCACCTTCAGTTGAAACATCTGGAATGCATCAAGCTGCCAGCTGTCCCCTTGTACTCTTAGCCCAGAGTGCTACATGTGATCATGTAGTTAGGGCCCAGCTCAACAAAAGCACCTAAACCTGAGCCTAATTTTAAGTTAACTTTCTGCCAAGTATTGTGCCAAGTAGGGGTGGGTGCTTGTGTGCCCTGCTAATAGAAACCATGTGCGCACAGACAGAGGAGCCTGTGACTTGATGATTTTTCTAGCCCCTTGTCAATCATGTGTTTTCCTCTCTGCAAATTCCCCAGTGACAAACCCAGCACCCAAAACACGCGTATCCTCCACAGTCACTTATGTATAGTGCTAAGGCTCAAAATTGGTACTTGGTAAATCTACTTTGCAAGGGAGCTGGGTCAGCACTGCCAATATTATAATACAGCCTAATCATTTATCAGTTCTCCCCTTCACACCATTATTCCTTGTCTAACAGCTCCGGCTTTTGGCACTGAATACTAATGTCACAGGCTCATCAGTATGCTGGAGAGCTGCATGTGCATCTCAGCCATGCACACTGATAGCATGAAATCCATGGAGGGCATAATGAAAATTCACACGCAGCTCCATAATACCATCAGCATACTTCAGAGCCTCTTGCCTATCACTGGCATAAAGAGCTGGCCCCAGATGTCCCATGGCTTTGGCCCTGCCACGCTCATCACCACAGACACAGACAAGTCTCCTTTGTGAAATGCAAGTGAGGTGCCCAGGAAAAAAAAGTCCTTTACAGGCTGGCTCTACCTTTCCCGTTTTTTATGCAAACCTTTCATTTACACAGCTTCTCCTGCTGTTGCACTGAAAGCATGACCTTGAGCAAAAATGCTTTGCTCTTCTTAAGGGACCTAGCAAGCTTCTGAAAGCACAGAAAGTCACGCAGGGAACCGCAGGAGATCAGCAGCCCTTTAGGGTGTGGGGTGGGATACAAAGCAAGGCAGCAACCACCTTGTCTGAACCAGTGGCGTCCACCACTCCCTCCTCCAAGAATGACATTTGTCTGCATTTCATATTTTTATTACTGTATTTCCATTCCTTATGGCATCTCCCTGGCCAGGCAAAAGGGCCGTGCTGTGGTTGGGGCAGAAGCCCTGCAAGTGTCACCTCCACCCAGGAGCAATGAGGCTGGTGGGCTCCTTCCCTCCGCTGCGCTTCTGGGTTTGCTCCATAGCACTGAGTACTGACACAGCATCTCTGATGCAAACGGCAAGCTGATGTCTGCCAGATCCTGTCAGAGGCGTAGATCCTCACCACATGGAGAAGCTATCCCAATCTAACCCAGCCTGCCCATTCTGAACCAGTAAGCAGTGAACCTGGCTTGGGGTGGAGAGGCAGCCTCAGGTCTGTAAGGAAGGACACCTGCGAGTCCCATCCTGTTTCTCCTTAGGCAGATGCACCAATCTTAACCCCATCCACCCCCCCGATTCATGTGCTTGCATGAGTCAGGGCTCTCATAATGATTATATTACAGAAATAACAGAGAGGAGAGCAAAACTCCATGATCCCAGGCACTGGGTAACCGCAGAGGGACAGGTGATCCCTGCCCCAAAGCACTTACGGTATGGCTGGGCGAGAGAGAAAAGCTAGGATGGAAACAAAGAGGGAAAAGATCTACCTAAAATCATCCAGAAAGGTAGCGGCAGCGCTGAGAATGGATCTAGCTCCCAACCCTGGGCTCAGCACCCTACTGACCTGCAGATGTCACCTCTCATTTCAGGGGCATTCAGAAAAGAAACCAAATGCAACACAGGAATAAAACACATGAGGCCAGTTAGCCGTCTTCTTATTATATCTCTGTGTAACAAAGTGTCTGCTCCAGCGTCAGGGCTCTCTCTTTTCATCCATACATACAATATACCCACTGTTATCCCCTCTGACTCCAGAGTCGCATGACCCAACCATGAAAAAATGGTTCTGATTCATTTACATTAAAGATGTGGATATTTTAAGGGGCATAGAAGACCTTGTCTCGTGATTGTTAAATGTCCACAGTGAAGCACTCAGAGCATAAGCCACTGGGTCATGAAATGTAGCATTTCTTTCATTCTTATCTCCTTTCTCCAGCTTGCCAGAACACTGCAAGCCATGATATTGATATACAAGCAGCGAAATCTCTCTCCCAGAATGGAAAAAAATATTCGCCTTTAAACAACATCGTCTTTTGCCAGTGAAACGCACGGCTACAACTGCAGGAAACATGACACAGGTTATTACAAATATTAAATATGAGCAACCAAAGGATAACGAGAAAGTGCAGCCGTGAGCGTCGTCTCAATAATTTGCGGCAAGCCGTGTGGTGCCATAGGGAAGCGAACATAGCTGGCATAAGGATGCACAGATCTGAGTTTTCCGGGCAAGCCAAATTGAAATCAAATAGGATGGAGAAAATAGGTTGTTCTGCAACCAGACTTCAGATTCAGTTCCTCAATTAGCTTTTTGATGAAGCATTACCTTTACTTTGAACCCGCTCCTGGGGGAACCGGCATACAGCTGATGTATCCTATGTGCAGATCACTCTCACGTGCTGGAAATATCTATTTAAAAGCAAGGCAGATGAGAGGAAGAAAATTATGGTCTCAGCCTCCCAATCCCAGCCCTGCCAGCCCTCCTCTGCCTCCTGCTCACTGTGCAAAGCCCCTGGCCCCACTTTTCTTGCACTATGACTGAGCAGTTGGCAAAGGCTTCACTGCCACAAGTGCTGCCTTGGTCAAGGGATCTCTCCCCTCATACCCATACGCATGTCCCACAGACTTTGGAGAAAACAGACATTTGGTGTTGAAAGTCAACAGCAGGCACTCAAAAGACATTCAGGAGGGGTGTCTGGCTGAGTGCAGAACAGGCAGCTGTGGGAGGCACAGCAAATCACAGCAGTGGAGGGATCTGTCCCCAGGCTGGGACATAAGGGACCTCAGGGACCCATTACTGAGACCTAATAATATAATATCCATGCATGGAGCAATCAGTCATGTGTTCTGCCAGCCACCACACACTGCAGTCTATCTTTATAAATTAGCCTCTATTTCCCTTTTTGTAAGGGAAGAGGAGGAGGAGGAGAGTCTTTAGCCCATTCCCACATCTTAGAGAAGAAATCCTGTATTATTAATACAGTCATCCGTCATGCTCCCAGCTCTGTAAGAAATGCACTCCTTTTAACATAGAAATCAATCCTTTCCTATGGAAAGGAAACAAATGTAATCACTACTAAGTATCGCTAGTCCTTCTTGGCTTTTGTATCTGGGGCCCTGAACATCTTGATATTCTTCATGGATTTTCAATGCTGACCAAAAGTTGAACTCACTGCAAGTGAAATTTCTGGAGGAAGCTGGGAGTGTCCCATCTGAAAGCTATAAAGAGCTCCATGAAAAACAACAGAAAACACTCATACGTCTGCAACAGATTATTTTGTTGGATTAAGGAAGTCTTCCCTAAAGTTGCATTTTATGTCCCAAACTCGGGAAAGCATCCCCAATCAGGATATCACTCAAACACATGATTAATTTTAAAGCAGACATGCCAAATACACGATCTGTTGGCCAGCTCCAACCTCCACAATACATTCACCATGCGCTATGTGTCATATTCTCCAGAACTATATATTCATTCCATAAATTATTTTTCTTGCATTCCTGACTGCAAAGACCAGCAACCTGGTGCAACCAGCGCAGCAGCATCTGTCTGGCTGTGTGAGCAACCAGCGGCAATGATGCTGAAGGGCAAATACGATGGACCCCCTCCTTTCAGATGGAAGTCAGAAGTCATCCTTCCCATCCCACACCATGGATCTGGGTGAGTACTCCCAAATTCCTGCTTTGTCCCCCCATGGTTCCTCTGGATCTCGAAGGGGGATCTCACTCCTACCAAATTCTCTGGGCTCACCAGGGAGTGTCCTGCTTACTGCGAGCACCTCAGTCCATGCACTGTGCTCACAGTGGAATTTGGCTGCAAATTCTCCATCTGCAGCATAGCTCAAATGTCTTTCCTGAATGAAGACCACCCCAAAAAAGAAGAATTTAACCAGCTATATAAAGAAAGAAAGGAGGAATGCAGAGAATGAAGCCACCAACATCAAAACCCAGGAAGCTGCCTTGTAGCCACTAAGACAATCTCGCTGATAGACTTGATTTTTCTCACCCCAGCCGGGATTGATGTTTTCTTTCCTTTTTTTTTTTTCCCCATTTGCTGAATGTGTTCATTCTACAGAGTTTTTAAAAAAAAAAAATAAAAAGACAACAGACATTCATGTCTCCCAGCTGTCAAAAGCCACAAAATGCCTGAGGCTGTCTGTCTTCTTGAAAATGCTGACGCCATTTTCCTGTATTGTATGTTCTCATTAATCAAGTTTCAGACTCAACTCAGTCTATATCATTGCCCATAAGCCAAGAGAGACACTTTAGGGTCAGTAATCTAACACAGCATCGCCAAACCTACCACGGCATTGCCAGATGCAAATGTGTCAGCTGGGCTCTTCTCCCACTGAAGTCAGTAGGAGGTTTTTATTTTAATGTGACTCAATTCAAAGTCATGATCAATGACTGAGGAGTAGAAGTAGTATCTACAGATTGGAGGACTGTTCCTTTGAACATCATCACCAGAAAAAAACATTGCCCCAGACCCATCAAAATTAAATAGTTGTGGTGGGTTGACTTAACTCCATCCCAGCAAGACCTAATACAATAGTATTTAATTTCCACTGAACCACTAGACATGGGCCTGGCTGGTGACTGGTGGTCTGTTGCTGAGGTCCAGATTGCAGACTGTGTCCTGGGACGTGGATATGTGTGAGGTGCTAAGAGGCTGAATGGTCTATTCACCATTTGCTGCTGGAAAAACATATCCATGCCTGGGGTTCTCACTTCAAAAAGGAAGTTGAAAAGCAGCAAATGCTTCAGGGAAGGGCTCTAATAAAGGGGGAAAGCTAGTCCTGAATGAGCGGGTAGAAAGTCAATCTGCTCAGCTAATGCAGCACAAAGTTCAAAGGTGCCGATGTTGAGATCTGTAAGTATTGCAAGAAGAGATGTTTTCCAGTACCGGAGCCCGTCCCGACCGGCAGAGACAGAATGATGTCACACAGCTTGCAGGTTTGGGCTGAAGACATTCAAACTGGAAATCTGGAGCTACAGAAATTGAACGGTGGCAATCACGAAGTGAAACAGCCTTGCTGGGGCTGGGCAGAGGCAGTGCAGCTCTGGCGCATGCTGTGCCCGCAAAACCCTCTCATCTTGCTTGCGGCCACAGGGATTGAACAAGTTAAAACTGAGGCCAGCGAACAGCAAGCAGTGACATGACCTGCTGCTCACTGCCAGCTCAGCAACATCGCCCACGGGCCCAACCCGGCCAACGCAGGCTGGAGCAATTGGATGTAATTGCCCCTTCTTGACATTCTCACCTCCAGAGAAGCCACAAAAGGGCCTCCCATGTCTCCAGCAGCGGTGGAGGACCTGGCCCTCACGTGGGAGCCCAGCAGGCTGCTCACGAGGGCCCTCTTGGGCAACATGAAGGATTACCCTCACTCTGGTAATGAGATACTTCATGTCTTGTGCTTCTCTCCTTTAAGTGAGGTGGAGAGTCAAGACAGGACGGCTTCAGTGGGAAGCATTTGTCACATGTCAATACTCAATTAATGGCTGTGAAAATGTCCATCAGGAGTCTGGTGGGAGCCAAGCGATGTGAGGGTCACCATGGGAAGACAAGCAACAGCAGAGGGAAGAAGCAAGAAATATGAGCAGAGTCCTGCATGTGCTCCTGGGAGAAAAACAAGACCTTTCTCCATCTCATTTCATTCACAAAGATGTTTTTGCTTAGAAGGTTTGTATCTTATCTCATGATTCAGGTCCTCTTTTAACTGCTGATAAATTTAATTTCAGCAGGCACTTAATGTACTAATCAAAACTGATAGCTCTCAGCAGGATGGAAAATCCCAAGCGTGGATGTGATTATTGGGCTTCTAAAGAAAAACATTGGTATATAAAGAAAAAAAAAAACCACCACATTTTTGTATAGGGATTATTTACTGCTTTCTTCACTCCACATGCTAATTCACCCACATTGGTCTGTTTTATACCCAGGGTTATCCAGGCACACGTTACTTCATCTGCTGCATCCCAGAGCAGCAGGAGGGACATACCATGGGGCAAACGATAATGGGAGCTCCCTGTTTTCTGTGACATTAACCACAGCTCTTCTGCTTCTCAGAATTTGACAGCCAGGCCAAAATCCCATGTTTGCAATCCCAATAGGTCCTCACAAGGACTGCACACTTATTCCCTTCAGGAGCAGGGTTTGATGGTGGGTGAGGGTGCAGATGTGACCCAGAGGTTCAGGACAGTGCAGGGACCTTGGGTACAAATTTCCTTTCCCCAGATTCCCATGCCAGCTCTGGGGATGGGGACGCAGCTGAGGAGGTGCCTTCAGCATGGGATCCAGTTCCCCTACCCCTGCCTTGCTGCGGGCTCCTGTGGGTGGGCTCACAAGTAGGGAGAAGAGAAATTTCTCCTTCCCTTCCCCTGACTCAGGCTTGTAAAATACAGCCTCTTGGAGAGACCAGCACAATAATAAATCCTAACCTGCCTGGGTGACACATGGTTGCGTGATACGATCAGTCCTGGAGGGAGGCAATCACTGCCTGACAAAATTAAACTGACGGACTGCAGTGGGTGGGCAGGATGGGGAAACTCCCAAGCAATGGTCCAAGCCCTCCTCCAGCCCCTTCACACACAGTGGTGCTCCCCAAGCCAGCCAGTGTTTGACAGAGGAGGAGGCTGTGACAAAGACTGCAACCAACTCACCCAAAGCAAAGCAGCCTCTTCTCCAGCCAGGAGCAGACTTCAGGATTGATCCCAAGACCAAGGGTGGCATCTTTTCTCCCTCATAGCCTGGACCTCCAGCATCCTCTGATCAGCAAAGTCTGGACTCCAGGCACTGCTCCATGATCACCCAGGATGGTTCAGATAACAGAAGCACGGATAAACGTACTAAAATTTTTCCCAGATCCCAAGATAGCTCTTGCAGCAATGATGTCTCTGCACTGCTTTCCTCCCCAGTATCACCAGTCCCTGTTCATAGCCAGACCACTGTGCCAAGGCAGCTCACACCTGAAAGCCACACAGCTTCAAGGCACTCAGGAGAAGGAGGATCCCAAAACCAAACAGCAGAACAAGACACCCCACAGCTGGTTTCACTCCAAACCACCCTGGATCCCAACAGACCATGCAAACCCCATGCTGGAGGTGGCTCAGAAGATCCACGGGCTCAGTGCAGAGCCCAACATGTGCCTGTGCAAGGTCGAGGACTGGAGCAGCACAGCTTGAGCAGCCAGGTCCGGTGGTCCAGGACATGAAAACACTGAGCGGGCAGCATTAATCCAGGCAGCATTGACCTGGATTGTTGTCTGCTGAGCAGCACATAGTCCAGCAGCACTGACCAACTCATTACAATGGTAAACACATAAAGGTATGAATCTGTCCCTACAGCCGACACCTTACACCCAGCACGTGGCATCCCGGTCTACTAATGCTCGGCATCAGGCCTGCTATACAGCCATCCTTAGGAGGGTCCACCAGACCCCTCTGAGATAGTTTTCATGGAGATATGCAGAGAAAAATGGCCACTTCTGCTGCATTTTCTTCTCTACCTGTCAACAACAAATTGGGAACTCATTGCTCAGGCAGCAGTGCACAAGAGCATCCGTGGTGTAAGTGAGTTTTGAGCTGCTCAGCTGGCAACCTCTTTGTGGAAATACTACAATTCCTTATCAGCCTGGGTCCTCTTGTGTTTCGACTTTCAAAGAAATCCAATTAACCTGCTTCCCTTTTTACTTAGTACTTCTAATGCCAAAGAGCATCACCTGGAAGATCTTTTAGAGGCACAATAAATGCCATGGCAACTGCAAAGATATTTTCAAGAAATCCCAGCTGCGGCCTTTGGAAGGCAAGTCCAGGAGACATTTCCCACATCATAATTTCTCTCTTTCAGTATCCTCCGTTTCTGGGGAAGTATTGACTAAGTGTTAAGCCTCCAGACTGAATTTCTCTTTCGACCCCTTGAAAGAGCAAGAACCCATCGTTTCAATTTATCTGGACATGCTTGTGCAGAAATGTTGATCACTGTGATTAATTGTCACATCTGCAGGAGCATCCTGTTCAGGGAAAAATTAGACTCAGTTCTACATGGGTTATTTACAACCCAGCTGCTCCAGCCATTAAAATCTCCCTGAATATCTGCTTTCCCCACCACAGTTGGAACAAGTGGATTAGTCCCTGAAATCACAAGCCCCCATGTTTTCCAGCTCAGTACAGCTCATTGCAAAATAAAGGCCCTGCCTCAATAAATAGCACTGTTAAGGGCACTCTGGCCGAAATGAGCCTTCCCTCGTAATGCTTCGACTCCGGAAAGAGCCTGTTTTGAGCACTAAAGAAATCCATCAGAAGTAACCTTGGAATTTGGATGTTTATATCTGCGTAGCTATGGAAACACTGTGAAAGAGGTTTGTTTTCTGTTTTGTGAGGCAAATAGAAAATCTATGATATTCTTTGATATTCCAAAGCTTCCCTCCCCTCCTGTTTCAAGGAAAGGGCTGTCGCCCAAGCTGTTTTTTTTTTTATAAACGCCTCCCCTGCCCCAGCATACAGCAATCCAGTGTTGAGCACATTCCTTGGCGTCCTCACTCCTAATTGCTCTCAGGCTGTCGCAACACTTCTCGTGTTCTCGGCTGTGGTGACCCAAGGGTTGACTTGCCTTTGGAGGAGGCTGGGCTGACCCCTGGTCTTGCTGAATCCACACTCCCAGTAGGGTGTCTGAGAGACACACAAGGACCCTGGTTGAGAGATGAATCACCTGTTGCTTGGGATGAAATAGATTCTCTTCTCTACAGCTTGCAGGAAATATTGCTGAGATGGCTGCAGCCAGCAGAGAGACCGCAGAGCACAGTGCAAAGCGTTTGCTGACGCATATCTCTGGTTGAGATCCTCATGCAAACAAGTGCCCCAAAACTATCCACAGGAATAACCTAGCTTAACTTTTTCATTTTCACTGCTTCCCTCTTTTCACTGCTCCTGCTCATGTCCACACCTCCTTTGCACCACTGCTGGGAGGGCTCCCTGCTGCCTCCTTCTATCTGATTTCCTTTCAAACCTGCAGCCCAGCCTCAAAGGGGTGAAGCCTGAGATGCACTGACTGAGCTGTTCTGCCCCAAAAGTCACCATACTGCCCCATCACCAAAAAGATCTCTTCCCAGCAGAGCAAGTCCCCTTTGCATTTCTGCATTCTCCCTCCTTCCCAGCCCATCAAGGGGAGTCAGGACCCCTGCAACAGGAGCAGACAGAGACTCCGTCCTGCTGTCGACTCAAACATTCATTGGCATTTGAGTAATCTCCTTCCTGGCACAGAAAAACCTCAAGCAAAACCTCTGTCGGGCAGTGATCAGCTTACAGACACCCATGCCACAAACCCCTCACAAAACCCCATTGCAAACTGCCTACTGCTTATGTCACATCAAAATTTCTTTCCCAAGTACCTGCACGGCACCAAGCATGCCAATCCCAGCCAGAGCCTCGAGCGCCACTGTAATGTTAATAATAGGCACAACCTATTAGTGCAACCCAGCTATCGCATATTGCCACGCACACGAGCTTGCCTTTAATGATGTCTGCGTGCACAAGCTGTTATTCCCTGCAGCAACCCCAGAGAACAGAGTAACCTGGGGCAATAAACATGCTAGTCTAAGGTAGGGTTAAGTAGCTGATGATAAACTATCACCACCATAATCGAAACCCACGCACACAGTGCCAGATGTATTCAGCATCCTGCAAACAAAGGCTCCAGGCCAGCACTTAGTGATGTGTGAGCCAAAGGGTTTTCCCAGAACTAGGCTGAGCCTGGCATAAGGCTTGGGAAGGGAACTGCTCCTTGTGGCAGGACGCCCTCCAAGTGAGTGCATGGGACACCACCAGAAAAGGGGCATGGGACTGGCATTGTCCTCCATTGGTAGCGCAGGAGCAGAGGCTCCATGCTGCAAAAACACCCAAGCAAGTTGTGGGGAGGAGAGATTGCTCCATCAAAGAGGATTTTCCAGCCCATCTGTTGTAGCCACGCTGTCAGCCTCACACACGAAGAGAGGCAGGCCCCAGGACTGGAGGCTTCCCGCTGCTGTCAGGTTCATTAAGAAGAAAAGTGTTGTTAAGTGGGGGTTAGTGACCAGCTGGGAGGCAAGGGGCTGCCCCCAGAAAGACTTTCCTGCGACTCAGGGGTGCAACCACACTGGGGACTCTGGATTCCTGCCATTGCCACTTTGCACAAGTCCCTTTGTAGTCCACGGTGCTCACCAGGAGCATTTATGTCCACAAACTTTGCACAAGGCTTCTGCCCCTGCTTGCAGCATGGGTGAAGAAGGGAACAGCCCCGGGAGAAATCTGCAGTTTTTCGGGGGCAATAGAGGCAGAGGAGACCCTCATGCCCGTGTTGGATGTTATCGTTGGCCTCCTGCTGCCGATATTGCACGTGCTCTGCCACTCCTGCATTTAATGGGAGGGAGATATAAAGGACACATGAGGGAAATTAGGGAGACGAGTCCATTGCTGTGCCCATTGCATCTGTGCTGCAGCCAGAGAACCAGGGCATGTGTGTGTGCCAGGGCACAGATGGGTGTCATTGATTTCATCCATGCAACACGTAGAGCCGTGGCATTAGGCTGCCAGTCCGTAAAGCTGCCAGACACCTCCAAGTCACAAACCCCCTTTTCATGTGCCCTGTATGGTGTTCCCTGTACACAGCATCTCCTTGAGGTAAGGATGAAAACTGTTGGTTATTGCAGACAATGATTCACCTGCTTCATACACAGGATTGGAAAAGGACCAGGCAAGGAAACCACGAGTGGGAGAGAGGTCGCCCCAGGCAGACCTAGGGGAAAAGCATGGGCCTGGAGAAGAAATTAGGGCTGCCCGAGCAAAGTTACTGCTGGTATTCCCCAACTTTGTAGTGCTTGGCTTGGCAAGGGTGTCATCTTGTACCCTCTGAAATGGAGGGTACAGGAGTTGTTTTGATGGGAGATGTTTGGAGCAAGACCCCAGGGTGGGGATCAGGAGTCAGCCAAATCACATAGATGAATGGGATTTCAGAGCCTCATCTCAAGTTTTTTTGGGGGTACTTAAGTGTCATTGCAGATCTGGGACCCTCTCTGCTTCAGAGCCCTTGCACAGTTCAAGGCCAGCAGCATTTTTTTGATGAGTAATAAATTGATTAGTTCTTGCCAGGAGTAGAGATAATATGCTATTGATGTCCTTGGGTATGGATACCTTCATGGACATTTAACACACACCCTCCCTTCTGCATTAAAAAAAACCAAAACCAAAACACTTATGGAAAATCTCTTGCAAAGCCATAAAACCAGCTTCCTAAAGACTGCATCCCTTTGCAATCATGCGTTTCTTCTCCCTTCTCAGCTTCAGTTTGTAAACTATTTGAATGCTGATGGTTTTTAAATAGCTCCCAATGAGGATTTTACATACAGGGAATGGCAGAGGAAAAAAAAAAAAAACCAATCTGTGGGCTGGAGATTTATGTAAACACAAATTCCCTGCAACAGCAAGTTCCTCACTGCATGTCGCTTCTTTTACACAAACACACCATCAGATAAAGGAATGTACGTGATTCATTCGCTGCCCTCTGATGTGGTGGAGCTCTTGAATGAAACATTTAAACTATCTTGCTTTACTACGCTGCTTAAAATCAGACTCATAGAACTTACAGGCTGAGGTGGTGTGGCAGAAGGCAGGCTGAGTTTCTAGCAGACATGGAGTTGTGCAAAACGGATTATTCCACTGGTGCTAAAAACTCTCATGGGGGCTGGAAAAGAGGTTTTGTTTAGCTGCACCAAGCTGTTGGTGTGTGGAAATTAGGAAGTCATATATATATCTGCTGGCCTGCTCTGGAAGCTGTTACAGGCTCGACATTCATTGCCAGCGGATGCTTTATCTTTCCTTGCTTGTGCTAGAAATATCATGAGACCACAATAATGGCAGACTGCTAGATAGTGCAGTCATTAATAGACCAAAATAGATGGCTCCTGTCACTCAATAGCACTGCCGATGCTGCTGTTTTCAGTCCCATTTGGTGCTTCTTTCCAGGAAATGGGCCAAAGCTTGTGAAATTGCTAAGCATTTTGGGAGAGAGCTGTGGGCAAACGTGCTTCATGGAGGGCTGGGGTGAGCCCACAGGGCTCTCTCAGACCTGAGACAAAAAGCACTTTTGTGGTGGAGGTCCAGGACTCCGCAGGGAAGTCCGGTAGCCCCGTTCCTCAGAGGGGAATCTAAAGCAGTGGTAGAGTTGCTTCCAGTCCCATAAGAGGCTTACAGTGGGGCTTCAGCCCTGTCTGCAGATACCACCCAACTGACCCCACCGGCTGCGATGCACCTAGGGTTGTGCTGCTCTACCCAAAAGAAGAATCTGATCTCCAAATCCCCAGCCCCTATCTCCTTGCCACGGTCTGCCTAGCCACAGTGGTTACTCATACTTACATGAAGCAGGGAGGGTTTTGAGCTGGAGCCCAGAATCCTGTTTCATCCCCTAAGCCTGTGTAGGAAATGTGGGCAAATGCCCAGTTTCTCCTTCACACCACCAGCAGCCCCATCACAGGTACAACAGGGAGCTCTTCTCACGTTAAGAGATCTCACTCTCCATTAGTTTTCTAAGTGATAAAACACCAGGGTAGGACTTGTGCAGAAAAAGGAAAACCTGTCCCCTGGTCTCCCCTCAGTAAAACTCCTTCCTCCTCCCCAAAACCCAGCCCAGATCTTCTGGCCACAGACACCCCCTGGCACTAACTGACCCCCCCTCTCTGCCTTTATTTCAGACAAATTGGGTGAAGGCAACCTCCAAGCACTGGTCTGAGGATTTTTTGTGGGGCTGGTGGGCAGGCTTACTCCAGAGAGCAGACTGAGATCAGTGCACAGGGTGGATGAACCTTCCTACCTTCCTCTGAGCATGGATGATCATCCCCCTTGACAAGAGGCAGTGCATCCTTGGTCAGCACTCCAAGCAATGACGGGGAGGGGATTAGTAGCAGAGCAAAACTGTGCTCTTCAGCAGCCACCAAACTCACTTGCCAAGGGAGCTGAAAAACAGACACTTTGGAAGAAAACTTAAAAAACAGGGTTTAGATGGTCCTGACTCCTGGCACTGCCTCCCCAGGCCATCTGCTGAGAACTCCCTCTCCTTTCCTGTGGGATGTGTTATTCCCAGCTACTCCCCAAAGACCAGAGAAGAAATTCCCCTGATTGAACACAACAGTCCCTGGTTTGCATAGGGTGTCCCGCAACCTTGGAGTTTCCCTACAGAAGCCTGCCCCCATTTTGCTCCTGACCACAAAGCATTTGCTTTGCATTTAGCAGGAACAACCAGTTTAGTGTTTGAATGAATGATCGGTGTTAATTAGTAGCATTCAAAATTAAAATAAAGGTCAAAAGAGGGTAGGCATTATCAAAGAGCTTTGTTTGCTCAAAGGAAACATTAATGACACTTGTTCAGTGCTTCAAGATAAACTTGTTCAGGCACCAAGTTAATGAAGAAATAAATCCTCCTCTCCACGGAACGTCACTACTCCTCAAACACAAACCACATGTCTTTCATCTCAAGGTGTGCCCTGCCCTATCTCTCATCTCTCCTCACTGTTTCATTTCTCCTCACTCTGGAGATGCCAGCTCCCCTCCCTGAGCGGCTGCAAGATGGGCCCATCACCAGCTCATTGGACTTGGGCTGACAGATTCTTGCTGCAGAGGTGTCACCCCCGAGCCATCTACAAAGGCATCTCACTGCCCTTCTTCCAACTCTCATTTGCCGTGAAGCAAAGGACAAGGGGTTATCACAGGACTTGCATGTACAGGGGGTAGGAGGCGGGTGCTTTCACGACCTCAGTCTTCTCCAGCAGATCCAGACAAGCGTGAGCTCCTCTGCCTCTACCCTAACCTGACCTGGTGCTCCTGGTTTTCCATCTGTTTGGGTAGATGCACCACCAGATCACAAGCTCCCCACCACACAGGACACGTAGGTCCAGACCCTTCCCAGCTGCCTGCATGTGCTTTGCTGGCACCGAGTAAGTCAGAAGCAAATTAACCAAAACACTCACCTGAGAGCTGGGTCACCTTCTGCAGGTGCTTTGCTCCATCAACAACAGAGGGAGCCCGAGGATGTCTGTGCTACAGAGCCAGGCACCTCAGGCAAATTTAGAGTGGGATGAATCCAGGGCTAAACAAATATTAATACACTCAGAAGCCAGCAGTAGCAGCATTCAAATATATTTATATGTACACAGAGAGAAAGAGGGAGGGAAAGTGCGTGCGCACCCTTTGGCTTCTCCATGACCCTCAAAATGCCATAAATCACTTTCAGCAGGAGCGCAAGAGGCAGCGAGATTTGCCTCCTGCCCCGGCTTCCACACTGCCATAATTAGAGCAAACCCTGCCCTGCCATCGGCAGAGCAGCGGGGAGGCTGCGGAGCCGGACGGGGGGAAACCAGGGTGCAGGAGCTGGGGGCTTTCAGGCTGCACCATGGTCCCTGCACCAAGAATGCAGTGCTCCAGCTCCCGCTGCTAAAACCACTGAAGGTCGAGGAAGATGGTATTTCCATCTTTTGGAAACTAAATACTGGGAACACGCCTACACAGTCTTTGTCATAATCTCCCGAATTCAGTTAGAAGTAAAGAACAGGCAGAGGTCAAACTTTTCCTGGCTTAATAGAAATGCTATCAAAATTTAACCTCTTCCCTGCTGGCAGCGCACAGATCTCCCGTTCCCAACAAAGACAAGGCCACAGCATTCATGTGCATGATGAACGCATGCTTGCCTTTGCAGCAGTGTCATTTTTCTTCTCCTCCTTCTCTGCGTGCGCAGGCAATGCAGACAGCAACATTTCCGACACCAGCAAGGATGAGCAGACTCGGTTGCATGACAACCATCTGTGGAGAGACGCAGTCTTGCATCCCGCATCCCATTCGGCTGCAGACACCCGGCAGAGCTGCTCCGCTGTGCCACGAGCACACGCGCCAGCCTGACGCTGCTTCACCCCATCTCACAGGCTAGAGGAGAAGAGGCATGAAAGACGGGCTTCGAGGGGACCAGATGGGCACCTGTCAGCAGCCATACGTCAAGAGATCAGTGCTTTGGATTGTGCATTACAAAAAAAAGAAAAAAAAAAAGAAAAAAAAAAAGAAAAAGAGGAAAAAAAACACCTTCTGCAAGATTTTCAAACACATGATTCTCAGATGCTGTGTGAAGAAACAAATTGGCAGCTCTCCCCCTTTTTTCTGAGCAGGAGTGAAACAGCCTGGTATCCCACATTTATCACAGCACCCCTCACCATTTTGGAAAAGCAGCAAAGAAGGGTCCGTTTCTCTGAGTTATTTCCCTCTGACATTTCAAGGGAGTGGTGGGCAGCTGCATACGGATGGTCAACCTGGAGAGCAGGAGCAGCAAATTGGTGAAAAGTTGAACTCTGCTGCTCAGCACCGTCACTTCCCAAAAGGCTGGGAGTTAATTCTGATCTACAGGTTGGTGGCCATAAGGATCCCAAGCCCTAGAAATCGATAGTGAACTCCGAATGTGACACGTTAGACAGCAATGGGGCGGAGATGCTCAGGTAACTTTACCCTGCCTAGCAGACCTCTGTGTCAAGGCTGTTTGCTCCAGCCCAGCTGTCTCCAAGCTCAGGAGCCATAAGGCTGGTAGGACTTCAGAGAGGGAGATCAAATTCAGAGGCTGCAAAACATGTGGTTGTTTGCTTTCCACGTCCCTGCTCAACTTTTGGCCTCCTACTTTCGTGATGAATTTCTCGGAGGTTCTCAGCATTGCTTGCCTGTTTGCAGCTGCACTTCCAGCTACAAAAATAGCACAGACACTAAAATGATCTTCAGGAATCAGATCTCCTCCCAGGAGGAAGACATAGATTTCTTTCTTCTCTTTTCTTTTTTTATTCTCTGTGTTTAAGAAGGCTGACGTTTTACAATTATAGATTGTGATTTTCATCCCAAAGTGCTTCGCAAGAGCTCCGCCAGCACCTCTGCGCAGAGCTGGCAGCAGGCACTGCTGGGACGAGCTGTAGAGCTTCACAGAGGAGCCCAGGCTGTTCACACAAACTGTCTGAATACCTGCACAGAATAACTGCAATAGGCCTTCTGGTGTAGAAATAGCCAAAGGTGACAGCCAACGCTGTTTTCTGACACTACTTCCTCCTAAAACACAGCTCAGAGAGGAAAATGCATAGGTAAAAGCTCTGTCACGTCACAGGTTTCTGTGGTCTTGGGCAAGTCATTTTTGCCACTGAGGTTTGCCAAGGAAAGCCTTAGGGAGCCTCCCACATCTCCCCCAGTTTCCAGCTGGCCACCCCACTCCTCCTTGCCCTGGGTTTGATGCTCACCAGACTCTTCCCCAAGCCACCTCAGCTCATTAACTCGGGATGAGTGCCTGGGCCCTTCTTGGGTTGATGTTCTCCCATCCTTGTGAGTTATATCAGCTCTCAGAGGGATCCCACCAGTCCTGGAGCCGGGGTGATAAGCCCTGGGAAAATGAGGATGGGAGAGGGGAGGGAAGCGAGTGTGGGACTTCCTCCAGTCCTTCTCCCCACTCGGTGCTTTTAATGGAAACACGTTTGGAACCTTTCTCTTCTCTCAAATGAGAGCTTTATAACTCCCTTATCTGCGTATCATTACTGATAAGCACTCTGATATATGTCCGGTGATCTCCCTGCCCCTTGCTCATATGCATGCGTACAGAAACAGATACACACAAGCCCCAACAAAGTGCCTTTAAATGCTACATAAACACAAATAAATAAATGCAATACAGCAAATGGGGCCATAAGGGACCTCAAGTGGTCTCCTAGTTCATCCCCCAAGGCAGGGTCAAATTACAGCTTATTACCCAACCCAGTGCTAAAAATATCCATTGGCTGAAATTCCAGTCTTCCTGGACAACTGCTTCCCCCAGCTCTCTCCTTTTCACCCTTCAAAGTTTTTCCTGGACTTAGACGTCCCTCACTGCAGTTTAAGCCCAGGCACTTTCCTGTCCCCAGCAGACACAGGGAACAGTTCAGTCCCATCCCGCTTGCAGCGCACATCTGGACACGGTTACATCTCCCACTCGGGCTCTGCTGCGTTTGCGTCTCTTTCCTAGACAAACAGTGGCAGTTTATTCAGGAAAAAACAAAGAGTCAGTGGTTGGTCGCAATGCACAAAGCAGAGCTGGTGGCGGTGCTGGAAAGAGCAGATGAAATGGCTCATTTGTTGGTGAACCGGTGGTAGGAAGAAAATAGGGCAGGTCTCAGCAGTGTCATCAGGGCCAGGTACTATGAGACCCCAGGGATATTTTGCAGCACGACTTGTCTGCTGCTAACAGCCCCAGCATGCCATTCCTACCTCCAGGCTGGCACACGTTTGCAAGACTGTGTTTTGCAGCATTTTTCCATTTTTATGCTCTTTCAAAGATTTTCCTTGCAGGAGGTCAGAAAGAGACACATAGTTATAAAAACAGACCAAGCACATACTGGACCAAAACCACATGCTCTAGCATCAGCCTGAAGATAAAACTGGTCTGAATATGGCCTTGTCTCATCATTTGTTGTGGTCCTCACTCAGTGCTCCCCCTCCAACATGGAGCGTGGCCTCTGCACACGGCAGCACCTTGCAACATGACTCACCTCCGCCAAGCAAAGCACATTTTCCACCCACACAGCTGCAGCTCCTCTGCTGGAGGTCACCACTGAGGCTGCAGACAGGAACGCACGTCCGCCCCGCTGCTGCTGCACCCACTGAGCAAATGTACCCTGCCAGCGGTTTGCACTGACACGCCAACGCCATGCATGGGAGCCCCTGATGGGAAGGTTCATGCTCCCATTCCTCCCTGCATCTCTTCTCACAGAGCCCTTAAAATGCAAGCAAAGAACAAAAGCATGCAAGGATTTGTGTAGCGGGGATGGCAGAAGACAAAATATGCTGCATAAATTCCTGGATGTAGAACACTTTTTTCCCTTTTTTCCCTTTAACACCAGCAAAGACTCATTGAGCCTTAACTGTAAAGCTGCAATCACCAACATGCGAGAATTTTATGAGTCCTGACTGAAAGGGAAAATATCTTCTACTGCAAAACCCACAGTTTAGTCTGCCTGTCCCTTATAGAATCTCCACATGAGTTTCACCCAGCTCAGTACAAGAGAGCTGATGAAATCCCATGTGAAGGTGTCAGGGCCTCAGGTCAGTCTAAACACTCTTATGGGAGCATCCCAAGACCTCTTCCCTCCCCCAGCCTCAGAGACGCTGCTCCACATTTTTGCCTTACTGTTTTTCTTGGCAGCTGTTTTCTTTCAAGTCAAGCTATGGCTGTGTTGCTTTTAGGTACTTAAATTCATATTCTTGATTCATTTCTTCCCTAATCACTTGGGATACTGCGTTTTACAAAAGGGAGTATAATTAATCTTCCAGGTCTGTGCACGTGTGATGAAAAAGATGTGATCCGTGACAATTTAATGCCCTAGCTAGCTGCAAGACAATGGAAATTTCTGAGTTATACCCAAAAAAGCCACACCCAGGCTCACAAAGACTGCAGCAGCTGACAAGCATCTTTTTAAATAGGAACATTTTTTGAGGGTTTTTGTTGTTGTTTTAAACTTGGTCCCAAGAATCAGTTGCAAAAGAGCAAAGCTGGCAACTTATGCAGTGACTCGTTGAGTTCCAGAAGCTGTTGAATTTCTCAGAACAGTTATCAGCGATCTGGGAGACCCACTGAGGTGCATTTCGTATGGTGATTGCTGTTAACGTGCTTGTGCTCCCCGCTAACATGCATTCCTCGCAACCTTGGTGGCGGTTCAACAGTCAGCATCGCTCGCTCGCAGACAGCTCCATCCCATCTCAATCACTCTCTTAGATGTTAACAACCCTGCAATGGCCACTGTAGATATTGGCTGCACATAACAAAGCTATTAGAGTGACATTTTGGTAGGAAATGGTGGGAATGCTGCAGCAATCAGACAGAGTTATAAAAGGTTAATGAAGATGAAAGGACAGAAAATACAGAGGAAAAGTCCGGGCAGCCAGAGAGATTTTGGCAAGATTTGCTAAACTGCTGCCTAGCCACACACTAATACATTTCCTGCGTTTCCCAATCCAGCTGCTCATTTCCAGTAGCCTCAGCAAATCTGTATCACTGGGAGAAATGCTGAGCTACTGTGTGGCTGGTAGCATTTGTAGCGTCTCTTGCCCATTATTGAGCAAAATGGTCAAGTTTCCAAAAGGAATTTGGGAAGAAAGTTAATTTCATCTAGATACTGTGTCCCTGGGGAGGCTAAAGTCATGAGTGCTCCAGCTCAGCCAGGACACACATAACTGAAGTATTATCGATATGGTGCTCACCTAGAGGAGATCTCTTTCCAAGTCACCTCAGTATTTTTGGAAGGAAAGTTTTTCACTTGGCGTTGTCTGAGAGCTGCTAACAACAAGCAATCCACTGGTACCACTGGGTAGGACAGGACGGTGCAAGGCACTCCTTCAAAGCAGAGAGGAGGAAACTTCTTCATTTCTTTCCATACTCATCATGGGACAATTCCTGACAGTACACTTGTACTGTAGTATCCAGATTTCACACTATGGGATTCCACTCATTCCCTTTAGAAAGCTATTTAATGCCTTAATAGATGTCCTCATCACACTTTTTTTTACCACACCATTGTTTTCTTCATTATCTCTCTCACCACCTAAAATATCCCTTCTTCCTCACCAGCACTTCAGGCTTTCAAATGACTGCAGGCTCTTACCTAATCTCTCTCCTACTCCTCATCCAATGTCGAGACTGGTAGTTAGCTAAGCTATGCACATAGCTCTCTGTCAGTATCGCCACATAAATCAGTCTCTCCAGCTCCAGCACGTTGCCGGTGCTATTCTCTGAATTCCTGCCACTCGTCACCGCGTCTCCACAGGCAGGTGCCAAGAAGGGGACATGGACCTGCTGGGTGGGATCAGACGAGCTCAGCAGAGAAGGACTTGCATGTTATCCCCAGCAAGGGTATCTGCACATACAACCTAGCCCATCACCCAGCAGTTTTGCTTCTGTCTCCTAGAATTCATCCTACGTATGATCTTCCACCAAAATTTCTCCATGCTTTTCCCAACTTTCCCATCTCATTAAAGAGTATGTTATTTTCAGCCATGTTATTTAGCTGAAGTATTTCCAAAGCAAGCCTTCATCCCCTCTGTTGCTTATTTCTCTCGGTTCCTCCCAGTTCCACGGCAACTGCAGGTTTGACTACGCTGCATTTAGCACTGAGATCATTTATGAAGGCACCATGTTCGGCCAGATTTACCACCAGCACCGTCTGTAACCCAAGAGACACCTCTTTCATCCCAGCCACACGTCCTCCTGAAATTATGACTGTCAATACTGATGTCAAGGGTACATGTAGGCAAACAGAGTTTACTCACTTCTAACTCGGTCTTGATACAACTTGCCCTTTGGAGAACTGGGGCAATTGCTGCCTCCTTTCCCATTCCCCACGACAGCACAGACTTTTATGTTTCATTGCTGGTGTGACCACGGTCACGGTGCACGACACTGGCCACCCCAGTTGCAATGTTGGCCATCCCAGAGACTGCCCAGCCCGGGCGGCAGAGACGTGGAGCACAGCAATATCCACGACTGACAGCAGCATCAACCTCTCCAGCCTCGGGATTTTTGTGGCCGTGACGAACTTTGAGCTGGCTTTCAATTTATGCAAGCTGCCGTACCAATGCTGCTTTGAACCGCCTGCATGAGGAAACACCCTGACAAGCTAAAGTTCATGGGGATTGCAGTCAGTCATATTACAGCCCATGACAGATTTAATTGCAGATTAGAAATTCTGTAGCAGAAATATTAGAGGAGACTTGAAATCCTAATTGTTTCCTGCATAAGGTAGGAGCTTAATTTTATTTTTAAACTCCTAACGGCTGACAGCCAATATTTTGGTGTGAAAAAGCTAAAGAAGCAACTGCTACCTCACTGTGAACAGGTAACAACTTCCAGAGTTTAATCTTACACCTTAATTTGTTCTTAATATTCAGATCATGGCAGCAGCCAGGAGGCATTATCAAGCTAAGTGCTCCTTTGTGTCAATACACAGCAGTAGAAAAATTCCCCGCCCAAATGAGCTGCGATTGTTGTATCTGCTGGAAGAAAGCCATGCTCTCTCTTGTGCCATACTAATGCACTTTTAGCAACAGAACTGATTAGGATTCCTGGTTTAGATTTGCTCAGATCTAGCTTGATTGGTTTTTAATCTTTGGGATAAGCTGTGGATAGAGAATTAGCCATTTAGATATAAATGCATTGCTGGAAAGCAGTTTGCCAGCACCCACCGCAAAATGACTTCAGTGTCTGATCTGGTGAGCGGCTGCTAGATAATGAAGTGATAATCAGGGGTGTGGGGGCAGAGGGGGGATTTTTGGCTTTCAAGAAGCACCAGACATCTTTGCCTGATTCTGTCTCCACTAGCACAGAAATTAGAAGAGTGCTGAGGAATGTGTGCTAAGAGTGAGCGCCCTTCACTCTTCTCAGATCTAAAATTGTGCTTGATAGGGGAATTACAGAGTCATCCCTGGCAAGCCAAGGCACAGGGAGCATTGCTCGGGCTCTTTGAGCCTCACAGCTCTCCTGTGCTGTATTTTGATACTGCTGCCTAATGAAGTCCGGCAGGCCATGCATCCTTTCCATTTCAGCGAGGGTGACAAGCAGCATCACGCAGGCAAGAGACACCGGGTCTTGGGTTTAATCTGATGGCGAGCTTCTCCCATCTGAGTCTGCAACGCCTGACAAGAGGAAATGCTCTCATCTTGCAAACAGCAAGGAGGCCAGGTGTGCTTCTTCCAGAAGGCTTCTTCCGCCAAAGTCGTTCTTTTTTCCCAGTCCTAAAAAAGTCTGACTTAGCCACCTCCCAAGGCCGAGCAGGACCCAGGAGTGACACAACACCACGATGGGCTCTGCCACAGCACCCGAGCACCGCAAACTGCTGGGACCCTGCTCCCACACATTTATCACCCCACTTTCTCTAGGGCTGGCCTCAAATTGGACAGCAGCACAGACACACAGACCACAGCCTAAGGATCTCAGATCCAGAAGCACTGGCCACGCTCCACCTGAAATCGATGTCATTTCTAATTCTCATGGATGTCAGAAAGATTTATCCGGAGAGATCTTACTTTACAGCCTCTGTCTTCTGGTGTATTTGCTCTTTCAGTGCTCTGGGTTCACAAGCTACTGCACCCTCCCCAAACCCTCTCTCACCCATGCTGGAGGGCTATAAATTATAACAACCTTCAATGCATTCAGCTACGGTCCTGTCCATCATCTGTGCATGGCATTAACCCTGTGAAACTTGGTCACCCAGATCTGCATTTCCCAAGCTTTGAATCCTTATCCATTGCTAAAGCCCCTCAGACAGCCAAAGAATGAAGCGCGTACAGCAGCCAGCATTTCTAAAGAAAACTTGATGGCTTTCTGACACCCGACACATGCAATTCCCAACAGAGTTAATTGAAGCTAATTCCTCAAAGGCTGAGATGAGAATATCCCCATAAATTATGTTCCTGCTTCATTCCAGACAAGGACGGCATGAATGCATTACACGCAATCCCCCAATTTACAGTATTAAAACCGGCAAGTCAATCAAGGAGACAGCATAAAGTCACTTGAAAGCTGAAATTCATTTTCAGCCTCGCTCCACCTCTACTGTAACCTGAAAGGTTGATTTTTGAGGGCATCTTTCCTATTTCCATGCACAGCAGGACCAATTCAGCAAGAGAAGAGCCTTCTCCATGGATGCGACATGCGTTTGGTACAGCAGAGCCCCTGCTTGGGGGATTTTGCTGGGGTGCAGGTTTTCAAGGCCATTATTGAGGCAGCTTTCAAAGATGTCTCTAGAGACCTTTGGGTTTCCAAGAAATAGAGAAAAACAATGTAAGACTGAGGGCACCATGTCTCTGCTGCCATAGCAGAAAGCCAGGGCTGATTATTGGAGAGTGCACACACAAACAGGCACACACGCACAAAATCTAACCTCTAACACTGCTACTGCCAATCCGCTCTCATTAACAGAGAGTTATTTTTAAATCCTGTGTTTTTTGGACACAGTCCTAACGACAAGTTATTTTAAAATGGCACTTTAAAGAAATAAGCACATTTCGTGCGCCATTCATGTCACTCTTTCAGGGACTGAAATATCACCAAATCGTACTATAGGGATTATGCAAATTAAAGTCAGATTCAATAAAAACTGCCCAGCTTCTGTGCTGTTCAAAATCAGAATGACTGAAAATACATTTCTGAGAACTTTTACTGCCTTGCAGAAGCTCTGGAGATGTAAAAGTTGGAAGTGATTTGAGCTGTGCTCTATACCCAGTTAGCTATCTGTTGCAAGATGCATGAGTGCCACATGAAGCAAAGGTGAAAAGCTTAGCCTAGATCAAATAATAGAAAGCCTGTGACAGAACCAGGATCTTGTGAGTCCCACCATGGCTTAACCCCAAAGCCATTCTATAACGTGATATAGACTAAAGAATAAGACTTCAGCATCATATGCCATGTCATAAATGAGCCGTAGGACAATGCTAAGATCTCACTTTTTCATTTATAAGATATCTTAGACATGCAGTATTTGGCAATTAATATTTGCACCAGGTTCAAGCCCAGCTATGGTGAATCTGCAATAATTCTCAGGGGAATCCATAGACTTTAAGGGCCCAGGGAGACCTTAACAACTATCTCGCCTGACCTTCTGCACAACATATAATAGTTTCTGCCTCAAGCCCATAACTCCTGACTGAGCTATGACCCATCCTCAGGGAAATATGCAGACTCAACATAAAGACTTAGAAGATGGACAATCCAACTTATCCTTGAATCACTGTTCCAAGGTTAGCTGCCTTCCTTGCTCCGAGTCCTCCAGCTCTAATTAAGCTGACTCTCGTTTCCATTGTAACCTTTTCTGCTAGAAAGAAGCATCACCTCCTATTAGAAATTTCTTCCATACATAGGTACTCCGAGACCACAATCAAGTCATCTCCTAACTTCTTTGATCAGCTAAACCAGGGGGGTTACTGTATAATAGTATATTCACCACCAGCTGCATTGTAGGTCTGTACATGCAGGGATTTTGCTGCTCTTTAATGAGTAGCAGTTGCCACAGGTCAGTTGAGGTTCAGTGAATGTTCACACGAATGCCCTTCACCCAGAGCTAACACAGGTTTACCTTTATATCTATAACACAGCTCAAGAACAGTGATAAACTCATGTAAACTCTTTTACTTTCCTCCAATTGTTTTGGAGAAAGTAATTCATGAATGAAATGCTCAACTCAAGAAGTGTTAAATGCATTGACACAGCATCCCAAATACATTTAGATAAACTAATATTTACCTAGAGGAAAATATAATGGTGATTTAAACACAGTTTTTAATGATTAAATGGTAAAAATTGTGTTACCGGTTCAAACTCAGAGAAAAGAACCCACTTCAGGGAAGCCTATTTTCATTTCTATAAATGAAAGGTTGGAAAAATATTGTTCATTAAAGATACATGAGCAATATAACGTTCTGTTCCTCTATTCTACCCGAGAGATAATGTTAATCCTTTTGATTTATTCACAGCTCCTTAACTAATACTGTAATAAATGGCATTGACAATTGAACTCATTTCTGTAAGAAACACATTGTATTTGCAGCACCTACAGTAAGAAATGCCTTCACACTCTGACAGGAGATCTAAATAAAATTAAAGAGCTGAGAACAAAGGATGTAGAAAAAATCAGATAGGCATAGCTGGTTAGGAAATGTGACTTGCTTATACGAGGGTAATTTTTGTATACATCTAAGGCAGTATACTGCACGTAAAAATGTTGGGGGGGGGTGGGTTCTTCAGTTTAAACACATTAACCTTCAGTTCTTTGCTTCCCAACATAGAGATTGCTGAGCTACTGACCACCATACAGCGCTGCCAAAGACCTGAATCAATTTAATCTTATTAAAATACAGAGCAGTTTAAAGATATTATCCCCAGTGACTTACTGATGGCTCAATTGCTGCTACAATCTATGCAAGGCTTCAAGTGATGAAACTGTATTAGTTCCTGCCTTGTCTCTCCTTTTCAAAACGGTCTCAGAGGTTACTGCTATCACTGGCTCATCAGCGCTCAGAGGAAATACTTTCAGAAGCAGAACTAGAAATGTCTCCTTTTGCATTACCAGTATGTAATTAGGGGAAAGCTGCATTCCTTTCAGCTGTACACACAAAGTCACACAAAGCGTTTTCTAGAAATGGACTTAACTAGGGTCAGACAGCAGTAATCAGCTATAACTCACTCAAGAGCATTCAAAGGAATTAATACCGATTACAGGTTATGAGCTAATTTAGTCATTCTTCCAAAAAAATAAAAATCCCCACTCTTGTTAAAACCAGAGCACCTGGCACAACAGAGCGCTGCCAGCCTGCCACAAAGAGCCGTCTATTACACCCCTGCGGTGCGTGTGCGGCAAATCCACAGAATCAGCAATAGCTCGGGATGAGGCACCAACCCAGAACCAAATTCGTACCATTGAAATGCCGACCTATGATTATTCTCAGGCAATAGTAGCAAAAAGCAGCCTAAGGTTCGATTACTAAAAGAACTTAATGTTATGCAATTGCACGACAATAATTATAATGGTCCTGAACTGCCAGGGCTATGGCAACTTTCCTCTAAGCTACATGCTTTAGGAAGAGAGAAAACATGGGCTCTATCTGAAAAAAAGAAATCCTCCGCTGCTTGGGGCTTGCGGGAGAGGGAGAGGTGCCTGTGCTGTGCAGTACAGCCGCCTTTCCCTTGGTCCAACAACACCAAGCACACACGCACTGGCAGCTCAGCTAGCGCAATCAGCGCGGTAAATTATTAGCCTTAATGATTTTGAAGTGTCTCCCAGGCAAACTACCTCATAATGGAACAACGTTCCCTCTCGGCTAAACTCACAGCCCCACACAATGGGGCCACCAGGAGCTATAGCACAACCAAAACCCATAGCGGAGGCTTGGCTTTTTAAAGGCATTTGTTCAGTTGTCTTTCAACAAGCGCTAAGCAATTTGTGTTTGTACCCTGCCATTTCTTAAAGCTGGTTCAGGAAGGAGGAGGATTCAATGCCTGCTTCAAGTCATTCTCCCTAGAAATGGTCATTTTTACCCATAATGAAAATAGAGGATTCCCAGTGCCGGGAGGGCATAGCTCAAGTCAGAGTAATCCCTCTGAAATCTGCCTGCGAGGTGATGAAAGAACAGGAGTTTTTCTGAGAAAAGGGGGGATTCACACAGAATCACACACACACAGAACCACTAAGGTTGGAAAAGACCTGTAAGATCATCAAGTCCAACCATCATTCCCAGCACAGTCATCATCTCTCTGCTCCATGGAAGGCTTTTTAGTCTGCAAGGAGAGGAACGGCTCAGCACAAACAGCAAGACACAGAGATACTCGCTCCCAGCACAGCATGACATCCTCTGGAAAACTTGCAGAGGGAGGTCCTATTACAGAACGTGTTAATATTTTAGTGGATGGCAGAAAGAAAATGCAAGCCATAGTGTTTACAAATGAAGAGTTGCCCAAAACATTTTTGTCATTCAATTTTATTTTAAAATTTAGCTGGGATGCTGAAGAAGGCATGCTGCTGCTTCTAAGGAATGCTACCTGTTCTGCAGAGATGTAAATCAAAATTAAAAAGGGGGGTGATGCAATATTTTCAGCCACCCATGGGATTTTTCCCATCAACTTTCCTGAGGTCAATAGTCAGAGAGGGACCAAATGTGGACAGAGAAATCAGGGACATATTTTGTCAGGAAAGGTAAGCACAAGAAGCATATGGTGGGGAATTAGATGGTCTGAGGTGTGAAAGATGTCTCTGTGAAGAGAAGGACCTCTGTGCTGGGGTCCACTGATCAGCCTGGAGGATGTGACACTCTCAAGTGAGGGGAAATGGCAGGAAATTAAGCCCAGAGAGTTTCCTGGCCACGCCACTGTCACCTCCACAGTCAGAGCATGACCAGACCCAGATGTGGGCAGTCACCTCGGGATAATGTTGTGACTTCCCAGCAATACAAAACGGCAGGTAAAAACAAAACCGTACATGTGATACGTGAGATTAAAAAAAGAGGGCTGGGAGGAAATAGAGATTCTTGTGCTTTAGGTAGAAATATGCTTTGTGGAACTTCAGAAAAAGGGGTCTTTCTGTATAAGGACGGCACTCTGCTCGTCTCCCCATTCTCCAGACACCTTAACCCATCTTTGCTTGTTTTCATTTGCATCTCAAGGCCAGAGCCAGCCTGTTCAAGTCCTCTTGAACAGGCTGCACCACTCACCATATAGACAATAGGATAATTTTGCAGCCAGCCGTTCTGACTGCTTTACAATCCCTAACAAGATTTTGACCGTTCCCTGCTTTACCTCTGTGATGACATGGCAGGCTCTGCCAAGAGGAAATCTTCAAAGGATTTTGCATAATGTCATAACAAAGTTGCAGCAACCAGCCAGATCTGGACTCAGGATCTCCTTTGGTGAGCTCCGCTCTGCAAGCAGCCCCCGGTTATTCCTCCCCTCTGCTGCTGCCTGGGGAAGACCTTGCACTCCTCATACTGTTTTTGCTATAGAAGGGTGCTTGAGAAAATAAGCTGTAGGGTGTCGCAGACCTCCCAGCTCCCGATCCCATGCCTTCCACAAAAATCTGGAATTTCCAGATACATTGTGAAGCTGCTGCAACATCCTTTTGCAAGACGAGCACATAAACTCAAATCTGAGGCAGATCAAGGAATCACCGTACACAGATGCCTCTTTCCAAATACCTAGTGCTATCGTCCAAGTCTTTTAACTGAGTCCAGCGTCCTCTTGGTGATTACCCAAGGCTTTGTTAGACATGCAAATGAGACACTCATCTAGGATCTTCTTAGATGAGGACTTCGTGATGCGTTGCCTGCCTTACAGTGACAGTGTAAGAATTTTTTTTGCTCATACTGGAGACTTGCTGAGCATGCACAGGAGAGCAAGCCCTCAGAAACCAAGGTTTTGAGGAGCTGACAGCATTCCCAGCTGACAGCACACCAGTTCGCCTGTTCAGCGAAACCACCGTGAACAGCAGTGAGGAGTAGGCAGGCAGCCAACGGAGATCGCTGCCTCCTGTGCTTGTCTTCACCTTCCTTTCATCCTGCAACCTCACTTACCCTTCTAACCAAAGTTGTAGGCTTCAACCTGGGGCTGGCTGCCTGTTTATACATTATTACTCTGGCCTTCTAAAAGGGGCTTTGGACACTGGCACAGCACAGAGTAAGAAAGTGCAGTCACCATTTCAGAATCAGCATCTAACATACCCAGCGGTATCTGAAACACCAGATTATCCCAACACTCATGCTAAGAACTGGTTTTCCAGCTAACTGCTGAGAAATGTTGACATTTTGAAACACGTTCCCTGATGGATTATTGCAATCGAGTTATGGGCATGGCACTATTTAGTAGCATTTTTTAGGTGCTGCAAATTTCGAATAGTTAAAACATTACCAATGAATGAAGCCGGCAGTTACTAGGTAATAACCTGGACCCACTAAATATTCACACTCTCTCTGTATTATTCATTCCCCTACACCAACATTTTGTGATACTGAAACATTTTGTTAGGATGAAGGTATTCTGCAGCTGTAGGAATGGGAAAAGCAGGGATCAAGAGATGGAAAGGGGACAGTAAGTGAGGAGCAAGAGCTCAGAGTAACTCATGGGCAACTGGCAGCTCGAAGACTGAAACTGCCAGACCCATCCTGGAAGTGAGCTTTTGCAAAACAGCTTCCTGGGATAGGGCCTTCACAAGGGCAAACAGCGCTGGAGAATCCACTGACCTGCCAGCAGCCAAGCAGATGCAGCTCTGGGCCAAGGTGATGAAAGCGCCTGAAAACTCAGTTGCTCTGCATGGGCGGCAAGAGCCACACACCCAGCGTGATGCAGAGCACCTCATTTCACCCCCCAAAGTGGCACAGCCTGGCAAGCACAGTGCTATACCCACATTAATAAACCTTGCTTGATGCAGCTATATTCTGCTCATTCCACAGCCAACTTCAGCTCTCCACTGCGCAGCATCAACTTGCTCCAAAAAACCAAGACTTAAATGCCAATACTTATATTTTTAGAGTCCAGGATGGGCTCCCCCATGCTGCATTTGAGCATTATTTCCACATGCTGCTGTGTTTTGCTAAGCCATTCTGCTCATTTCCAGGAGGATCCCATGGGGTTAAGGAATTAGCCTGGGGCATGGGAAAGTTGAGCTTCATTCCTTGATCTGCCACAGAAACCCCAAGTGCCACTGGGCATATCACTCAGCATCTGCACTTGGGTCTCCTAACTGTAAAATAGGGGTAGGAACCCTGTGAGGGTGCTGCCAAGAAGATAAAACATATTACCATCTGGGAGGTGCTGCGATGCTGTGATAAGAGGGGCCATGCAAGAAACTTAGATAAACAATTTCAAAACTCTCAGCTTTTTGGTGCTTTCTCTTCTACACTTGACATACTCTGATTTTACACAGCCAGCTTCAGTCTTGTTTGCTCACAGCTTCCTAAGCATTAGAGGTTTCCAGCCCAAATAACAAGTCTTCCCCCAAATTGTAAAAGGCAATTTGCACCCTACGTTTTAAAGGGAGTAAGCAGAAATCTCCATAATGCTTTGAGGCCAGCAGACTTTACACTTCGAGCACAAGAACATCTGTGTCATTTCCCAACGCTATCTCATCTACCACAACATTCACCCTCGGAGCACACCACCAAGTGTTTTCCAGAAATGCTACATCTCTAATGATTGCAAGCTCTGTTTTGCCCATCAGCACCCTAGCAGACTTTTTAGGAGCAGGAGGGAGAATTATAGATAAGTCATTCCCCAAAAGCCCTAGAAAAAGAAACCCAATCCTGTAAATACTTTCTAGGATCAGTGGTTTAAGCTTTCATAGACAGTGAAGAACTACGAGATGACATGAAGTCACTGCAGGAAGATGTAAACAACCCATGAAAAAAACATTGCATTTCAAAAGATAGGGTACTTCTAAGGCCACGGCATTCTAAACAGAATTATCTGATGCCAGCACTGTTTATTTGGTGTCTGAGGTCTCACATGCAGGGCAGCCACAGCTTATCAGAGAAGAGTTGTCACCCATTTAGAGAGAAGCTTTAAGCTAACAAATTCCTGCACTATGGAGATACAAACCACATGTGAGAATGGGGCTGATCATACTCATTTTCCACTAGGGAAAGCAGTTGCCCGCACCGCTACCTCCTTCCTCAGGATTAACGCCAACCAAACAGCACAAGGAACAAATAGTTGAGCCACGCAGGAGTCCTAACATCAGTATTGCAGTTATCCAATGTGCATATATATACAGCTAAACACTTAATAGATTCAGTAACTTCAAAGCTCCACATTACCTGGCTGAATTAACCCCCACTTCCGCCCTATTAGAGGATGCTTAAGAGAATAAGAAGCTTTCGGTCATGTTCAGCAATACGGTTGTCATGCACACCGGGGTACACTGCACAGAAATCCAGCAAGAAAATGGTGTGAACGATTTTTTCAGTTTCTGAAATGACTTTGCTGATGGGCCAGTGTCATTCTGCAGGTTCACATAACATCAAATACCCTTCTGGCCCTTTAGGAACCTGTGAATTACAGTTAAATAAGCCCTAGTAGCTTGTTCCTTGACATTAACTATGGAATTGCGGTGACATATGAAGAGTCGACTCATGTTGTGTTGCTCAGCATTTACCCTGTGCCAGCTGGGATCATGCTTGGACAATTCTGTCTTAAGTAGTTACAAAACCAGCAGAACTCAGGAGAAAAGGCTCCCGCAAAATTTGGCACTATTCCAGTTCACCAGCTAAATGCTTCCATCTGATATTCAAAACAGGCAGGTGGAAAATTATCCAGAGACACACAATCATGTTCTGCCTGAACAAATGCAAGAGGGACTAAAATACCACTTTGGACAGTAAGTCAATTTAAATCTAAGTGTTTTGCTATTGATCCTCCAGTTTTTCTGGAAGATGCGCAGGCTGTTCTGCTGTGGAAGAGACCTGTGTGTCTGAGGGTTTGAAGGGGGATGTTAATTTATGTTTTCCTCCTCACTGGGTAGGATTCAAAGGGACTCCAGCTTGTTTCACCATGCCAGCCTGTTGTTTTATTCCACCAGGCCTCCAATGCAAATAAAATCACCCAGTGAGTTTGTAAGGTCTGCTCACAACAGCGTTATAACTAATTACCCACAAAAGCCATGAAGATACTAAGCAGAGCATGCTCAGAACTTCATCTCACCTGACATCCAAAAACTTAATACACATTACAAACACTGATCCTCAAGGTCAACTCCTCTCACGATGAGATGCATTTTGCTCTCACATAACAGGAGACACATCAGATGTAGTTCTTACATGGTACGATCTCCACACTCAATACACGACCAGCCTCACCGGTCGCAAAGAGTCAGCAATCATGTCAATGCTTTTGACATTGCAATGTCCATTAGAAAGACGTATTAGGCTTTATTATAAACAAGCACGCTTTGGTACAAGAAGCCGTATTTCAATTACTTAAGCCCTAATGCCAAACGTGGTCTGTTTCAGAAGCAATACAGCACTCACATAGTATGTTATCCTTGCTTTCCAGTAGCCATAGATAAGTATCATTATGTCACTGTGAAAAAATGCACTCAATTATCCTACGTTGTTATTACTTAATCTGCGTTTCAAAAAAAGCTTTAGACTGAAAAGATGTTAGATAAAGGCTAAGTATTGCAGATAAAGGCATTGCCTCACTGAATATATGCTGTAAAAGCATGAGCTGTGGTTGCACATATTTAAATGAACCAGGCTACTCTCAGCGCGTTCCCACATTGGCAGAATCACAGCCACAACAGGCTGCTTGCACAAGAAGGTGGTTGGAGCGCTAAAAGCAAAATGCAGAGGTAGGCTGGGGAAGGAGCCCGCTTCATGTAGGAGAGAAGCTTTGAAAGACTTCCATAACGCTTGGCATGAATCTCCTCCCTGATGCATGGAGACTGGGTCCCTGCTAAGGTCTGCCCAGGCACCACACATACGACCAAGCTCTGTATGGCACGACTGGAGGTGATGGTCCAGCCTGAGGCTTTCTCAGATGGGAAAAGAAGTTGTATTCAGAAGAGCATGGCCACTGGATTCTCATTCTCTACACAGTCACCAGTGAGAGGTAGCAGTACTTTGGATACCCACGTTTGGATTACAGCTGCAACCCCGTGTCAGTGCTGTGTACTTTAATGGTCCCAGAAAATGGGTCTGGCGCTCTGAATTGACGACAAATTGATTGAAACCAGATGTCATGAAAAATGCCTTTTCCAAGTTCAACGGCACATGAATGGTCTTAGCATGCCCCCAGAAAATCTGACTTCTGTGCTCCAGTCTGCTGCAATAAACTAATTGGGAGGATAGTATTTTGTCTCTGCATTATGAACTCCTTGGGGAAAGGAGCTTTTTAATTGCATACACAGCCCATGACCTGGTAGGCTTTAAATCTCACTGGATGATGTGCAAACTTATAGTGGGACCTCAGCTGAACACCCTGAGCTCATGTTACTGTCTGGATTAGCAAAACTTCAGACTATTAAATTGTCTGTATTCTTCAGGCATTGCTGGGAGTTTGGTTTCCCCACTGAGCTAAGCTCTTTTTTGGCATAGTCAAAAGACAAACAATACACCACAGGTACAAAAGCACAGAATAAAAGCAGCTTCAAGCCAGAAGCCAAGCCAGAAGACGCACTATGGCAATATTGGCTTTGTAGGAGAGCAGAGCTGGCCAGAGCCTGCATGCTCAGGCCTCATCACTTCGCAGACCTCATCATAACAGATATATTTATGCTGGCTCCACCTAATTAACACACCCTGCCAGACCCAACCTTGCACTCTTCAGCCTGCACATGCAGAGCAAGACCCCAATTTGGTCGGCTTGCACTCTCCAAGGCAGATAAAAATGACCTCGAAAGCCAAGCTTGATTCATGGACTGCCATTAGACGGTCCCTGGGAGGATAATTGATTGAGCCTGTTTACCGTCGGCACTGCAAGGCATTTAACATCAGGTTGGGAGAAGCGCAGCTTTGTAGTTGTTATTCCAATGGGCTTCAAGACAGAGCTATTTGTTTAGGAGCATGATAAGACTTTTCAGACCGCTGGCTCCCTGGGAAAGGCTCTCAAAGTCTATCAGAGCACATGCAAAGTCACAGCACTAAATATGCTCTGCAGAGCGTTACCAAGAAAACCTGTCCCTGTTACATTTCCCTGTCAAAATCACAAAAAGCCCAGCGAATCCTACAGCGTTTAGCTCACATCTGTCCCAAAAAGCGGGGGAAGAAGCCTGCAGCTAAGTTACGGAAGAGAAAAGGTTGAGAGCAGACTCTCTTGGTGACTAATGCAGCCCAGATAAACATCTAGATGCTCGCTAAAACATACGGTATCACACGCAGATTAAAGGCTCGTTCGGAGATTTTGCAAGCAGCGAGTGACTCCTACCCAGCCATCTGCCCAGAAAGGGCCTCCGACTTGTCAACCAATCCATTTCCCGCCAGTGCCACAGGCTGGGTGATACCGATCTCTGCTGTGTTTTGTTATGAGAGCTTTGATGTACGAGTCTCCGCTGCAGCGGCAGCCCCCTTTAGGGAACAAAGCCGTGGTCTAGCCAGGCTCTTCACCAGTTGTCCAGGTATTAGGTTCTTTTTCCCAGCTTCGGGGCAACCCTATCACTAACCTTTTCCTGTGACCTTTTGCAGGGAACCTTCTGCTCATGGCCATCTGCGTCCTCCCCGTCTTTTCTTTTAAAGCATTCACCTGAGTGTTTGCAGCAAGCAATTACACACACACGTTGGTTTGCATCAGTCACAAAAGCTGTAAGCCTCCAATTAACCGCCTCATGCCTTTTAATGATACAACGCTGAACAAGGAAGAGAATTAGAGGGAACATCCTCAGAAGTGGTTTGCAGCAGGACAGAGCAGTCTTTATTATTGTTTATATTAGGGTAGCACCTAGGAAACTCAGCTAGAGGCTGTGAAAACAAATAGAGAACTTGGGGAATTAATTTAATATGGAGAATTTATAGTCTACAGGACAAGACTGAGTAGGTGGATGAGGTGTAGTGTAATAAGGAGAACACAATGATTTTCTAAGGATCAGAATAACCTGTCAGCATCCTTCGCTTGTCACTGCCAAGTTCCTGTATCCTCCCTCCTCCACACTGTTTCAAGACTGTGAATGCTGGCAGAAGGCTCAATAGCAGAGACAAGTGCTTCTTTGACTCCCAGAAGACCCATGTGGCAATGTGCAGGGGAATGTGTTGTCACCATCTTCAAAAGATAGCTGAAGATACTGCACCCGCTCAGAACGTTTCAGGCAAAACAGCATTTCAGAGGAATTCACCAATTCAGCAAAATCTCAACAAGGTGAGTCAATTTTGCCCAGGTTCCCATGAAACTCGCACAGGGCTCCAAACATCAGAAACCTGCCGAGTTTCCTGCCTGGTCACCCATCTGGTTCCTCCACCGTTCAGGTTTCCAGGGCCCTGGGGCAGCCTGCTGCCAAATAGGCTGCTTCGCAAGAGGGGATTTCACTGCTCCCACACTTCTCAGTTTGGGGTATCTCAGATGTTACACCATCTCAGGGAGGAAACACAAGAGCCTCCACAGACGGAGAGCCCATGAAATGCGGTGGGGAGGCTCAGCGCTCCAGAGATTGGCTCTTGAGACAACCCACAGTGCAAGCTGCTGCACTATTTCCTTTTGCAGAATTTCTACCTGGTTGTGTTTTGCTCCGCTTCGGAGGGAATTCAGCCTAATTTCATCAAAACTAAACTTCCTCCCAAAACAGAATCATCTTTTTAAACCCATTCCTGGCAGACACCCTCATGGGGCAGCTGTAGCCATTTCCCTCTCAACAGCAGCCTCTGCACCTCAGTCCTGTTTCAGCTGCTCTCAGGTCAGAGGCAGAGAGCTGCATATCCTGTACAGCCCACCAGAAACACTGCAGGGATATACAAATCAGTCAAATCTAAATTGCCTGATCTGGAAGGCAGATGATAGAAAGTATCTTAGAGTCCCATGAGCTCCCCAAGGGAGGACAACAAGGTAAAATCTCTGTAATTTATCCATCAGCTTCTAATGGAGGTACTTGATCTGCCTGAGGACTACATGCCTGATATTGCGAGTGACTACAGCATTGTGGCCTGACCCCAGGGCTCAGACCAGGTCATCAGACTCACAGACAAAGGAAATGGGGGAAAAGGAAGAGTTTCACTTGGAAAAATCACTGCCTAAATTAAATTTGCTAGAAAATATGGGGGAAAGAGAACAAATCTTGGAAACAGAAGGGACTGAAGGATGCTTAAAGTATATGAGAGGTTTCTTGTTCTGCTTCACATAACACTGGACATTTCTCACTGCTCATGGACCAAGAGATAGCAGCAGCAGCACAGACACCTTTGCTTACCCTGATCAGTCACCAATAGGCTCCCCTGGGAGCCTAATTTTGTCTATGCTATGAGAAAATGTTTCCAGAAGTCTGTATCGTTCCCAAAGACATACCTGCAATGTGTCGAGTAAGCGCCAAGGTTCCTCCTTGGGATGCGGCCGGGCATGCTGTGAAAGCTGAGAGCTCCCGAGCACGCTGTGGGGAAGTTCTCCTGAGAAACATCTGTGGGAGACACTGACACCAGCTGTAGGGTTATGTGGGGCTTGAGCAACAAACCGTCTGTCAAGACCTGCTTATTAGGATGTTTACTCACAAAATTGGCCTTTTCATCAGTGCACCATAAGTGGTTTCTGAAAGCAGCCCTGACCACCAAGAAAATGGTCTCAGAATCAATCAACAGGAACAAGGGTGGATCCAGCAGCCAGAGAAATAGGTTTCTAGCACAAGGACCAGCTACATTTTGCCCAGCTTCACAGCTTCCATTTGCCCATTTTGCTACCCCTCCTAATTGTAGATTAGTAAATTATTTGGGTTTTTAGATTAATATCAATGAGGATCCTTTGGCAGGACAAAAGGGCCTTTTGTTCCTTTCCCCCATGCAAAAGCATTGACCCTCTGCTATACAGTAGGGATGGTGATTTACTATTTTCACTTCTTTTGCTGTGTTTCCATCCATTCCATGACACTTCTGTTGAGAAGTTAGTAAGAGGAGGAAACACAACAGAAAGAAAACCCAGCTCTCCAGTCACCTTTTTTTTTTTTGAATATGAAATTGCTTATTTCATATTTTTGTAATGGAGCCATAAAGTTTACTTAGACCAAAGACATATGTGCTGTACTCTGAAGTTATGAGGAACACCCCCACAGCTGGACGACTTCAGATGAGAGTCAACAGGACAGAAGACGAAAGTTAAACAATCCCGCTTTAGTGGCAAAGAAGAGGGAAGGGAGGAAGGCTCAGAGCTCCCACATTACCATGTACGTGAGCCTGAGTAACCTACCCAGGGTGGTGGTGGGCATCTGCAACAGGCCCAGGGGAAGACACATGCTCTGAATCAAAAGTCAATGGCTCAGCAATAAAAGCCTTTCTCAGGGCTAAGAGCATCCTTCAAGGGCAGCAAGTCTTACCGTAGATCAACACAGGAAAAAGAAAGCAGCAGGGACCTCAGCAGAGATCACTATCTCCATGGCAGGGAAGGGGAGGGGAAAGAAAGAGAGCTTGTCATTTAACAGTAATAATAAACATTTCTGAGCGTGCTTCCTCCTCTCCCTGAAGGAGCATCTTCACCCTAAGCACAGATGGGCTTCAGGTGGAATGAGCCAGATCCAAACCTCCCCGTCCCAATATCCCTGTCAGAAAAATATCTTGGAGTAGCTGTGGATTGTGCAGATACAGGGTTGCTTCAGGGTGTCCTGCACAGTGTTGAAGAGAGCAGTGTGTTGCCTGGATGTGTTGTTCCATACAAGCCACTCAGAAGACACCTGTAAAAAATGGATACGTTGCAGATGAGAAGGGGATAGTTTCCCTTCCTTCCAAGCAACTGAACATCAAGGAAAACACTACCACGAGGTGTTTGACAGGAGAAACAAGCCAGAACTTCAGTTTCATTCAGCGCTTGTGCTTTAATGCCAAGCCACAATTTATTTCATTAAGAAGAAGAAAAAAACAGTAAAGGAAACACTTACCAGGATGAACATGCTGTCTGCTGTGGCCTGGAGGCATGAAGGTGGCTTAAGCAACAGCAGAGATGGGGACATCCAGGTCAATAGCCAACACTGCCCTTGACCTCATTGGCCACCGGTGAGACGGCTGCTCGCATGACGCCGTCAGGCGCTGCTCCTGTGGTTGGTGCTATGGCCTTTGCAAGCTGCTCCAACAGGATTTACCGACCGCTGTCTTATCAAACCTGATGGATTTCCTCTCCCACTCCTTTCCCAGCCCTTGCCCTGCACTGGGAGATACAGAGCATAACGCAGCATTGAGACTTTATGTCTAGAAAGTGAAGGCCATCACCGTGATTTTGCCTTCCAAGGCTCTGGATTTTTAGCAAACTCCTACTCTTTCCTGAGTTCACCTTCCCGAGAGAAGAGCAACTTCAGGAAATCGTGTCAGTCAAGAGTCCAGGAAAGAAAACTGTAATGCGATATAGGTCTAACCCACAGAATCACTGGGAATGTCTCCTTTTACAGTGGGCCATTCCAAAAGGAAACCAACCCACTGTAAATAATGTGTCTGGGAAGAGAAGACAAACTTTTAACCCTTCCCTTGCCTCTACTTTTTGCTCAATCACACTGCAGCTTTCCTCGAAGCCAGGCAAAGTCATCCTCCCTACGCTTCCTAGCTCTGTTCTGCAGCTCTGGGTAGCCCAGAGATCCCACTGTTTTGCTAATCCCACTGCCTGAAACTGGGATTCAAGTAAGATTAGCCAGGCACATGAACGGGAGGTGCTCCAGGCCCTACAGGTTTGGTGTCCGCACCTGACCCGCCCTGCCTGCATCATTATCCCAGATCCACCTGGACATCCAAGGGAAGGGAGCGAATGTAGAAAGGGTCATCCTGTCTCTTCCCAAGTGCCACTCCCAGGGCTTACACACACAAGTCCTGCTATTGATACAGAGCACAAGCACGTTCACTCTTATATATCCCTAAGTGTTTTTAGCCCAGTGTCCTCAAATACAACAAATAACAAATGCATCTCTTCCTTTAAAAGCACTGCTTTCTATTACTGCTTAAAGCACGGACTCAAGATACTGCTTCTCCCAAATTCAGATTAACAGTTTGAATCAAGTTTCACCACACAGGGTCTGGCTCTTAAGGGAGAGCAGGGAGTCCTTCCTTCCAACATCAGCCGAGTGAAGTCACTGGGACAGCTTGTACAAACTGACATAGGACACTTGCAAAGACAAGCTTAGAGACCCTGAGCCACCAGCATTCCTGAGCATGTGCTTAGTTCACCCCAACTGCGGAGTACCCAAAGCATGCGCTGAAATGCTTCGCTGGGTAAGAATGGACTTAATCACATGCTTAAACACTTACTGCATGAGTACTTCAGAGATGCAGATTGATTAGGTCCTTCTCCTCCCCGTACCTCATGCTTCCCCTCCTCCTCATGCAAATCTCATTTCTGAAGTCACGAGGCTCACAGAGCGCAAGGAGACACAGGCACAGGGAATATATTTTTCAACAGGTTGCAAGTTTTCCAGCTTCCTGCCCTTGACCACAGAAGACGAACCTTTTTTGGGAGAAAACACTTAATTTGCTTACAAAGCCATTACATCATGAGGTCAGAGTCCAAATCGTATAGATTTTCCTTCAGTATTGTCAGGAAAATCTTAGTTCCCAGGACTTTCAACTCCAACTCCTTTAAAAAGAACAAAAGCCAGATTTTCAGAGCTTGGCTCAGTGAAATCAAGTTATTAATGTTAATATACTTTATTGATCTTAAAGGAATACAGCATGGAAACAAAGGCCATTCGTTGAGAGAGAGGCTCTGTTTACATTAACAAGTCATTCAGCACAAAAGGAGCAGATCCAAACTGAGGTCCCCACAAGTACTATATACACAGTTCAAGGGTTTACTTCAGCCTAGATTTAGTCTGGTCCGCAATATCATTTGGACCAAACTTGTCCACATTTTCTGACTGGAAGCTATTCTAGGGAGCCATCACTGGTTCAGACCCCCATGTCCCCGTCCAGGTAAAAGGACATTTGCTGTGCCCCTGGAGTGGACCATTTGCGTTAGCGTTCCAAAGGCATCTAGCCAGTGTGCACCAAAACTGCTCTGCTGTCCAAACCAACATGCAGTAAATGGAGACTACCACGGGATTCGCTTCCAGACTGCTCTGTTCCTCTAAACAAAAGCACAAATGTAGACACAGTCAGAGGGAGAGAAAAACTCTCCAAGCACAGCAAAGTCCCAAGGCAGGGTGCAGTAGATGCCCAGTGCTCTGTCACTAGGATGGTTCATTTTGGTCATCAACTTTTCCTACAATTTAGGAGCAACTGTAGGACGTAAAATTGCTGCCCAGCAGTGACTCCCACAGTAGGCTACGATATGGACTATGTCCATACCAGTGTTTGCATTACAGGGGGACAATGTTCACCACAACAGAAGACTTTGGCACAGACTGCCCATGTGAAGGAGTGGATTAAATTATTCTGCCATAGGACAAGAAGGACCAGAAAAACATGTACATAGTTTGAATAAATGCATGCCACCATCAGCCAAGTGTGCAAAGTGAACTTCTTTACAAAGCAATGTAAAACTCCTATTCAGTAGCGGCTGGGAGGACAAAAGACTAATAAAGAGTGAGGAAATTCAATTGCATAGACAACTCCCATCAGCTACACCAAGATCATAGGAAATGGCCTGCTGGATCAGCAGGATGGTGCATCTCCTCCAGCTAATGGTGCTTCAGCGGTTGCAGGAAAAGACAATCTTTAGGGGGAGCACGCAAGCCTGGCCACTATTTGCAATCCGTTTACCTCACATGCCTCCTAGCATCCACAGTCATTGACTGGGGATGGTAGAGCACACATCCTTCCCTACCTTCTCTAACCCCTTTGAACTTATTGATACTATATCTGCTTCACTATTTCCTGCGGCAGCAAATTCCCTGCTGTGTAAAAAAGCACTTTCTATTACCCCTTTTAAATGGATCTCCCACTTGTTTCCATATGCCTCCCCTCATTCCAGCACTGGGATTTTTTAAACCCCAGAGCACTTGTTTCTCACCACAGTCCTCCATCTATAATGTTTAGTTAGAGAAAGAAACATCATGCCATGCAAGGAGCCTCAACACAATTCCTTGGAGGTTCAGAGAAATTCAGGAGAAAAATAAGTTTGAAAAACAGACCCAGGGTTTCTGAATTGTCTCCATTGGTTTGCAGTCTCTGTGTCCTCTCTGCACTGTGCACAGGACGTTGCAGAGAGTTGAGAATGGTTCCATTTTTTGTACTAGCGGCTCAGTTGTATGTATTATTGTTGGCTACTCCAAAGGTACATACTAGATGCTGAAGTTAGCTATTAAATACGTCTTTAGCTGTTTCAGCTTCCTCAAAATGTTCACGTCCTTGTTCCCTCCTGTGAGAAAAACCGCGTGCTGAGGGAGAGCCGTGCCCGGTGTGGGGAGCCATCAGCTGAGTAGCGATCAGGGCTAATAAAAGCCTTTGCTGCCCTTTACGGCAGAAAGGGACGCAGGTCCCTCAGGGATGGCTTTGCTGGCTGCTACCTGAGGAATGCCTGACCTTTCTCAGTGCCAACAAACAGATAGATTTGAGATCAGTGAAGGCACAAGGCTCTGTTGTGGAGAATCTGTTGCCACTCTTTATCCAGGATGAACCGCAAGCTGGAAGAAAACTAGAAACCTTGTAAGGGATAGACAGATTCCTTCTGAAGCGCCGGGACAGGGAAAGCTGCAAAGAACTGGGACCTACAGGCTCTCTGCAAGCAGGGGTTGTGCTATGGAAGGCCAAAAACAGACCTGGGGGACAGGAGCTTATTGCTTGTCCCAGTGAGGCTCTTGCAGGACTTGGCCAGATGATTGAAGCACCTCAGCAACCGGCGGTGCTGATAGTGGCCTTGATCATTTACAGAGTACTGGAAGAAATGAGGCAGAGTCCCTCAGATGACTCTGTTTAGCCCAGTCCAACTTACTGACCTAGGCATTAGACTGAAACACCTCCTTTTTCAGCCTCTCCTCAAAATACAGATGAATCAGGATCAGTCAACTCCATTTATGGGGCTCTCCATTGCCAGCTTTCTTCAGACCCAGCTGTCCAAATCCTTGCACCACATTGAACTTCTCACGACAAGTGTCATATCCACAAGAGCCCCACACAGTTGGGACGTCTAGGCACAACGCCAGGGCCTCTCTCTGACCCCACACACACCAGACACAGCTTGCTTCGTGATCTGCTGACCCACAGCTGGCGGCTGGGGTTAGGGAGCAGAAGACAGACCCAAAAAGCCTGCTGGAAGGCAGACAGCCCAAGTGACGCCCTCATTCCCTTTCAAATGACAGCACCTCATAACGTGCGTGATGCCGATTCCTGCACTGGCATAGTTGGTACTTTAGAGATGCGCAACAACACTATATAACCCGAATCGCAAGGAATCCAGCTAAAGGGGTCTGCTCTTGTTCTTTCTGTCAAGCATATGCTTCTGTACTTTCCTGCACTCAGTTATATATGGAGCATGGGGGTAGCTAATCCCAAACCTCCCCGCCACAATCTGCCCCCACCTTGAAAGAGGCCCCACTGCAATGAAGAGAAATGTTCCAGCCTCAAACTTCCAAAGACTACCATAAACACTGGGGATAATTAAAACACGAACATTATGAAAAATACACTGGCAAGGACTCAAGGCTGCGGAGCTGGAAAGCCAGGTAGCTTAAAGAAGTGCCAGATATTTAACTGGTCTCCAAGATTAGCAGATGTTTTTCAACCTAACGTTGCAAAAACTTACTTAGATGTGTTTCCTAAATCAGAACCCAAGAAGAGAATGTGTGCTGTGTATTGGGACCATATCAAGTACTTTTCCAGCACTGTAAAATCTTTTATTTAAAAAAAAAAAAAAGGGGGGGGAGGGTGGATGTAGAGAGAAAAAAATAGGCTTGTTTAAAGGATTCTGGATGCTTACCTGAATTGTGTAAGAAAAGGAAAATTCCTTCCCCAAACTGAAAAGACTCAGATGCAATTAAGATGGAGATAGCATCAGCCCATTTCCCTGTCTGGTATTAAGCTATTCAACGGGAGTACTGCAGAATACAGCGGTTGCAGCTGATACAGTGTTAGTGATATTTAGGTGGTTATTTTCTTTTTTTTTTCTTTTTTTTTTCTTTTTTTTTTCTTTTTTTTTTCTTTTTTTTTTTTTTTTTTTTACTCAATTATCTCGAAAGAAACTATTCAGCAGCTCACTTTTGAAAACCAGCCTCCCTCACCTGGTACGAGACCATCTGCTATAGCACGGCAATTAAAAACTCATCATCGCAAAGCCACTGGTCAGTTTGTCTGCCCACCAGCGGCTCTTCTCCAGCCAGAGAGAGAGTGCACTCTGCTACACCTTTGAGGAGATTTACAGGGATTTGCACGTGTTTTTCTCCCTCAAAGAGAGATTATGTGGCATGATTAAGAGATATTCTAGGAAAGAAACTACCAGCTTCGACAAGCATCTTGACATTCCCTTTGTTTGATATAACATACATCTGTTATTAACGGGAATGCATGAAGCTGCTGCTTAGCCTCAGTAATGCCATGTTTAGTAACAAACGTTTCTTCTTTCCCCTCTCTGCAGTAGCAGCCATTGTCCAGTAATTTCTGAACTAATTATTCTATTTCAATATATAAAATTTTTATACATACATACACACACACACACACAATCTGCCCTTCCATGGGAGATGGAAATGCAAGGACTTTCTGGGTCACTCAATCCAGAGTGACTGGATTGAGTCACTCATACTGTGAGACCCCTCACAGAAACCGATAATCCTCTGCTAAAAGGAAAACAGTCATATGAGAGAGACATTTTACACATAAGGCTCCACAACACCGCAGATTAAAAAATAAAATCTGTCACTTAAAGTGTTACCACTGCCTCAGAAGCTGCTCCCAGAGACATTTAATTCTGGGTGGAGCTCTCCTTCCTACATTTGCAACGCAAGCAAACCCGAGGAAAAAACTGCTCTGCCTTCCAGGTGGGTGACAGTAGGAAGGACACAGAGGAACCACAAAGGAAGGTGTCTGCTCAGCAGATCTTGCCATGGAACAGACAGGCTGCACACATATCCTTGAAATTCGTACCAGTCACAGCATCCACGCCAGTTTTACATCCACCGCTTCATGGGTGCCAGAGCAGAAGATGAACCTGCAGAAACCAGCCCATCCTCTGCGCCTGCTCCATCAGACATGCATGCACCATAAACCTCCAGCCTTCCCACCAGGCAGCTTCAAAGCTGTTGCTGCAAAGGGAAACAGTGCTGTCTACAGTTAGCTCCTTTCTCCTTTGCTGGCAGACTCACCTCCAGCCCTATGGGAAGAAAGAAACTGAGACAGAGACCGGTGGGTGACACAATTGTCACTTCTTTCCATAGCCTTGTCAGGGTTGTGATACAGTCAGCTACCATACGTAAAGAGGGCACCAGGGACAGCAAGTCCATGCTCTCCTCCACCCAGCCCAGCTCCCAGAGCACACAGCTCTTGGGGATTCATTTATTGGACATTTCAGAGGGACACCTGTCGCATTACACAGATCTATTTGGTTACACAAACTTACCATCTGCCCCTGTGTTGTACCAACCAAAGTCTGCAAGCACCCTGACAGCGAGAAGGATTAGTATTACATTTCCATCTGCTCCGCAACATGAGCTGCCCATAAGCAACAACCTGAAGATGCCTCTGAGCTCCTAAATCCCACCTTGCCCTTAAAAAAATGCAAGTTATGGGAAGAACAAGAGGAGCCGTGACAAACCAGTTCTCTCAAAGCACAAGTCACATCCACAGCAACACTTAAAACTTGCCCCGTTTCCCGCGTGGCTAAACGCAGGGAACATTAACAGGTCACATCAAAGGGACATCTAAGTGGTGACAATGCCAATATAAAACCATTCACTGGGTCTGCACCAATGTAACAAACTTTAAAAAAGTATTAAAACAGACTGTTTATTACAGCATATGATGTGTTATATTAATTTACACAATGATATATATATAAAAACAGCCATTGATGATGTACAGTAAATTGGACATCAACAGGAATATTAAAACTACTGATACTCATGCACGTGACATGCATATGTTTTTTTTTTTCTTTTTCAAAAGCAGTTTTACACAATATACTGAAGTTACTAAGCCTTGGTCAGCTGCTCCAACAGTTTACTCTGAACACCACTGCCATTCGCAGCGGGACTCCCAGGAGATCGGAGCAGAGTGCACTCCAGAGAAGGCGACTTAACCTTGGAGACAGATTGAACAGGAGCCCTTTCCTGGTGGGGGAAGGCTAGGGAAGGACAGGGGTGAGTTTCAAGAAGAAAATCAACAAGAAAAGAAAAACAAAACAGGCCAGACTACCAGGAGGAAGAAGTTCAAGATGTGGCAACAGGAGCAGCAGAAAGGGACAAGCAAAAACATGAAGACCACCCACACTCCCTCCCCCTTATTCCCTAAAAACTTATGACCTTAAGCTGTCGATATCCTGTATAAGACCCAGAACTAGAAAAACTAGGCAAGAAAGATCCATTCCCAGAAACATTAGCCTTTTTTCAAAGCCTTCTGATACCATGCACCGGAGGCTGTTCACCACTGAAATGGCAGTGTTATGGGTTTTTTTAAAATGAGTATAATGGTCTTTTATTTCCACGTAAAAGGCACTAGTATCCACCCAAGTTCTGAAGACAAGTGACATAATTTACCTTAAGTTTTAAATATTTGTATAAAAAAAAAAATCTGTGGAAATATGTACACAAAAGCACCTTGCTTCCAAAAGCAGAAGCAGATACATTCCACCAAGTCACCTCACTAGACGGTTGTCATGAGCTTCAGGGAGCCCGACCGAAAGCGGAGGATTTTCTTCTTGAGGTTATGGGAGGCTTTGATTTTGACAAAGGCCTTCGCCGCATTTTCATGCAGCTCTGGCGCCGTGACCGTTTGGATGGGGAGTGTCTGGACAAACTGAGACCAAATAAGGCCCCCGCTCTCATCAGAGTCACTGGTGGTCGTGCTCTCCCCTACGAACTCCACCTCGCTCAGGCTCGACTCGCTGTCTCCAAAGCAGTTTGTCGTGTAGTTGCTCTGCTCGTCCTCGCTCGTGTCCACCACGGTGGAGTGGAACAAGGACTCACACTCTGCCGAGTACTCCGAGTCGCTGGCCACGTAGGCGTACGGGCTGACGTAGGGCAGGGGGACTTGTGAGTAGACCCCCACACCTTCCCGACGGTTCCTCCTCGCCCTCCGTAGGGCCTCCTCATAGGAAATCTCCGCCGACGACTTCCACCGGCGGTAGTCAGCCCGCTTGTGTTTTGGCTTGGCCACCACAACCTCTCGGCCATGCCCATGCGATCGGATGGCGGATCTGTGCAGGCCAGCCTGCCGACTCTGGAGGCCCGACTCCGGCTGCAAGCTGCTGCCTCTCTTCCCCCGCGAGGACGTTTTTTTCAGTTTCTTATTTGTATCCAACTCATCAGGAAAGCGGCACTTCTTGCCGACCGGCTTGGTTTTCTCCCGCAAGGTCTGCGAACCGTTTTCCAGCCCGTTGGCAAGGTGAGGCCTGTGTTTCAGTGCAGAGCTTTTCAAAATCTTGACGTTTCGGGTGCCTTTGTGAAGCTTCACGCTTTGCTGCTGGGCCGGTATGTACTGGGCGTTCACCAGCAACCCATCATCCAGGCTCTGGGAGGAAGAGCCCTCGCTTTTGAAATCCAGCGCGGGCCTTTCCTCGACAGCAGGTGACGAGGAGCGAGCCGCCTGCAAGCTGCTCTTCAGCAGGATTTTTTTGGGAGGCTGGCTGACCCTGTTCTCCGGCTGCAGCACCACGGTCTTTCCCGGGCTCTCTTTGGGAGATGCAGCAAAGAGCTGGCCATTCTCCTTGGGGACGTCCCCCGCCGCGGCCACTGCGTTGCGGTTGAGCTCTGGAGGCGCTGGTTTGACACACCGCGGCAGGTGCTTGCTCTGAAGTTCACTCGACGTGCCGGGTGGGAAAGCCACTGGCAAAGGTGCCTTCCTACTCTCCAGCTGCTCACCAGCTGGCTCCCTCGGCCTCTGCTTTAACGGGGAGGGTGCTGCGTGGTCCAGAGCGGTGGCCCCACCAGAAGGCAAGCACGCTTGCTTGGAGCTCTTCAGGTTCACAACATTACCATGAGCCACCACCCCTGCAGGCTGCCTGACGCACATGCTTCCATGCCTCAAGATCCCTTTGGTGGGATCGGCGTTGAGACTCGTCCTGGGTTTGTTAGTCCTTACCGCATGAGTCTTTTTCTGAACCAGGCTTAAGATGTAACCATCTATCCTCTTGCTGGTGGAAGGGCATGGCGCTGGCCAGGAGCCTTGCGGGAGAAAGGCGTTGGTGGATTTTCCAGAGTCCGTTTCAGATCCGGCGCAAACGTCGCCAATATCGCAACCAAGCCTCTCCTCTTCTCGCTGGGGGTTTTCAGTCACGGGGAGAAGAAACATGGGACTCTGCACAGCTACTGCGTGGAGTGGGCTGGGGTACCGGTAGACGTCGTTCCCGTTTTTAGACACCAGATCGCACTGGTACTTTGGATGTACATCTGCAACGACATCGAGGGAATTTGAGTGCGGTGTGGACAAAGAGCGACAGACAGAGCCTGCGGTCTGGTCCTCATGCTGGCCTTCCTTATTATAGTCCATCCAGCCTATGAGATCTGAAAGGCATTTTAGAAGAGTTTAGAGAGCCTGCCAGGGACAGTTGTGCTATGTTTTTCATGTGCCATCAAGGACTCCGGTCCCACCTACACGTATGATGCAATGTTTGTACACCAGCAGCACTGTTCAAACAATAGAAACCTTGCAACCAGGGATGCCATTTAAGCGATATAAAAGCAGCACTATGCTTCTGTGGGTCTCTTTGTAACTGCATCTATGTAGGATTTGCCCCAATATGACGACATGGTTAAAAAATAAAAATCACAGCCCTTTACTTTGGTTTCAAATCTGTGCCTAGGTTGCTAAGAGCTTCCTGTTTTACCTTCAAGCCACCCAGAAATCTGTAAGGGTCTCTTATGTTTATATGTTACACAGTCACCTGTAAAACTCACTGCAGGCCTCAGCACGTGTGAATTTTATATTTTACTTCACTAAATCCAAAGAGAAACATAAAAAATATAGACAAGAGACCAATGAATTCTTTTAGCTTATTGACAAATTTCACTTCCAGATTTTTTCAAGCGTATCTTGGGTCAGAAAAAATCCAGATTTAATTTTATTGTTGTTATTATTATCATTACTACTATTATTATCCTCACAATTATTTTATAAATATAATAATGCTAATAACAACAGATGCTCCTTTTGAGCAATAAGGGGTTAAAGAATGGGAAACAGGCTCATCTTTCCACACAAGTACAAGGAGTGCAGGTCAATCCAGCTGACATCCTAGCCTTGGCTCTGCAAAGATAGTTCTGTAAGAGAAATCCAGTGCGTTTCAGGATGCATGAGTCAGATTTAATGGCTAAGGCACTTACTTGAGAGGTGAGCAACCTTAGGAGCAGGGCTTCAATCCAAGCACCTAAGATTATTATTTTCTTAAGCTTACGTTGCCCTTGTCTTCTTGGGTAGGGGTACAATCTAAATGATCCTTCTAGATTACTGTCAGTCCTGTTTTCCACCCTTGGGCTAGAAACTTCAGCCAGGGTACTCAAATTTGAATGCTCAGTGCTCATCACTTATCTAAGGCTTATTTCAAAAGAGGTCTCACAGACGTTGATGTAATTAGCTGATAGAGGTGATGTTCCTGTGTGAGCAGGAGAGGAAGAACAGGGAAACGAGGAGCATGAACTTCCTCCAGATCACCTCACAGTTTTCCCACATTTCCTAAATTCTATGTTGGAGTCAGGAAACGTTGACAAAAACACTTCTTTGAAACATGCCAGCTTGTGAAATTTCACCTCTAAAAGTGAGACGGTATGAATAATGAGAGTTTTAGGTTTTCGTGATATACACAGAAAGAAAACAGCAATGCAATCTGCTGGAAATCCTTGTGTATGTTTTTCTTTTTATGTATGGCTGATAAAGATCACATGTACCTTACATCAGGGAGCATTAAATTACCTCAAGCTGCTCAAAGGATAACTTAGAGGACTTCTCAGCATCTCAGAAGGAATGTATCCCAGGCTGTATTTTCCCACTTTAGAGTCAGAAGAACTTGAATTATTTTGTCTTTGATTCACAAAAAAAAAAATCGCTGTAAGTTAACCGTAAAGAGCAGAATGGAAATTGGAAATACTATGGTTAGGAGCATCCTCCACAACCCAGAATGAACTAAGGCTTTTGCATGAGTATGTCTGCAACCAATAACGCTTGATCGCAGAAGTCCTACTGAAGCATCCTTTCTGGACGACAGACAGAGGAGGCCTTCCTATTTAACCATCCCACACAATAAGGCTTGCATCTTCAGCCTAGTGTCCAAGGAAAGTCAACAGCTCTCTGCCAGAGAGACAAAATATTTTTTCCCTGTTCATGATGTCTATTTGTCTATGCTATAGACGTGCAGGACACACCTCAGCATAGTCACCTGGCAGTTGAGGACCATCAGAACTGACAAAATGACTGCTACAAAGAGACTGCCATGCACCCCGACCTCTTAAAACCTATAGCTAGCTCCTTGCTCTGTGACTTTAATGAGGACGTGGCTGTTGAGGTATCTTTCATTATTGCTATTTAGTAAAAATGCTTTTCTAAAGGAAACTGTGAGAAATTAGCTGACTAATGCGTTTATGTGCATAGGTACCACTGCCCTCTACTGGGTAGAGCAGCTGTCATATTTCCACGTGTTCTTTTCATGTGTTTAGAGTGACATATTAACATGTAAGGCTGGACTAGAGGAGGGCGAACGGTCCTGCCTCGTGACCCATGTACGTGACAGGCACTGGAATCTTTTTGGAGCACAATACGTCAAATGAAAGGAAGAAGGGTTAATCCAACCCAGATACTCCTGAGGCAGTATTTCCAAAGCCAAAGCCACCTCCTGGAGTATGATGTATTCGACCTGCTTTTACTATACCTGCAGATTTAGGGCGTCCATCTGAGATATTCAGTGTTGCCTCCAAAGGGCTGCAAAAGCAAGTGCTAGAATGGCAACTGGATAAACACTCACTGAAGACAGAGTTAGATGAATTGGAGAGCGATCCAGAAGCTCCATCACTCAGCTCATAAAACCCTATAAAAATAAGAGTTTGGATTTATATTAGTTATGTCTACACAAAGTTACCATTTGTGTCCCTAGAAAGGCAGTCAAGCTCGTGTTTATGTTGGCTTGCTCTATTGCAATTAGTTATGGGATTTCATTCAGTCACCCAAAAAACAGTGCACAATTTAGTAATACCCTTATTGCTATGAAGGATCCCGTTGAAAAAGTAAAGTCCTTAAAAGTAAAAAAGCAGAACTTTACTTAGCATATGAAATTTTGAACTTTTTTTTTAACCTTTACATGGGTTGGGGTTTTAAGCTTCACAGGGGTTTTCAGATTTTAGCAAGAAGGATCCAGGCTGTGTTTGACAGCCCACTCATTTAATAGTGTATTACACTTCCAAGACAGACTCTCCAGCTATTACTTGACTACAAAATTTTTACCAAATGTTGGGCCCAATGCTATCCATTATTTTCCTTGGAGTTCTGGAGATAAATATAATATTCGTGGATGACATGAAAGAAGAAAAATGGTAAATGATGTGCAGACACAGAAAATTTAATTTCCTGGTAAATTGGGACTACTCAAGAAAAATATGACATACCATAATCAAAATTTAAATTGTACATTTAGGAATAAGGAATGCAGGGCATGTCTACAGAATGGGGATGCATCCTGGAAAACAATAATCCTGGAAAGGACTTAGTCAGCATGGAAAAGCAGCTCAATCAAGCTTAATGATATGGCAAAAGAAGCTAATGAGATTGTTGGATGTTCAAAGAGACTAATAAATAGCAGTAGGGAAATGACTTCAGCAGTCTATACGGCACTGGTAAGAAAGACATTGGAATGGTGTGCCTAGTCCTCCAATCCAACACGCTTAAAACAAAGCTGAAAAACTGGAAAGGAGCCATAAAGCTATTTAAGAACTTGGAAAAATGCCTTAAAACAAATGACTTAATGAACTTGACCTGTTTAGCTCATCAAAAAAAGTCAGGAATTATATTGTATAGCACCTCCAAGAGGAGAAAAAGATGGGTACTAGAAAAGACCTTACTCTATGGGAGAAAAGCATATAAAAAAAAAATCAGTGCCGGAACAAGTCAAATTCAGATTAGAAATTAGCAATGGTTTTAACGATTGCAAGTTGGTGGATTCTCCACTTTTTAGCGTCTTCAGAACAAGTCTAGATGCCGCTAGTAAAGGTTCCCCACAGTTAAATACCTCTTACTGGCTTCGATAGAGTTAGAATGGGATGAAATTCAATATATGGGGGATCAAATTGTTTGATTCAATATTCCCTTCTGGCTGTAAGGTCAATTTTGACATCCTCCTCCTGCTGGTGGTGCTTCCTTTCACCATTTTTCCTGCAACCTCCTTCCTAATATGCAGGAGAATTAGAACTTTTTGAACTAATTTGTGGGTGGCCTTGGAAAAAAAGTACGCACCAAACACTAAAAATCAAATTAAACTTAAAATGCTCCTCTGAATATGTTGTCTACAAAGAGCAACCTTCCAGTGGTAGGTGAACTTTGCTAGTAGGCATTAATTGCCAGAGTGTGAACGTGTTATAGACATTTGCTGTTGTAGTAGTGAAAACTGCAGCCAGTTTAATTCCAGGTACCAAGGGAGGCTCTGTTTTGCTGAATATCGGCCTTACCTGAACTTGGACGACTGTCTGTCTCAAGGTGTTCATCCGTCGTTTTTTCCACGTCCAGGCGGAGATCGCTTATTTGCTTATCTAGCTCTTGTAACTGATTTAGTAGGCCAGCGTCCCTCCTCCTCAAGCAGTTCTGGAAAACAAGAAGACAAACATCAGCTCCTTCAGTGGGGCAGACATGGAGGGGTTCCAAAGGCAATCGGCCTTCTCCATCTGAGTATCGTGGAAATACCTTGTTGATATTCTTTTATAAAAAACCAGCAAAACAGCACAAAGCCCTGAAATTCTAGATAGATGCTCTGGATAAATACTTAACTGAAGAATTAGGCAGGCACTTCATCCCAGCCTCTTCCAGCCAGTTCTACATAAGGAGCACGCTCCACAATTTAGGAAGACCAACACACTATGTTGGCAAAGCGCTCCTTTGCAGGACCACAGCTGTGACAACGAAGCCGTATTGTACGATATGGTCAAACCAGACCTCCGCATGTGAAATGGGCTACTTCGGTGAAAGGACAGCTTTGCCAGCATAACAGGGGACGTTCACCACCACAGCGATGTTAAGTCTATGATCACACCCGTTCACACAATGGGACGAAACAGCTCTGCCAACAAGTGCCTGTAGTGTGGGAACCACCTTGTTCTGCTGCACATTATGAGCTTATAGTCTACCATATAGACAGCAAGATTCCCAGGGCTGGGATCACGGCCCTTTTATTAGTTTTGCAGTGCAGCAGGAAGGAAGAGTAATTCTTCCTCTTCTCCCATTATAATTGTATAAAATTGCTGTGAGATGAATTTTAAGGCTATTTATGAAGGTAATTTGATGGCATAAAATAAGCAATAAGAAATGATTTTGTAAGGCACTCATTAACCCACGGTCAACGCAATCAGTTTCCCTGTGTGTATTATAATGTTGCTTATCCATTATCTGTTCAGCTTCATACCCTTTAATTGCTCCGGCTTTGGGGAAAGGGGGGGAAGGCAGGAGGAAGGTTTATCTCTTTTTTTCAAGTGCATCGTTTGATCAGTGCCCGGCGGTGCTCTGATACGCTCATCGCAAAGAGTTTTGATGCTCGTAAGTGGACTAGTTCTAAACCCATTAAATCCAGGACAACCTTTCCCCTGGGGTGGGCCAGTCCTCGGGCAAAGGGAAAGCAAACGCCGACAGCATTAGCGAGGCTGTTTGAAGATGTGTCAGCATGTAACGCCATCCTCGGAGAACCAAAGGGGTGATCCCAAGCCTTCTCCCGCATCTCCGAGGGGAGCCAGGAGCTGGCTGGCAGAGGTGGTGGCTTCAAGCGGTAACTCGCTGCGCCACCTATTGCCACCAGTGCCCGCCCTCCCCCAGCCCGCACCGCATCTGGTTCCAATCTGCAATGTCAAGTGCACAAATTAAAGTGCTACCACAAATCCCCGGGTTTTTTGTTGGTTGGGTTTTTTTTTTTTTTTTTTTTTTTTGAGTTATGATTCCCTGGTCCTTCACTACGGCTCTTCGGCAGCCAGCCCCCTCCTTCTCAGCAGCAAAATCATTTCTTTTTATCTTTTAAAGAAGGAAATAATCCATACTTAACTGCAGCAAAAGGCTACCAAGAAAAAAAGGGGAAAGAAAAAAACAGGGGGGTTGGGGAAGAGAAGAAATCAGGCAAATAAATCACGCAATCCAACTTCTCCCCGGGTGAAAGCAAATGCTGAGCCGTGCACAAAGACCGCCGGGCACAGCTGTACGCTATTTTCATTGAAAAATGATCTGCCGCTTCATGCCGCCCTCCATCTCTTCCCACACCAGCTACAAAGCGCGTCCTTCAACAAAAGCATCCCTTATTTTAAGGGGCCTGATCCTGCCCGTGCCGGAGCGCTCGTTACCTCCTCGCGGGGCTGCGACCCAGGAGCTCGCTCCCAACTTCCATTCAAGGCAACGGCGGCGCCTCTCTTGCCTTGAATGGAAGTCGGACCGCCGGCCCCGGCTCTGGAAACCGAGGGGAACCGTGCAGCCGCCAGCAAAACGCCGGTAAAACCCGGCCGCCGCCGCCGGCTCCTCACCGCTGCGCCCAAAGCCAGGGAGGCCCGGCCCCGGCAGACGCTGCTCCCCGCCGCCTCACCTGCGCGCCCGGGCGGGCGGCTGGGCCGCTGTGCCGGCGAGACAGCGGCGGGGCAGGCACCCCGCGGGGGACGGCGGCCGCCCCCCGCCCCTTCCTTCGCCCCTCGGCGGGGAGTCGCCCGCGGGGCACACCGCCCCGCGGGGACCGCGACGGGCGCGCATCCCCCCCGCGACACAGGCCCGCGTCCCCGCGCCCCCCAGCCGCCCGCGCTCACCAGCTGCCTCCGCAGGAGGAGGATGTTCTCCTCCAGGAACTTCTCCTCCAGGCTGCGCGGCGGCGGCCCCTCGCCCGGCGGCTCCCCGCGCCCGCCCTGCGCCCCGGGCGCCGCGCCCGCCGGCCGGCGCAGCAGGAGGCTCTTCACCAGCAGCTCCTGCCGCTGCCTCAGGTACTCCAGCTCGCCCAGCCCGGCCAGGGTGGCCTCCAGCCGCTCCCGGGTGCGCTGCCGCTCCGCCTCCGCTTCGCCCTTCTCCCGCCAGCGCGCATCGGGCTCCCGCGGCCCCCCCGCCTGCCCCGGCCCCGCCGCCGCGGCGGCGGCTGCCGCGGGGCTCGCCTTCATCGCCGGGGAGGGGGCGGCCGCCGCTGACAGGCCCTGCCCGCGGGGGGCCAAGCGCCGCCGAGCGCCGCGCTGCCGCCGCCGCCGCCGCCGCCGGTCGCGAATGGGCCGCGGGGCGCCCGGCTCCCTCCCCGGCTGCCGCCGCCCCGCGCCCGCCCACCGCCGCCCCGCGCCCGCCTCCCCTCCCCTCCCTCCTTCCCTCCCTCCCTCCCCGCCCGGCGGCGGCTCCACGCCCGCAGTCGCCCTCCTCCTCCCGCCCCGCGCCGCCGTCGTCCCCCCGCGCCGGCCTGGCAGGCGTGGGAAGGTGGGGTACGCGGGCGCGCTCCCCGCGGACCTCTCCGAAAACTCCAGCGGTGACCTCTGGAGCCCCGCTCGGCGGAGTCGCGGGCCATCGGCAGCGCGTTGTGGTGCCGTGCTCCTTACACGTCCGAAACGGGAGCATACATCATGCGTCTGGGGACAAAACACCCTGGCATGAAGGGGTGAGGGTGGAAGGCGTGGGTAGGGAAAGGTGGAAAGCAGAGGAGAACATGGCAGTCCTCGCACCAGGGTGCTGACCGCAGCGTGGGCACAAGGATCAAGGCAGCACTTGAGTCCGCTAGCCAAAAAAGCCATAATGAAGTGAACTTCGTAACAGCGTGCAGACTAATTGCAGCAAGGGATCTGCAATTAGGTTTTCAATGGGCACGCGGTAGAAAGAGGGGGGGAAATGCAGCTGCCAAAGAAAAAAAGAAAAATGTTAGTATCGAAATAGAGTAAAAACGGAGTTCCAGACATGTTCCGGGGAGAATGGAAGAGGAAGAAGAAAGCATTCAGGGAGCCCTTCACAATATGGGGTTTGTTTGGAAAGATGGGAGCCTGCCGTACAGCGGCTCTCACGGACATTATGAGCCCAGTGAAATGCTCTCACGGACATTACGAGCATAGCGAAATGCTCTTTCCCACTCTCCCTATGTTCCTCAGAAGATTATAATTGTTCATGGTACTGAAAGGTCTCTGACGAAATCTGTCTCCCCACTCACATGCTGTTTGCAGCAGAGGATACACTGCGCTGTGCTGTACACCTACTTTATCTGTTGTAGGTGTTGGTCCTTGTTCCGAGAGCCTGCAGCTGATACAGATCATTATTTCACAGTCTTCTTAAACCAATGTAAAGTTCTTTCTAAAAACGAGATCCATTTTCCTCCTGCAGCTTATAACCAGCCCTCGGTCCCTCCCAAATGCTGGCCCAAATGTAGGTGAGGCTACACGCATCAGCTCAGAGGATGGTCAAAGCTAAAAGTAGCTCCATTTCTTTTTGCTTTTGATCTCTTCCCAGAGTTGGTTCACCACACAGCCGTGTCAGCACAGTGCATCTCTGTTAATGTTTTAGTTTGGATTACGAGCGCCTTTTTGAACCCACTCTCTAGATTGTTCCAGTTCACCGTGCTGTGATTCACATCGCAGAGGGATTTGAGAACAAATGAACTGAGCTGATTTGGGGTAAAACAAAAGCAGAAGAAGGGAGCACACCTAAAGCACTCCAACCACTGATGGATGTTCATTAATGGACGTTCGGTCTGCGGGACGAGAACACAACTAGCCCAAAGTAACACCCTTGAGATACGTACAGTGTCGCTGGCAGGTCCTCAGTACAGCCATCCCGCCCGGTAAATCCATGCCTGCTATGCTGTCCTCGCTGCTGATGTACATGTAGGTGCCAGCAAAAGGGGAGAAATGAGGCGGCGCAGGAATAAGCAGCCAGAGAAGGCAGGGCCACTTCTTTGGGGAGCAATGTCATCCCTGCCAAATTCAAGACACCACAAAATTGCGGCCACAGAGAAAACTGACAAACACTGAAAGGACAAGGGATGTCCCAAGGGCAAAGGATTGACTGAGGTTGCTGAGCAAAACCAGAAATAAAAATCAAGTCCCATACTGGATAACTGTCTCTCTACTCATTTTATGTATCTGGGCCCATAAAAGGCCCAGAAGTAGGTTCAGCCCCTGCCCCACAGCCTATAGGCCACCACTGCTGACCTAAAAACCTGCTCCATGGCTTTCTTTCCTGCATGGAGCGTGGCACGCAGCACCCTCTGAGCATGTTTATGCTGAAAGCTGTGTTGCAGTGCAGAGTTACTTTCCCAAGCGGGTACCAGAAGCTCTCCAGATATGGAAGCAGAGAGCTCCCACATTTTCCTTCACCCTTTTTAGCCAGATTTTGCATGTAGCTCAGTGCCTTGTGTGCGTTTGTACACAAAGCTTCATGCAATATTTATGCAAAGATTTTTCAACAATTTCTGTGCTGTTGTGCACTGTGCAATGTAGACGTTGCTTCAAAAACAAATTACAGAGCTAAATAAAATCTGTCTTAATGTTCAGATTTATTTATTTTGCCACTTATCATTTGGTAGATCTCAGTCCGATTCCTCCCTCCCAAGTCACCTCTTCAACTCTGAAGATTATAAGATGCTGCTCATCTCCCGTGCTCCCTGCTGACATTTCTGTGTTCATCCTTTGCAGCACATCGGTTCCAGGAAGGAAAAGAAACACAAGAACTGCCAAAACAGACAACTGCCTACATCACGTGGAGAGGAGAATGCAGCTTCGACTGAACCAGTCTCACTGTGCAGCTAGGATCGGCAAAGAGGAAGGGAAGGGGAATCTGAAGAAGAGGAGCGCAGGTTTCACCCCACAGATGAAGGAATAATAAGGTGCCAGAGAAGCAGTGGGAATCAGGCGGCTGGACAGCATGGGAGAAGGAGATGGGCGAGTGAGCAGCCAGCAAGAAATGTCAAATTCTGTGAATCACAGAAGGAAAACAGGATGTGATCCAAGATACCAAGAGCGAGGGAGGGTCCGCAGAAGAGTATTCAAGAACTAGGATGCAGCTCAGCAGAGTGTAGCTCTTGGAGACAAGGGGCGGGAGAGCCCAGAAAGGCAGGGTTTGAAGGCAGCAGAAAGACCAAAGAGAATGAGCATAAAATACAGTCCCTTTAATTTACTCAGGAAGACACTGTTCGGAAAACAACAAAATAGAGAGTCCATAAGCAGCAAGACAAGACGCCCAGCCATAGGTGGTGGGATATAGATGAAAGACAGAACCAGAAGAGGATAATAAGGTGAGAAGATGGAGAAAAGGGTGCCTTTGCTAGGTATTGTACTCAAGTAAACCAGGTATTTTAAGCATAGAAGGAACAAGAGACTAAGACTGCTTTCTCCCCCCTCAGTTACACTGCAGTCGATCATCCCAGTGAAAAACTAGTCTGAGGTAAGAGGGAGGACCCAGTCCCCAAATTAGCTCTGACTGGACAACCTTTGGAGGCCTCTGTCTCAGCAAACGAAACACCTCAAAACTCTTAGCATGGGCTAAGTAATAGGACTCTCACATGAAAAAAAATCTCCGAGCCCAAAACTATCTTCCTCTCCTGGCTTGCGGCAACAGCTGAAGGACTTGCTCTTACGGTCCTTTGTAAAGCTGCTATTCCTTCACAGGGGAAATCAGCTGAAATTCTCCAAAACCAAATAATCCCAGATTCCCCATCCTAAACGCGAACATAGAAACTGCAAGGAGGGAGGCAGTGAGTTGTCTGCAGGGAAGGAAAAGAGACGATGATTGAGGAGCTCTGTTGCTAGGATGTTATGAGAGGTGTAATTCTGTCTGGTACAGAGGCGGTTATGAAATGGCTCATCTTTTATGATTATCCTGGCCCATCTCTTATGATTATATTATTAGGTGGTAGAAATGCTGTGTTCCCTTCGCATTTCATATATAGGGAATAAAGAGATGATCTCTGCCCTACGGAGCTTACAAGACAAGAAAGAGCAGCTGGCTGCCACTGGTAATATAAAAGGACCCCTGAGAAAGTACTGGTTGGCATGATGGGCAGTGAATCTAAAACACATAGGCAAGGGGCAAGAGTTTCTGACTCCCATTTCACCATTAATTTCCTTCCCACTGGGAGCAAACCCCTACATCCCAATGCATACATTTGTCTTTCCCTCTTCCACCCCTGCTGATCATTAAATTCAGTTCAGATTAAAAGAGGCCAATTAACACTTGTTACTTTTCCTAGGTTCATTTCTGACCAGTCACACTAAAATGAGTGCAGGAAATTGCAGAAATTAAGAGGAACATTGCAATTCCCTGTTTGTAAAATGAAAGCAATTGCTTTCCTTGCTTATTGTAACACAGCCCTTCGGAGGCAGGGTGATACGTTATCCAGAAACATCCACTTGGGGACTATGCTTAAGACCCACAGCTGTCACTACGCCTCTGATACTTTATTTTAGTCTATCCTAATGTTAATTTTCTAAGCATTTCTTAATTGCATTGGATAATATAATAGGGTATAAATCTTATCAGCAAATCAGACTGACATCAGTTTGTGTTCTCGTATTACCATGGTTACATTATTATTAGAAGTGAACCTTGCACTCATTACTAACCACAAACAATTCTAGCAAATAACCTCAACTGAAGCAAAATATCCTGGCAGTGTTTCCATTTTTTGTCAAACAAAACCAATTGCTCTAGGTGATAGGTATCTGCAGCATACCTATGATGCATTTTACTCTTCTCAGACTTCTGCAGCCTGCATTTATTTCCTTGCATTTGTACAGCGTTGAAACATTCCCATGCTGTCAACAAGATGCAGAGGCCAAATTCCTTAAATGTGGAATAGGATCGTTAACACAAACTCACGATATTCAGATGACAAGCACTACCCCAGCCTGTCAAAACATCACCACGTTTGTGTTGTTACGGTGAAAACCGCTAGTGACTGCTACATTAGGAACCATGGACAACTTAACCAGGTCCCTCGAGGGTCCAGTTTCCCCTTACTCTAATCTGATCTGACTGTGGTCTCCCATCAAAAGACACAGTCCTGCTTTCCCTCACGTCCCGTGCCACTGCCCATGTGCCAGGTGAAGGGACAGACATTTCCCATGGGGTCACTGCAATGACCTGGCTCCCTCACACACACCTCGGTCTGTGACACAAGAGGCGAACACACGCTGCAATCGGGGAGGACAGCGATGCCGTCCCTTTCCCTGCAGCTGACTCTTAGTTTGGGCATTTCCTACATTTGGCTATTCCTCTGCTGCAGACCATTGTCCCACCAGCTGTGCAGGGACCATGGTTGGAAAACAGATTGCTACCCTGATCTGAGTTAAAAAAACCCACCTCTTCTTTCCTTTTTGTTAACCCAGATATTTCAGCTATCCACTTCTAAGTGTGAGGAGTTGCACTGGCACGACTGAGAAGGCAGAGCTGTTCAGGAGCGAAGAGACAAGAGCAGGAAACCCTCCAGCAAAAAGCTCGATCCAGAGGGAATGTGGAAGGAAGGATGGGCTGTTTGCAAAACAAGAAGTCACCCAGGAGGCCATGGAAGAGGATGCAGAAGACAGCTGCTTGTGGGGAAGCGACATTAGAGCTTCTCCAGACATTCCTGTCAGACTACAGGCCATGCAAAGACATTTGTTTCCGTTTTGCAGGCAGCAGCCCGTCTGTTGAGCCAGGAAGAGGACTGATTTGGAATCACCCATTGCTGTCTCAGGTGGGGTGGTACTCCCCAAGGCCATGAAAGACCCACTTCTGCTTAGCAAAGGAGCTGGAGCAGTGCAGAACCTCTGGAGAGCTGGTGAGCCCCGAGCCCAGCGAGGTATCGCAGTGCTGCTCCAGCAATGCCTCCTGCCTGCATCAGGTGTCAAACTGGCAAAGAAGATGCAAAACTTGCTTCTAGTCTCTAGATTAGGGAAGATGTGTGAGACAGTTGGTTGGAAAGGGTGGAAAGCCAGGCAAGGTCAGCTCCATTTTTACCTCTGTCTTAAGGATAAGAGAGGGTCTGATAAGGACACCATGGGGAGGGGGAACATGCGGTTAAACAACCAGTGTCACTCATGATGTTCTCAGCTGACAAGAAGCAGAGCTGCCCCCCCCTCCCCCATTGTTCACTATAAAGAAACTTTACCAGCATTTTAGCAAATCACCTAATACATCATGTCCTAATGCTAACTGATGGGAACTGCATTCCCTCCCCAGGCTCATGAACACTGTTCAAATGAAGTCAGAGCTGGACAACTCCAAGTGACACTTTCTTTTTCACTTTTTTTTTTCTTTCTCTCTCATCACCAAGCAGATGATGTCAGTTGAGTTCTGTTGTAATTACTTTTGATTCATCCTTACAATATTACGTCTGATGTTCGTGTACTTTGACTCGTTTTCTTCTCCTGGCCTGGGTTTCATATTTACATTTTAAAATGCCTAACCTTTGGTGACACAGACTTCTGCTTAGTTTAATGCCTTCTTGCACCCATACTGCCAGTGTTCATCTCAGCACATTAGGCTGGGGAAAGCCCTCACCAGCATGGCCTTTGCAGAAGAATATCTATTAAACTGTGAATAATCAGCCACTGGGGATGGAAGAACAGAAATTATGGGCTTAAATTACAGCTTGAGATTTGGACAGCCTGGGAAAAATTCCCAACAGAAGGAACTGGAACAGCCTGAGGAGGAGAAAGCTGCTCCATCATAAGATGTCTTTGACAAAAGGTTAGGCGTGGATATGCCAGGATCGATAAAGACTCTTCAAGGGACAGCAATGCACTGAGCATGAGCTCGTGCTTTTCAGGCCCCACATTAATGTAGGCTCCAACAGCAGCCAGTCCAGTAAAGCAAGTCCATGCAAAGGCCAGACCCAGCCCTACCACTGGCTGCCTTCCCTTCTCCTCTCCCTCTGCCTTCAGCACTCGCTGTGCCCTAGAGAAGCACACATCCTCGCTTACCAGGAAAGGGAGTCCCACCATAGGTATGCTTGGCTACAGAGAGATCCCTTCCTCCTGCCATCACCAATACCCCAGATCCAGCCTTCAGAGACCTAGCCATGGCAGCTGCACTGAGGACCACTCGTGCTGCTGAGCCCTCCCTTGTTCCTTCACGTTGCTAAGACGCTCTGTTCCCCCGGCAAACCCCATCTGTGTTCCCCTCTCAGCCCCACGTGCCCAGCAGCCCTGCTCCACTCCGGCTCTCTGCCAAGAGGAGGAAGGGCAGAGAGCAGGTCTCACCTCCAGCCCTCCGTTTTCTCTGTGCTGCAGCAGAGACAACCACGCAGGGATGGGGAGGAAGGAGGCAAAGCGCAGCAGGGTAAGAGAGGCAATGCTGGGGCCAGCTCTGCTTTGGGGAAACTGCAAAACCATGGTAACGTTGCTACTATAATTAAGTATAGCAACAGCTCTCTTACGCAGTAGTGTAGCACTGTTTCAGCCTGCGTGGACACTTCTCCCATACACGGCTAACCTAGCCAGCTAATGTATGGTCTGTAGGGAACATATAGCAATAGTGACAGCAGCATGGCCCAAATGTTTTGTCCCAAACAGGCTTATACATTTCGTGCTTTCCCTGCCAGCTGAATCATTGCACCTACCTCACCCCACATCCGTGAACAGCCACAGCTCAGCGTTCAACCCAGGACCAGAGAGGTTCCTGCTCAAAGTAGTAAGCCCTTCCCAGAAGAAAGGACATAATTTGCAGTACAATTTGCATTCAAACTGCCTGCGACGAAGGCAGAGCTGGCTGCAGTTGTGCTCTTTGGATGGCCTTGGGACCCTTCAGCTGAAGCAGGCCACGTGATGGGAGCCTGGAGCTGGGCAGAAGTGCTCTTAGGAAGAGCATTTCCAATCAAACTGCACCTGCAACACGTTTTAGTTCATACAAATCTGACAGCAACAGCAAGGACTTTTGCTTTATTTTTTTTCCTCAGAAAACTCTAACCCTACAGCCTTTAAAGGAGCCCATTCCGTCTCAGCTGATGCTCACTTGGACAAAGGCCCCTTTACATCAGCGCCACTGCCAGTGAAAAATGGCCATTGAATATGAATCACAGGCAACCTGCATGTATCTCATTTGCACCAAACAGCACATTTTATGAGCTGGCTTTTAACCTTCTTTTGGGTATGGGCAAGCTGAGGTAGGCTAAAAAACTCAACCAAGATTACAAGACTTCAGTGTCAGAGGCAGAAGAGATTAGGTGTACCCTCCCTCTCCTTTTAAACCAGGAGATATCACATCTGTAAAGGAAGAAGGCTCAAAAGACCTTGCGGTAGTATCAGGGTGCTAGGCGGTCCTCAGGGCATCACTTCACTCTCACTATCTCACCCTCACATTCTTTGCATCTAAGAACTTAATTTTGCAATTAAGAACTTAACCTAAAATTTTCAGCTTCACCTCCACCCATTGTCTCTCTCCTGGTTTTCTATACTCAGAGGGTAAACAGGAGTGAGTCTGATTTAGCATATAAGAACAAGTCAAGGAACCACTAAAAAAACCCCCGACATAAATCTCTTTGCCTGAAATAATTCCTTTTCCACTGTGCTAGGGAGAACAAACACAGACCTCTTGCTGTTGCTTAAGGCACGTGCCTGGAGGAAGGGAGGTGTCACGGGCTCCAGGCTTTGCATCAGTGAGTCCCATAAAACTTGGAAGGTCAGGTGTGCAGTCATGGAGCTCATGACACGTAAACAGCGGGATGTGAATCGGAACAGATAGGGCCCTGGAAGGACTTGCTCTCGGTCTCTGAGCCTTAATTTAAAACCTGAGCTGAAACTGCTGCACACAAAAGGCTGGCTTTGAATTCAGGTGCAAACTGACCTGAAATGGTACCTGAATATCTGTTGTTTTCATTGTTCCACCATTTTTTGAGTATTGAGCCTCTTATCAATGTCGGCTTGAGAGGGAATATCACTTTTTAATCTTCTTTAATGAAGGCTTTGTCCTGGAAGAACACATTTTCTACCAACCCAGGCATCTGCAAACCTGCGAGAAAAAAGAATGGCATTTCAATTTCCAGAAATTATTGGCCCAAAACTTTAATCTGAATCTCACAGCTGAACTGTTGATTCAGGGCACGCTGCATCTTTGCGTTACCATTTGCTGTATTAGCATCAGATGTGCAGACAGGACCATTTTTTAAGAAAAATAGCCTGCAACAGCAAGGCAGCACTGGGGAAGTTAGTTACTTTCAAGAGATGTTGGCATTGCAAATCTAAGCCTCTCCCTCATATGGCACTGCTAGTCATGGGACGGCACTGCTAGTCATGGGACAGCACTGCCAGCCCTGTCCCGGGACCGACTCAGCATCCAGCCAGCCGGTCCCTCCAGACCTGGGAGAGGACAGAGGGCAGGGAGGGCTGCATCTGGTTTGTCCGGAGAAGGCCACTTCAGTCCTGTGATATCCACTTTGTCTTTCCTTTAAAAGGAAACCTCATTTCTGGTAACCATTTTGGTTCCTCTGCAATAGGCTGAAATTGTTGCCCAGAACTGTTCCCACTTTTCAGATTATTACCTCCAAGTGGCTCTCAGATTCCAACTGTTAGTCTCATGCATAATGTATTTCATTTCAAGCCTTTCATCTGCACATAAGTTTCCCATCTATTTCCATCCTGGTCTCAGACACTCTTTTACCTGTAAAGCAGGAAAAGTTGCTAGTTTCCCCACTTCTTTCTGGAGTCTCATTTCTCTCAAACAACTGCTTGCCAGTTCCAGCTCTTCTGCCACCAAAATGCTGTTTCAGGGGATGAGGTTCATATCCATCCTCTTGTTGCAGACTTTTGGGGACACCCCCTTTCCAGCAGCATCTACGCTGGCTGAAAAGTTCACTGCCTGCAGCTACTCTCTGTTCCCTGCTGTCGGTGACGGATCAGCCAGCTGTGTTCCTGTGATCACTCCCTAACCCACGTCACCCTCAGGGAGCCCGCTTAGCTCATGCTCACCCCCTCCTTTTAACCAAACTGACTTCAGGGGCTGTCACACCAAGGAGAAGCTGGTTAGAAGGAGCAGCACAGCAGCCACCAACAGAGGACATCAGAAGGCCTGCAGTGTGCCTCTTCAGCAAAACAGCATCACACTTCGGCATCCCGGTATTCCCATGCTGCCTTGAGATCACTGATGGAAACTGCAGGACAGCAGAACTTCTCCAAGAGTTGTGCCGGGGCATGTGTTAAATGTCCATAACTCGCCGTGCTCTCTTCGTAATCACCTGGTGGCCAGGGACAAATCATTTAGATGATTTGGAATAGCAAAGAGAGCAGATTTAGAGGAACAAGCCTTCAAAGCGGGAATGCAGAGCTCAGCAGTCAAACATCCAGCAGTATCTGGAAGCCACTTCTTTTCCAAATCCTTTCAGATGCAGCCTAAGGGGTCAGTATTGACTTTAAAAGCCAGAGGCACTGATTCAACAAAACCAGCTAAGCACTTAATAACATTAAGCACATGCTCAAGTCTCTTCCTATTCAACAAAGCACTTAAGCACATACTTCACCCCTCTTAGATGGCCCAGAACCAAAACACTGAGTTCTCAGAATTTCTTCAAACTTTATTTAATTTTGGAGGAGGGACAGGAATTTGAACCTTGATCCCTGTTTTGCAGAGGGTCCCTATTTGCAAGTGAGTCAGACTCCAGCTCCAGACCTACACACCCAAATGCTGGCACATTCATGTTCTGGATTGGGATCTGAATTTTTCAGCTTGTGCCTCACTCTCATCTATGCTTATGTTCATTAAAGAGATTGAACTGGAGGCAGGGAGGTGTTAAACCATGTTTCTGCGTAAGGTTTAAATTGATGGTGCTTTCCCCAACTCCACCTGAGATGCAAAACTGAGGCACCACCTCAGTGTATGTTGTGCAGATGCTCAGCCTAGGAGTGTGCAGGATTTGCACAGCTCCTCCAATTTGGCTGCTCTTCCAAAAATTTAAACCTGCCACAACCCAGCTCTGTAGCCCAGCTCCCAGAGCTACGTGAAATCCTCAGCCTTTGGTTATTATTAAAATGCCATGTAGCGTTGACTTAGCGGTTGCAGAGGGGAAGTGCAAAGGGAGCGAGCCCGGCGTGCTGTGAGCCCGGCGTGCGGTGAGCTGGCTGGGGGATGCAGCCGAGGAAGGGGACAGACAGCCAAGAGGGAGAGCCTCGATCTGCCTCCGAGCTGTCGTTTCAAGCGTTCAGCAGATTGAGGCAAATGTCACCGCATTGCTTTGCACCCATTTCCACATGTCACTGCTTCCTCCAACACCTTCTTTTTCCCTTTTTCTTTTTTTACATTTTGATTTGTTTATAACAACAGCTGAGATCCTCCAGAACGAAGGAGCCGGCATCAGGAAAAGTAGCAAACAAATAAAGAAATCAGAACAAAAACTTCTGGGCCACGTGGCCAAATCTGAGCCCGCTTCCCGTCTCACACCAGTGCCAGTTGCATCTCAGTGCTTGGAGCTCAACTCTTCTCCTCTCTTGCTTTGGCAAGGGAGCTCCAGGGCTGCTGGCAGGGCAGAATAAAGCTATGAAATAAAAGGCCAGACTCGTTCCAGGGAGACTGAAAACAAATAGACTGCCAACTGTCTGGGAGCAGAGGAAGTGGTACTCAGACATCTATAGCAGCAGGAAGATGTGAGAGCCCTCCCAGAGGCATTACCAATTGCCTGGAGGAGGAAGAAAATGAACCTGGTTTAAAAAGAAAAGGCAGAATTCAAATAGCCATATCGTGGACCCGCCAGGAGGGGCATCACTGGAGGGTTTGCTTATTAAATGGTTGCCAGAAGGACAAGAGGAGGAAGGAGCATCCTGCCGAGGGCTATAGGGCCCATAAGAAGGCTGTCACTTCGAGCAACAAAAGGCCCAGGGAACCAGTGGGCCTTCCTTAATGGTCATGTCAGTGGGAACACCAGGACAGTCAGAGCAGCTGGAGAGACCGGTTCGCTCAGGCTTCCCTCCACCGCTGCTGGGGACCGATAGACATCCAGAGAAACAGCTCCTGTCCTTCCCAGGCAGCTGGACTCAGGGGGATTCTGTCACAAAGACTGAACATGAGACTGGTAATGAGGAGAGACAGGCATGACAACTGCCTATGGGCAATACCTGCCTTAAACCTGCCCTGCTAATTGGCTTTCCACTCTACCTGCTCTGAACAAAAGCACGTGGGCTGGAGACACCGAGCATCCTTCATTTGGGTGGCAGATAAAGAGGCTGTAGTAAATGCCCCGTCTTACTGAGCTGGAGGCAGAGATGGGGAGACAGGTCACCTGCCCAAGCTAAGACACAGAGATGAGAACAGAGCTGGCACAAGCACACGCATCTTACTAGTGACCATCTGGCGCTACTGCCACAAGATCAGGCTTCTTCACACCACTGGATGACACATTTAAACAAGGACTCCTCCTGGGAAAGGTCAGACTTGGAAAACTTGAAGGAAAAAAAGAAAAAATCAACAACTCCTTGCAGCCCAGCAGCACTTTGAGAGCCTGTCACGCTCGGCTGGGCTCAGCCGTGTCGCCGGGAAGCGGTGCTGTCAGCCGCCTCTTTGCATTTGCGGCCGTGATGCCAAGGCACGCTGGCTCGGCAGATGATTTTCCAGCCTTTGCGAATGGATGACACCCTGGTGCAACAAGCTCTCAAAATTACCCCACTGCGTCGCAAGAGACAAACACAGCACCCTGTACCGTTGCGATGAGGCAAGAGCGTTATCTTTCATGGACAGGTATATGAGGCACTAACCACAGCATATTTGAGAGGGCCACAGTGTTGGGAAGGACTGGATGGCAAGCGTTGGTACAATAACAAGGGTTTGGCTCCTGGGTGTCACTCACTGCCCCAGAGGCCATTCCCTGTCCTCTCCCATCCTGCTCTGAAGCCAGAGCAAGATAAAAGGTGGGGAGACATTGGACCCAGCCCAAGAGCCACATCCAGACCGTAGGATGCTGGCTGGATTGCGCTGATCAGCTCAGACCTTCCCCACCACTCCTCAGATCACAGGTCATTTCCAAGTGCATGCACCGACCCTAAATGTGGGTGCAGCCCCAGGTTTACTGCAGCAGGTGTTTCGCCAGCACTTCCAGCTTAATGCACAAAGGACCGTGCAAAGCCCAGACGATCAACACTGGCTTACCCAAGAAGCAGGGGAAAAGCTCCCAAGGCTGTTACATTCTCTTGTCTTTCCCAACCACCCCCAGCAGCTTATCCAGGGGACTTTTTAACTAAAGTAACCAAAACCCATCTTTTGTTCCTGTCCCCTAGGACATACACTGGCTTATTTTCTATCCTACAATTGCAGAGACTATCGGAAACCCTTGGAGAGCACGCGATGGCCGCAGCGGCCACTCTGGGAGATTTATGAGGGCAGCAAGCTCTTGGTTTCCCTGGTCACCCTCAGAGGATTTACAGCCCCGTGCATTGAGAACGAACAAAGACCTGCTGTTCCTCATCAGAGACCTTATGATTCTGTCCATGGGGAGGAGGCTTCAAACATAGATAACCTTTGCGAGGAGAAATAGCCATTCCTGGATGTAACACGAGAGATAGGCAGAAATAAAAGCATTCGCAGTGCTCTGGGAAATCTCAGAAAATGAAGCTGGGAGTTTGTGTTGTTTGTAAGGGTGGAGAAGAAAGGTTAGTTGTGGGGCAGCGGGAGGAGGAAAGGAAGCTGGTAGCAGAGTTTGTTCATGTAAATTTGGCTTCTGGGCCGATTTTCTCTTGGATGTGATACAATTAAAAGTTGCTTCTGCACAGGACTCAAGTTCCAGCTTCTTCTTCTATTTACAGTGCCTTGAGGTCTGCACCAGTAGTCTTGGACTCCCATTTTGAGTGGGCTACACTCTTTGACATACAGATACAGGGCACCTACGGGCACTTTTTGGAGTACAAGGGCTGATAAACTTTCAAAGGCTTCGCTGGAGCCTGTGCACTTTGCCCCTCCGTCTGTGCTGGGGCTCTGATCTCCCTGTAATCAAGAGCACTACCAGCAATACTTTCTAAAAGATTTTGCTGCAGAGCCGTGACCTGTGTGTTTTCCTCTCAGCTTGTTATCCAGTCTTAAACGACTGGCATGAGACTTGCACTCAGCCGAAATACTTGATTCTGCTAATGGATCTGACCATGAATCCCACACAGCTGTTTACTGTACCCTTTGTATTGGAGTCATGAATGAAGGAGGAAGAACGGAAGGACGGTAAACAGTAATTACTATGCAGATTTCAAAGAGAAGTGCATCTGTGCCTTTGGTTTCTGCTTTGTTTGTTTGGTGACATCTTCACAGGACAAAGTGGAGTTTTTTCCTTAACCCTTAAATTAGCAGGGGAAGTATGAATTTGTTGTGATACTAATTATCATATGCTTTTTAAAAAAAAACCCAAACAGTAACACCATTCCCTGGGACTGAAGATGCTGCATCTCAGTAAGTGCCTTCCTGGAGGAATATATCCACAAAGGAGTACATTCCCATTCTAATTAAAAGGGAGTCTCTGAGACAGGCTTTTCCATGAAGGAAACAAAAAGGCAGAGCTGACACATCTAATGCATATATTAACACTAAAGACATGGAAATTAATTTGATTTATTACTAGTCACAGCTGCAAAGATGGCTCATTTCTAAGTTTATTTTACAGAAAGTGGCAGGACGAGTGGGATTTAATAGTCATCTCCGTTAAGCTAATGAGCCAAAACTAATGGTCTGTTCTTGTTTAGAGAGGCCTCAGTTCAGTGGAGCACCTAAGCATGTGTGCAGCTCTCACCATGGTTTCCAAGGGATGCTCTGCGTCTGCTGGAGTGTTTGTTGATGAGTAGGATGCTTACAGATGCGTGCCGTCTGGGAGGGAGAGGAAGCGTTTTTCTGAATGGCAGTCAAAATCAATGGGATGATCAGTTAGGATCATCCCATGTTATCATTTCTGTCCAGAAGAGAGGAAATTACTTTCCAGAGAAAAAAAGACAATGAGAAACTCAGTGTCATGAGGAGTTCCCCGTTGTCTTTAAGTCCTCAGTGTGAAAATGACAAAATCTCTCCCTGCACTTGCAGGTGATGAAGTGCAACGGAGGGGACTGCAGGACTCAGACCCTATGCACAGGGCACCGCTGGGACAGAGGTGACGGCACAAATACAGTGAAATCAATTGCATTTCAATTATAAATCAAAACTAAGTAAACCCAGCCTGCTCACAAAGAGGATTTTTGGCTGTCCCAAGAAGATGGCTGGATCCCACAAGAAGACTAGTCTCTGGAAGGAGTGGGGATGGGCTTCCTGCAGTGACTGAGCTGCAGAAGGGACATCATTCCCTTTTTTCCTTTCTCCCTCTCCTGACTGCAGAGTCTTATCCCCTCCCTAGCCCAGCAGAGCACAATCTTTTTCTTTTTTTTTTTTTCCCCCAGGTTAGTTTTCTGCTATTTTAACAAGCTAAGCCAGCTTCCCAAGGGGTGGGATCCATTCCAAAAGAAAGCCATAGCTACCTCCTGGTGCCTCCAGCAGGTGCACCACTGAGATTGGAAGCCAGGAGCCCAGCTGCAGCTCAATACCAGCACCGATGTCCCTAAATCACAACCCCTCTCTTGTTTTCTAGCCCATATCACTTGAAATGATGCTGAAAAGGTGCCCAAAGGAGCTTTCAGAGGTCCCTCCTCTCCTGTAGATGAAGAAAAACGGAAGGTGTTCAATGGGAAAGCTGACCATGGGAGCGGCAAGACGGGTGTCATTTGCAAAGCACTTATCTCGCCTCTCCCTGAGAGGGTTTGGAGGATTTTGGTAGCTTCCTTCCCAAATTGGAAACCAATTTTCTGAGGCAAAGACAGGCCGCCTTAGGCAGGGAGGTGTTAGACTAACAACAAAAGGGAAAGGTGCAAAGAGGGAACAAATGGAAACTCACTTAGCACATAATGAAGGTGCTGAGAAGAAAATTAATCAAAGCAAAGAAGGAAGTGGAGAGAAATTCTTTCATCACCTATCCACCAAAGGTAGGTCCTGGCTAATGGACAGGAATCACTTTTGTACAGGCAAAAATTTGGCCTAGCTGGGAAGATGGAAACCTGGTGGGAAGCTGATTGGAGTGTTAAAATCATGGCTTTTAGGAAGGCTGAAGTGGGGAGAAGATGGAGAACTGTTAGAAATACTATCATGAGCATCCAGGTCATTGGACTCAGTAGTAAATTAATCTGAAAATTGATGGCTCAATTGCCTAAAATAGAAAGCACAAAATAGACCAACCAGTATCTGCAGCGGAGCACAAAATCAAACCTGCGAACCATCTGAACGTCTCTCTGAGCAGCTGCCAAAGCAAGGAGGGGAAAAGGGCCAGATTGTCACGGGGAAACTTCAAATGGAGCGAATTCTGTAGGAAAGCTGCCTCCAGTGCTGAAACAGTCTCCGTATTTGTAAAGATGATGGTGATTATTTCCTATCTCAAAAGAACTCACACATCCAACAGGGGAGAATTGTATATTAGACCTTTTTTCTTGGCAGATACAGAGAATTTGATCACAGGACTAAAAATGCACAGTAGTTTAGGTAGGAAATGATTGCCACTTGAAAACATTTGTTATGTGCAGACAGAATAAAATCAAACGCAGTAAGATATTGCCTTGCTGCTCTCCCAGGCTGCTGTTACAAACCTGAAAACAGTCATGAGCCAAATCAGTTCAGAGAAAGAATTTAAACAGAAAAAAACCCCAAGAATTATAATTGGGGAATATCGAAGAACATTTCTCTATACTGACCAAAAGCCACAATCCAACAACCGAGAGGCTATTATAGTGGTTAAAACAACAACCTCTTCTTCCCCAAGAGGAGAATACAAATATCCTTTATGAAACAAATGGGGAAAAGGGAAGCTGATGGCAGTGAATACAAATCGGAAGCTAGGAACTATAGATCATCCATATGGGAAACAAAAGGACACAAGAGGCTGGAGACAGCCAAGAGAATTAGGGCAATTGCAGCATTTTTTTTTAAGTACAGGGAAACTTCTTGTTTTCCATGCGGGGGGCAATAACCCTGCAGAAAAGGCAGCAACATAAAAGCAACATTTTCGGTGTGTTGTCTTTTGAGAATGGCCAGATGGTAAGGTTACATCATATAGGGCTGATGACATACTTTTCAGTCCAGTGGTAACTAGGGTGATTGTTAGACAGAGGCTAGACATTTTTAAATAATTGGGTTTGTACAACCTGCAGCTAGGCAGAACTGTCTATGCTGGGCTTTTACCATTGCTGCTTTGTTGACATGAGCAATGCTGGGATTTTTTGTGCAAAGGCATGGCCAAAAAGTATGTGAGGTAAGAACAGGTAATGCAACATCTAAAACACTGGGAGTAGCCTTATGGTAAATCTCTCCCGTATCTCCACCGGTAGATATGAGCCAGTTGTACCATTGGCAAACAGATCTTTCCTGTCCTCAAAAAGAGCAGTGGGGTTTGCCTCCTGGATCCCGGAGATTAAATCTCATGAGGAGCCTGTGCTGTTGTTGCTGGACGCTGCCCTTGGAGCAGCAAGAAGGACCAGGGCATTGGGTGGGACAGGATCTTGCTGACACTCCCCTACAGCTCCTGGGCTTGGGACTCACTGTGGGTTCAAGTGTTTGCCTTTCCAGCTGGACACTCCCAAACCCACTTCATCTGGGTTTGTTAACAGAGATTGCTTATTGCAAAGCCGGTTTAGAAACTCCATATAGATAATCCTCAGCCTCTTCCCTGCTATTTAGCAGAGCTGCAGCCCTCCAGGGAGCTCCCAAAACATCCTCAGAGTTGCCGGAAAGGCAGAGTTAGTCACTGAAACCTTTTACTGATGGAGACAGATCCAGAGGAAGGGTGAGCCCAGGGCAGCTTGATGAGCACATGGCCGGGCTCACTTCCAGGACAAGACACTGCTCTGCTCTCCACCTCCCTGACTGAGCCCATGCTGACCGCCTTCCCACCGCGGGTAGCCAGATCCTCTTTTCAAGACAGGGAGACTGATGCTTCATGGCACTGCTGTGTGATGGTGGCCATCCTGCTATTGACCCACAAAGCTGTCCCCATTTCCCCTGCAGCTGCATGGAAATCAGCTCGTGTAAATGGATCCCATGGGCCACTGTTGGCTCAACAGTCAATAGCTGAGCTGCCCCACTCATGGTACACATGCAGAGGCGTGTACCAGTTGATATCTTCAACTTCCAGTGTCTTAAGAAAGAAGCAAATCTACGGAGAGTGGCACAGATCTGCTGTATTTGTGCAGCCGTGGTGAGACACGTCTCTAAACAACGTCCATACACGCCCACCTCCACTTTCCCAGAAAACGCCTGTTACACCACTACAAAAAAACCCCCTCAGTTATTAACTATTAATGAAAGCATTCTCCCGAGAGGTGGGAAGGAACAGGAAAGCCAATGAGCCCAACCCAGCTTACCAGAGCCAGAGATGTGGGGCGTGCAGTGCCAAGCAGCGATTGATGCAACGAGAGCAGTCCTGAGCCAGTAAACAGAAGAGACCTGGCCTGGTGAAAGAGTCTAAATCTCATCGGTATATAGCTAGGACCTGGCCAAAAGCTTTAGGACAAAAAGCAAAGCTACGTACCTTGAGTCCATCATGAACCCCACCATGCTCCTGGGTGCTGCTGGCTACAGTATATCAGTTCTTATTAATAGGGACTGTTATTTAGCAAGGGGGCAAGTCAATGGAATAATATACTCCAGATTCATTACTGTCAGCTCACTCAGAATTATGTGTATTAATGACCAGATTATATCTGTTTATATAATACAAATTACCACAGAGTGACTGCAGGCATTGAAACGCTCCTTGTCTATTTGACACACATAAATAATGGAGGAGCTCACGCTGCATTTGGTACACATGACTAACCTTTTATCCTGGCACCCTGGTGCAGGCTGGAGAAATGACTCTGGTTTCAAATTCCTCGCTCCAGCTGTCATTAGCCTCGCAAAGCATTAGCGAATCGGCGGCTAATTGATGTCCTTGTTGGACATTATTTTATTAGTCAGGCCTGGTGAGCATCAAGTGGAATTTTAATGCCCTTCTATCCTTGGGTCCACGTGTTAAGGCTTGTAAATAATTAACTACACTCTAAGAGTTTTAGGAAGGGGCAAATAAGTTACCCTGTGGGTTTGGGCTGCTCCAGCTGGCCCTGGTGTTGCGACCAACGTAGGCTCCTGGCAGAGATGAGTTGAGCTCCCCATGGGGCGGAAGGAACAGCCCAGACCTCGGTCCCCCAGCGATGATGGTTCATAGGGTGGTTTATTGACTAGGTCTGGGGTTCACAACATCCTTGGGTGTGGATAGTCCTCAGGAAACCTGCCATGGGGAAAAGTGGAGAAGCAGGAGTTTGCAAATAGCCTTGAGAGAAGGTTCAAATAAAGGCTCAAGGGATAAAGCTGTGCCACGCTGCCTAGTGCTCGTTGCTGCACCAAAAATATGTTGTTGCACCAAGCTGTCCCCAACACGTGGTGAGGAATAATGGATTTTCACAACCCGCTGTGAGCTTCTGGCTTCTCTGAAAACCCACGTGCCGGGTCACAGAGGGGTTGGGGCTTAATGGCTGTGTCGCTCATCAGTCGGGGCACTGAGCGGCAACCCCGTGCTGGTCCTGAGTGCCTTTCGGCAGCAAGACTGCAGCTGGGGGACCCAGGGCGAAATCAAACACGTCTGTGAGTGCGGGGAGGAAGGTTCCACTTTGACAGTGTGCACGCAGAGCATGTTGCTTTGAGAATACTAGCGGTTTTGCTTCTACTTTTTGCTTTAAAACTTGCTAAATAACCTGAAAATGAGCACAGATTTATAAATCAAGGACAAAAAATATTTTTGCCCAGGTTGAAATGAAATTTTGGATATGTTTTCCTTTTTAAAATTTCATTAATTTTTTTTCCTTTTTGTTTTCTAACAGATGGAACCTTCAGTGTTTCTCTTTATGACTGTATACCTTGGCAAAGAGCACTGGGAAGTCCACCATAAACCCAGACCTCCTGAGCTCACAGCCAGCGGATGTCCTCAGTACCATGCCCTGCTGATCTCTTGGGACTTCTCCCCTTCCTTTCCCTCCTCTACCCATCTCCCTGCAACCCCTCCGGGGCAGGAATCGTCTCTTCCTACAGGAGTACTCTGCATTTGTTCTCAAAAAGAGCCTCCGAGGCGACAGTGCAATGCAAAAAATAAATAATTTAAAATAAAACCTTCATCAATCTCATGAGATCCTTACTCCAGCCCTGCTTACGTACTGCACGGGCTTTCCAGGAGCCGAGTAAAAATGAACAGAGAACTTGGGCACACCAGGCTTTTCATACATTAGGCAATAATTATAATGTATATTAACTGCCTGGGTGTTGAAAGAGTCCCAGCATGAGATTGCTTCTCTAATAGGAGACAGAAGTGATAAAAGACAGTAATAGATTGCCTTTCAGATGTGGAATTAAAAGCAACTCATTAGATTATTTTTTTTTTCACAGCCTCTAATCGCAAGTAGTTTCTTTTCAAGTCAGATTTCCATTTCCAAGGCTAAGCTCGGCAACACAAACAGAAATTAAAGAGGGGGGGTCCTATTCTGACCTCTCTGGCATCACAGGAATGGGGAGTAACTGCGTTGAGCTCAGCAGTGCTGCCCAGCCAGAGCGGGAGCCCAGGAGCCAGCCCACCTAGGCAGCCTTCTGAAGAGACTATCATCAAAAGATCGGGATTTGGCAGCTTCTTTTTTCTTTTTCTTTTTTTTTTTTAAATGCTAGCTGCAGCCACTAAATTTCCTTTTTTAAGAGATAGCCTAGAAGATAAAGCTTTTGAATTAGAGCAATCAAACAAAAAAATGAAGTTACTTCAAAGCAGTGACGGAGATTCTTAAAAACTGACATTTCCACTTACTGATCCAGTTTGTCTCTAGCAAGGAATGCTTTCCAGACAATTTTGGCTGCTGTTTTTAAAAGAAAAGTATAGAAAGCAGGAGAAGAAAAAGCTGGATTTTAGCTGAGCTGGGAAGCACAGTAAATAACATTCATTAGGTTCTCCTGGACAGTTTTAATGACTCAGAGTTTTAAACCGTTCATTCAACATCTTTACGGGCCAAAATATAGTATGGTTTCAAACTCAAATCCTTTGGCAGGAGCTGCATAATCCATAAAACATTTGAAGGGGGGAGTACAGGGGGAGAGGAAAGGAGGTATAAAATCAGGCTGGGAATGGTGTTGCTGGTCAAATTTCATCTAAATCAGCCGCAAAGTCCAGTTTTATCTGTATTGATGGCACCTAAAAATAAAGGAGTCCAGAGCACCTCCATCTTCCCACCCCCGGAGCCAGGACCAGCACAACCATGTGCACGTTTTGGCTGCCGGCGCTCCTGGAGACCCCAAGCACGGGTTAACCAGGTTTCACCACCTGCGTTCATAGTAGCCGAGCTCTTAAACACAGATGGCCGTTTGGATCTGGCAGCACGAAAGCTGCATTTTTTTCCACTGTGCTGTCCACCTACCCTGGATGGGAAATCAGCTCTTCAGCAGATGAGGATTTTCACGAGATTCATGCACAAAGCCAGGCCTGGGGTTTAGGGCTAGTTTAAGTCTCCCAAAGCGGCACGGTCCGTGTCCCTTGGGAGCAATCCCACTGCGTCCTCCCAAGTGGGGTGCAAACGCTGCTAGTCCTGGCACCCCGGGCAAGTGGGGTCTCAGGCAGCTGGGACTTGTCTGCACCCCAGTGCTGCTTCTGGGGAGCTGGGGGAATTGAAGGCAAAGCCCTGCAGCTTAGTCACAGCTCTCCTTGAGGCACATGGGGTCACAGGGAGCACCCAGGAGCTCTTCTGGAGGCCAGGGGCTGGTTTTGGGAGCACCCCTATGGAGTGTAGTCACAGCCATGCTCGGGCAAGTCCATCCTCTCGCCCAGCTCCACTAGGTTGAGGCTGGTTATGGTGGTTTATCCCACCCGTAGCCTGCTCTGATGCCAGCGAAAGGGAGTTTTCAGGGCAGTTTAGTGCCTGAACGGGCAGAAACGTGAAGCCCGTACCCGCAGCCCAGCACAGCCCTCATCCACAGGAGCCCTTCTGGCTGGTGGGATACGCGAGCTCACGTGGCACAGACCTCGCAGCAGCAGCAAGCGGTGACATGGACCAAGTGACACTGGCTCTGGCCGCAAGCCAGAGCCCCCCAGACCGAGCTACGGTGGCACAGCTGACCCGTGGCAAACCCCGGACCCGAGCTGTGCTGGCGCAGGGGGGCGAAGGGTCGGCATCCCAGGGAGAGAGACCCAACACAACTGGGCTGTGCTGTTCCCCAAAAAGGGATTGCTCCCGCAAACCCCATTGCACACACCACCTGGCAGGGAGGGAGCGGGGAGAGGGTGGCAGCTGGCAGCTGCGAAGGATGGAGAAATCACGGCGGAGCATTAAAGGCAGCGCCCGTTGGCCTGGGGACTGTTTACAGACTTCTAACTGCTGGCCCTGTCCCCAGGGACACACACCTGGGCAGGGCTCCTTGGGGAAAACTCCCCGTGGAGCAGATTTTAAGGAAAGCCTTTTGGGGAAAGCAAGTTTTTTAAGGAAAGCATTTGGGGAACTGGAGCAGGCTGGGGGTGCTGCAGAGGCATCAGCTCACCCCAGGGTGGGAGCCTGGAGCTGAGATAACTTTTGTCATTTTGGTATGAAAGCCCTTGGGATAAGCATGGTCGGGGCCCAGATCTCACCTGAAGTGGTGTAAATCAGGAGCGCATCCACTGCTGTCCACAGGGGCGCGGGAGCAGAGCAAGACCGTGCCGTTTGTCCAGAAGTGATGAGAAGCAGGGAAGATGCTTTTCTGTACATCGGTTTGACGAACATGGTGTTGTGGTTAAGAGATGTCTAGGAGAGCCCTGCGAGGGGAAGGAAGAGAACATGCAGGATTTCCGTTTATCAGCTGTAACCACCTCCTCCATCTCCGCTGTCAGACAAGAAAGAGTTTGCAGGAAGGTGCTGTGGTCTGGGCAGGAAAGGGATTTCGTCCCTATCACACCACACTGCGGCACATCAGGCCCCGCTGACGGTTTGCCTGGATCAGACATGCTTTGCCCGGATCAGGCTTGCCGCCATGTGTGTTTAATTGCAGCAGCATCGCAGCCGCGCGGATTACCCAACACACTCACCAGCTGGATGTCAAACCTGTAGTCAAAACCAAAAGCCCACAAATACAGAGCTTCTTGCCACACTCCAGCTTGGCTCCGCTCCCCGACTCGGTTCACTCCTCTGGAGACAAAAGGCTCAAGCCCTGTGGCCGTTTACTTCACAGAAATAGGATCAGGACCTTAAAGTAGCCATTAACCCCCCTCCAAAAAGTCCCCATGGATTAATTTTTGTTGCTAAATCCTCTCCCCCTGCTCCCCCTTCCTCCCAGCATCCTGTTGCGTGGAGAGCTCTAGCACAAAAAATGCGCAGCTGAAAATGAAGCATCCCCCCGAGAAAACACGGAAACCAACCCAGTAGTGAGCCCTTCCCTTTACTGCCCCATGTGCTAAATCCATTGGAGATGAGCAGTGCAGACCGAGAAACCCCATGACTTCCCACTCTCTTGCTCTTTTATGATTACATGTCCCTGCTACAAGCAGGCAATAAAATCCTGCAGCCGCATCAAGAAAATTAGATCAATTCCACGGCTACACATCCGCATTTAAACCTGATCAAATAACTCCTCATCTTAAGGAACCTGGGGAATAGCTCTTTATAGGGAGAGCACGAAAGGAGACAGAATCGAATTAAAGATTCATTCAAATTAAAAGGTTCCATTTTAAAAGAGGCAGGGCCGAGCGAGAAGGAGCTGGGGAACGTATTTCTTAATGAGCTCGGTGGCAGGAGTATCTTTAATAATAGATCTGATGGGGGGAACCATGTAACCCAGCAGCGCACGAGGCATTTCCCTCCGCACCGCAATAAAACGAACGGCATGTGTCCCCCGCGCACAGGTGGTTGTTAATGCTCCGTCTGAGCCCGAGATTAAATTTCTGTGACCAGAACAGAAATGTGGTGTCGGTATTATTGACAGGGCTGATGATGCTGAGCCAATAGCATGGGGGAGAAAGTGCCCTAAAAAAAAGGGAAGATAATGAATAGTTATGAAAGAAAATGAATAATTCTACAGTAGGACGAGGTCCCCGGTAACTCAGCTGTGCCCCTGCCTGGTCCTGATTTGAAAACAAGCTCAGCAGGAGGAATGCTGCCTTTATCGAAGTACAGATGAGGATTAAGAAAAGGGAAGGTTTTTCCCCAGGCTCTGGCCTTAACTGCTGGGGCAACCTCGAGTCAGCCACTTACAACATGGACAGCACTTCTCCTTATAAGTAGATCAGGATACATAAGGCACTTGTTGTTATGAACGCTCAGAGCATTAAAAACATGCGTGTATCGCTTAGACACATCATTTCCCTACAGTTTCATTTTCAAAATGGAATTTCTCTAACTTTTTCTAGGCGGGGGAGCAGAAAACAAAAGGTAGTTTACAGCTATTATCCTTTTTTTTTTTTAAGCAAAAACGCTTCCATTGCAAGGAAAACACAAGTTTTGAATAAAAAATTCGGTTTAAGCGCCTGGTGAGGGGGCTGACAGCCTGGGCTGGGGGGCAATACCTCTCCCTGCCCCATTTCAGGAGCAAGCACCCCAGCAGCCTCTCCGCCGGCTGCGAGCCCTCGCCCTCATCAGTACCCCTCCTTGTCCGGCTGCCGAGAGCAGGCAACGCCATGTCACACAGAAAGGCAAGGCAGGGAAATAGCCCCCGAGAAAAAAAAAACAAAACCCTAACCACTTGTTTCTAACTCGTGCAGGAAGCAGGGTCCAGTTTTAAAGAGCTTCGGAGCATTTCTCCGTGGCCCCAAGCCTGCCCAGAGGATGCTTCCCAGCACCCAGCATCCGTGCTGGGGCCCTTTGCCAAAGGCAGACCCCACCGGGGATGGGACAGGAGGTTGCAGACGCTCGCAGCTTTGTTATAGTTATTGCAGGCAAGTTCAGCTCCATCACTGCAGCTCGGTTCTGCAGCTCTCCAGGCTTTTCTCAGTCAATTGCATCAAAACTCCCTGCCCGATATTGCATCCTGAACCAGCAAACGCTGCAGCCCGGCTGATTGCCGTCTCCCTTTCCAGGCCGGCGGGGGAGCGCGGGAGGGGGCAGCGAGAGGAGACAGGCGCTCTCTGTGAGCAGGAGGTGAGATTTATGTGAACAGTTGTGGGAGGGAGGAAAGGGAGGGCTTTGGGGCTCAAGAAAACCTGCAACTGTTTTTTTTAGCACGGCCGGCTCCCTCGCCAGCGGCGCTGCTTCGCGGGCAGCCGGCTGCCAGCAGCACCATCAAACTCATCATTCTCCTGCCGCGGCCGCGCAGAGGCTTTGCAGGAGGTTCCTGGGCACCGGAGAAGTGCAACAGGCTGCGGGAAAGCAAGTTGGCAGCAAGAATGGGCAAGAGCTTGGCCAGGCAGACAGGCAGGTGGGGAAATGGGAGAAAAACAAAGAGAAAAACAATTTGTGCCCCCTCCAGCTGCAGATCAGTCTTTTTTTTTTTTCCTTAATTTTCTTAGTTGACTTCAATATCCTTCTCTCTTTTTTTGGCAGAGTCTGGCTCGTTTTTCCCTCCCAGGGGAGAGATGGACTGCCCATGTCAGCAGCTGCCTGCAGGCAGACTGATTGCAATATATAATACACATATATATAAAGTATATATGCATTTATACATATACCTATATATAGGTGGTGCCCTGAGCCTCCCTAAGACATGGGTATCTATCCAAAGGCATGGTCCCACATCACCCCCCACCTCAAAGCTCTCCCTCCCTTGCCCCAAACTGGAAAGCATTTCAAAGTTAGGTTTGAGGTCTTAAATTGCTCCGCTGCCTTGGAAGACTTCCCCGCTTGCTGGAAGCAGGGTCTCTGCTGCGGCACCGCAGCTCCGGCCTTCACAAGACCCGCTCACCCCAACACAGGATCTTGGTACAAGCATTTTATAGCCAACAATGTGACAACCCATCTATGAACGGGCAGGGTTTGGAAAGAGGCCTGACCTGGAGCACTGGGGTTCTGATGTTGTTTTATGAATAGTAGCAAAATTAGAGCCCAGCATCTCTGCCGAGGGAATGGGGAAATTCTGCCATAGATGTGGATGGGTGAATTAAACTAAGAAAAAGCTTAGAGAGACACTGCACCATGCTAAAACTTGATATTTTAAAATGTTAGAACCTGGGATAGCATTGGAGTAAAGAGCCCAGGACATTCACCAAACCCTTCAAAACTAAATGGCCTAGGTGCCACTATGCCCTAATGAAGTGCCCTGACCCAGGACCATATTGTCACCGCGTCCCACCGGCCGCTGGCCACAAAGGATATCCTGAGTCACTTGGTGCCGTCAAAAATGTCACGGTACTTAGTCACTCTATTTAGCACAGCTCTAAAGCATTGCCTGCTAGTCTCGGATCACATCACACCAGCTCCTGTTAACAAAACAGAGCAAGTCTTTGGCTCTCACGACTGTGGGGTGAAAACCACTGGAAGCACATTGGCCTCTAGACCCGCAATGCCAGAAACAAATAAGAAGCACGAGCAATCCCGTCCTTCGTAGGGATTTTCTTATTCCCGCCTTACACATTTTTTTCAGTTGTTATTTCTGGGGTGATACCCTATTTCTTGCTTGTTTTACGATATACGACACCTGGAAGGTCACCGTGGAGCAAGTGTCATAATGTCTTTAGGATCCGCCAGGATGGGGGCTGAGCGCGTGTGGTGAATCCTGCAGGATGACTGGGTCTCCAAAATGCCAACATCCAACCAGAGCATCAAGGAGCGACTTTCCCCACTGATGCTTCACTTTCCCAGCATGACTATCCACCGAGTCCTTGAGCTAAAGGGGATTTTTATACTTGTTTAAGACTTTTTTGTCCTCAGCAAAGCACCATTCAGGGCTCCCCGGAGGGGAATAGCCAATTCCCGTGAGCTGGAATAGCCCATTCCCATGTGCTGAGATTGCTGCGCTCTAAACCAAACATTTTTAAAAGTTTTGGCTGCTGTACGGCAAATGCCCTCGATCCCCACTTGGGGTAGGTCCCTTGGAAAGCAGTTTCTGACGAGTTTTGTTTTTTAATTAGAATGTGGCTGAATAAAAAGTTATAAAGAGGCTGCTGTTAAACTATACTTTTTACAGCTGCGCTGTGGGGAAAAAACCCTTCCTTTAAAGCCCAGGGAGGAATCAAGAGGGTAAGAAAGGTGACAGCTTCCCCATGCTCTCCTGATGAACTCAGAGCAGCTGAGCCTGGGGGAAATGCCAAAACAGGCAGCTCAGCTCCATCGCTCTTGCCTTCACCCACCCAAAAACACCACCGTGCCCCCGCCACGGCCACGCAGCTCCCACCTTCGCTCTTGCAAAGGATCTGCCGCACATTGACTTCCACTCAAGGATGGCTTCAAAAGGCTCGATTTAGTAACAGATGCAGGCACGTGATCGATCGCGCCGTCATCTCCGGTTGTGCACCCAACGTTTTCTCTTTCTCTTGCCAGCCTGCGTTTGCCAAGAGCAAATTGAAGAGTTACAAAGCAAAGTAACGGAAATTGTTTATTCCTGTTCTGCAAAGGATCCGGGGGGGTTCAGGGACCTCCGTGCAGGTAGAGCTGCACTGCCACTGACACCAGTCTGACTAAAGGTAGGCTTTGCCAGAAGTCAACCACTGGTGAAAGCTTCAGAAGAGCAGCCCAGGTGCATTTTTCCATCGCTGGTCACAGATGTATCATCAGAGGTTCTGCAAAATTTCTCCCAGCACTTTTCTTTTCTTTTTTTATAGCCTCATAACCACTTAAAAACACTTCTTTTGGAGGAGCAGGGATCTCGTTCTTTGTTCAGAAGCAAGGAGTGGATTGGCAGGGGACCAGGCGAGGACAACCCCTTTCAAGTGACCCCCCTTGAACCAAGCAAAGCGCCTGGGTCTACAGCACGATGGAGGCAGAAGTGTCTCTTTGCTGGCTCTCTTTGGAGAAATAAACACAATAAATATGCTTTATACAACAGCTCACATGCTTAACAAAAGGCAGGCAACAGTTCAGCAGTTTCTCTGCTCCTGAAGGTGGGAAATCTGTTTGGTTACACTCGCCCCCTTCCCGAGTTGTTGGCATATCCCAAGGAGAGCGTGATATTCCTGTGTTTCATGGAAGCAGCATAATATGACAGAGAGACCTAGAAATCAAGGACCAGCAAAAAAAGCAATAAATATCAACCACAGCGCTGAGCCAATTAGCAAAACAAAAGAAAACCCATTCAGCCTTGGGTTTTCACTTAAAGGTAGCAATGCCTCTGCTGCAGCCTGGGAAGTTCACAGGCATTGGCAGCTCTTTAAATTCACCTCATGTAAACTCGGCAGAAAGATGAAAAATACGTTGCTGCTCCGGGCAAAGCTGATGAGAAGCTGCAAAGTGACTGAAAGAGGAGTCTGCAGGAAGAATAATGTGGGGATTGACAAAATAGCCAGAGCAGCCAAATGAACTCAGCTGGACATGCGAGTGGATCGATAGGGATACGTGAGCAGCACCCAGTCCGGCTGGTTAGCGAGAGCTTTGGAAACAACGGGCCGCCGGGGTCAAAAGCAGCACTTAGAAAAGGTGGCCAGAAAACAGAGCTGGAATCACGGCTGATTTTACCTCCTCGCTCTGTGAGGAGGAACCCAACACAAAAATCAAAGCACTCAAATCACCGTGGTATTCGGAGGACGCTTGCATGGCGGAAAGCAGAGAGAGCACCGCAATATCCTACAAAAGATGTACACGAAAGCATGAACAGAGGGTTTTGTGCCAGTAGCTCTCACCCCTGATGGAGGGATGCCTTCCAAGTTGGGACTCCAGTTCAATTTCTGAGCTTCTAAAACAGGGAATTCAATGTCTGATGCCCCAAGCAGCAGCTCTGTTTTGCCTTTTATTAATCCGTAACCAAATAAAAGGTTTTAAATCAGCTTTTACGCAAAGCTCCTGTATCACTGCTTTTTGGCTGCAGGAGCCATGGCTCTTCTGAAATCCTCTTCACAAAAAGAAGGCACTGGGAACAGGCTCTGTGGCTGCATGAAGCTCCCCTACTCCAGAAGCTCATGAGAAACCTTTCCTTTCAATGGGAACATCAAGCCCAGCTAGCAAAAAACAAATTATTTTAATTCATATAGACATTTTGGCATTGCAGCCAGTCTTCATCAGTAAGAGCAAATGTAATACTGGAGACTTCACTGCACCTTGCTGAAGATCAGGCTTCGGAACTCCTCCTGATGCTGCTGTCTGTGCGTCCATCACCCTTGAAAACGGGGATGTGTGAGATTTAAAGGAGGCTGTGCCACACCGGGTAACCGCAGCCCCCGTCTGCAGAGGACAGAGCAGCCCAACCCGACCCGAGGGGACGCAGGAGCACAAAACCCTGAGCCAGTGTGAAGGAGGGCTCAGGCCGGTCTGAGCACCCCAGCGCTGGGCAAAGGGCCCGGGGAGCACCAGGACGGGAGGGCAGAGGCGACGGCGAGCGGCAGGAAAACAGGCTGAGCTGGTCACCTAACCACAGCCTTGCGAGAGCCAGTATTTATCGCTCCACAGGTATCCGGACTGGCAGGTAATGGTGACACAGCACTGGCTTCAGCACTAGTAAAGCACAGTCTGCAGGAGATTCCCAGTTCTCCGGCTAGTGGGGAAGTTTTCACATCTGGGGAGCTGCTCTGTTTAAAGGTCTCCTGATGGTCCCCTCTGACTGTTTTCACAGCTGGTTGCCCCCTCATCTGCAGCGGGGAAAGGAGCAGTGCCTCGTGGCTGCCTCGCCTTTCCCACGCTGGCTCTGCCAGGCTGTGAGCATCGGTGGCCGCCTGCCTCTCCTCAGCCTCTCCCCGCTGAAATCAATAGAGCAGCTTTGCTTTTCAACCCCCCCCTTACTTTTGGGAACTCTGGGCCACACCCCAGCCAAGAGCTGGCATCATCACCAGGTAGCCATCAGCTCCCGGAGCCGTGGTACCTCTCGACGGGATGCCAGCGGCTCATCCAGGAGCTCTTCTGCCGACCTGATCCATTACGACTCCGGTATCTTCCATCAGAAGCTCTGAAATTTAAAATGCTATTTTACAAAGTTGTTTTCAAGTGGAGGAGGATATTCCCGCTGGGGCTTGGAGCCAGGCTGGCCGCCGGCTCTGCCATGCAGGGTGATACGTGGTAGCATGGACCTGCACGGTGCCAGTCCAGGGGGCAACGGGGGACCCGTGGGTACATTGGGCAGGAAATGAGATGGTTTGCTCCATCCTCTGACAAACCACAAACCCAGGGATTTTCCATCGTTCCCCATTACCTCCGGTGATGCCTGAAGGATGCAGGGAAGGACGAGACGATGCCAGCAGGGAGGCAGGAGCAGGAGGTCCTTTTGCAGCCATTTCTCAGCTCGGCTGGAGCAGCTGGTGGTGGGGCTTTGGCACGATCATCCTCCGGCCATCGCCCGTGAGGGGCGCACAGGGAACGGAGCACATCTCCCTCCTCGCCCCCCCAGCACAGAGTGCTCCCACCCGCTGCCGCCAGCTGGAACGAATCCCTCGGCGGGGACAGCAGCAGAGGATGGGGAGTGGCAGGAAAAATTATTTTATTTCATCTCCGCTGCGAACATCAGGAATCCATGTGTAAATTGGCTTTGCAGAAACAGCACCTCTAAAGAAGCATTTCCTGGCTGAGCGAGAAAGCTCTCTGTTAAATAATAGGCTTAATGAAAGACAGCTTAAAAACTGGCTATTTCTAACTGAACAACCCAAATTCCTAATTTCTGCATACGCTCGCTGCCCTGAGACACAGCACGTAATATATCTACGCATACCAGCATGCGGTCTGAGAGCTGAAATACTATACGCATCAGTTTGTCCGAGGGAGGAAGAGTTATCAGATTAAAGACCAGCAAGATTTAAGAACTGGTAGAGGATTTATCACAGTGTTTTTTGCACTCATCTGCTTTATGTACTCAACTGGGATTTACTTGGAGTTGTCACTATTCGGGCTCTGAGGAGGAAGTACACGGAGTCCTTCTACATTTCTCGTTCAGCGAGACATCTGAGCCTGTGCCTAAATTTACCCAAGAGGAGGGTCTTATTGAAGCCAGTACAAGTACTCATATGCTTAAATGTAGGCATGTGTTTTAAATATCTTGTGAAATTGAGGCTTGGGCACAGTAATCCAAAATACTTCCACATTTCTAAGCTTGTACCCCGCCCTGCTCCTTTCAGAGCTTCTGTCAAGTAGCTCGAAACCTTTGTACATTAATATTTTCAATTTTGTGTGGACATTGTCAGTTTTACTAGCAGCAGCTCAAACAATTCAAATACTCCCAGGGACAAAGTCACAGTAAAACAGCATTCGATCAGGTACTTGGGCTGCATCAGACATGTATGCATTTTATTCATATTTATTCCTTGCTGCAAGAGTTCAGCTTTGCACCCCTTAAACTATCCAATTTCTGAGCACCGTTTTCTTCAGATGTTTCATTTGCCATGCAAAAGTTAAGTATCACAGCTAAAAATTCCCATTACACCAAACACCTTTGGAAAAAAAAACAAACACCACTTTTCCCCTAACAAAGATACTTAGCAAGATACAGAAATAGCTGGAAAAGTAACAGATGAAGCGTAACGGCTGTACTGCATCCATCTAATTTTGTGTTGTCTTTCTGGTGGTGGCCACCGGCAGATGCCCACAGTGCAGGAAAAATCAAATCTGTGACAACTGCCTCACATTTGCTGAAAACGATCTGAATTTCCAGCTAATTACCTTGTGTGAGAACTGGCCTTCTAAGCCATCTTGCAGCTTATGACGTGCTCTTGCAGACAGGAACTGGGAAGGAACATTTTAACGCCAGTGAAGGCTTTGCAAGAGGACCGTGCTTCCTCGCGACGTAGCACCCTGCCTAGAAACCCAGATCAGTTTTTCTCTGCTTCTGTTCAAGAGCAGCGTCCCCAGGCCGCATTTCCAAGAGGTTTTTGGTTTTACAGCTGTCATGACAGTAATTTTCTCGGCTTTGCAAAGTTCCCTCATATCCTGTTTGAACCAGCTTATCTCTGTTTAGAAGTGATGTTCCTACACGGCGTTCTTCAGGAACAGATGTTCCAGCTGATCCCACATACGCCCAACGTATTACACAGCCCCATTTTGAAATAATTAACATGTCACTGTTGAAAGAAACCTAATGGTTGGCTACTTGTTTGCTTTTGAAACAAACAAAAAAAAAAGAAATCAGAAGTAACCTATGATTTATACTTTTCCCAAGTATGCTAAGATGCTCTAAACTTGCACTTCATTAAAATGGCAGTGGGTCCTGGTTCAGCTGCTGGTCCCAAGATTTGTTATCTGGAGAAAGAAATCTCTGGGCAAAGCTGCTGGCAAAGAGCTTCCCCAGCCCCACAAGTGACAAAAAAAAAAGTAATGAGAATTTTTATTTACACAAATTAAAAGCTAATGAATTAGTGAGGAGTGTTTAAAGCAGTGGCGTCTGTAGCTTTTGGACCACAGACTGCTGTCAACGCACAAAATTTATTCTGGAATACAAGGCAGTCTGATTCCTAAGCCTTTAACGGAGGATGCTCTGGAGAAGATTGCGAACACACAACTGAGGGCCACGTACCCGTGGTTGTGACCCCAGTTGTCTGCAAACAACAGCTTGGGAACCGGCCGTGGAGGGTGCTAACGCAGACCCGGTAAATCACAAGATGCGGTAAATGGCCGTAGTGCCATAAAAGTCAATGGAGCTACACGCAGATTTATATCGGCTAAGAATTTGATCCCCTACATTAAGCGGCAACAATACCCACAAAAAAGCAACTTGTAGACCACTGTAATAAAATGATTTCCCTTTGATCTTGTCGAGATTCCTCCAGCCTAGTCCCACTCGGAGGAATCGATCTTGTGGTCATACAGACCAAAACGAGCGAGCACCCAGCACAGAGCCCATCTGCTGCCAACACTCATCCCCTACTTGTCCCTATCTGCTTTGCACCTTCTTCAGTATGATTTATAACCCTCCTTCTTGTCCTCTCCCTTTTTCCCGGTATCTCCCCCTCTCTTCAGGGTGCACACATACGCCGACGTGGGTGGTGGAGCAGACCCCGAGCTGGCAGCCCCGTGGCTGACGTGACCTCGCCAGCACAGGGTGCGGGAACAAGAAAGACGGCAACAACCGAGTTTCCAGCACGGAGCAGCTGCCAGGCCGCGTGTCCCTGCTGACATGCAGCCTGGCAAGGACAGGTCCAGTCTGCCAGGACCAGGCTGAGCAGGAACAGCATCTCCAGGAGCAGGCTGAGAGCCCAGACAGGAACAGCATCTCCGGTAACAGCTCAATAGTGGCAGACGGAGATAGTAGACGAGCTGAGGGTCAGGAGAGGGCTTGCAACAACCACGAGCTTCAATTAGCTGAAAACAGCAGAGGCTGCCTGAAATAAAGCTCCTTCTCATAGCAGCCGACGCTCAAGGCAACTGCATTTTTGACCATCAAAGCAAAAACGAAATGCTTTGCTCTCTGCAATTGCTCACAGACCTTAGCTGGGAAGTAATCCTGCCGCGCAAAATTTTAGCAAGAGAAACGCTTTCTCAGGCTCCTGGAAGGACCACACAGCACAGACATGCCAGAGACATTCCCAGGTATTATACACGCGTATCAGATGCAAAACTCTCTTCATAAGTACATTTTACTCTCAAGCGGACAGCCCTTAAAATAGGAGTAGCTGAACTGAAGGGCACGAGTGGAACAGCAAAATGTTTGCAGGGACCCAACCAGGTCACTGCTAACTCCAAACACACATTTAGCAGCCAATACACCTCAAAGGAAAATTGGAAGATGAGGTCTGCTCATTTGGGGGCTCTCGGGCCAACGGTGCTATTGGAAAAATGACCCTTGGGGCGGGTTCATCTCTACCACCCCCCAATCCCTGCCATCCAGGGACGCTGAAGGGAGAGCCGCCTTACCCCAAAGGAGGTGTCTCCAAGAGCAGAGGTGGCTCACATCCTAGAGGGCCTATTCCAAAAACCATTAGGAGGTGCAGAGGGCTCGCAGAGCTGTGGACATCTTCATTGCCCAGCAAACTGAATCCCACCCTCAGCGGGGACACGGCAAGAGGAACTCTGTATGGGCTTCCTTTTGCACACACGGGAATAGTTGTTTTGTACTGAAAGGCAAAGCATGGACCAGCACTTATTCCCCCTGCAATATTCCTACAAGGTTCATCACAGATTAAAGTGATTTTGGCTCCCCACCGCCCCCCCCAGACTGGCCTTTCTGCCTCTGGGTTCTTGCACATGCCTGGGAGTGCAGCACTCCGGGGCTGAATTGCCAGGGTTATAATTCTTGGCTGTGTACTTTTAACTACAGTGAGGCATTGGCAGAGCTCAGCGCACTAATTCACCTCCATGTAAACATGATTATTTTAAATGAACTCCAGACGAGGTTTAACTGTAAAAACATCTCCAGTTTTTGAAGCATTTTGAAGCGTTCAGCTCGGAGTTTTTTTCGTTATGGCAAGAACTTACCCCTTTCTTCAGTTTACAAAGAGTATTTTCAGAATTAATGATGTCCCAACACCCCCCCAACTATAACACGAGGCTTGAACAAAATCGCAAGTCTGAAAATCAAGCTGCACCGGGATTTCACGGTCAGGATTTTCCCTTTCTTAGCCAGCCGTTCCTTTCCTTACAAGCAGGAATGCTTTCTGGTTTCAAAGCCAAGTTGAAGAAGAGAAGTGAACACAGTAAAAGGTATTCATTTGGTCGCATTTCTTTCAATGTTTCTGGCGTAGGGTTCCCATTATAGCTTGCGAGGAGAAGTGGCAGAAGAACATTGTGTATACATTGTAATGGTTGTACTTTCTCCGAGCAGACATGCTTCCACGAGGCGGCAGATTAAAGAACTGGTGTTACTTCAGACAGAGAAAAATAACATCTTGCCACTTGTGTTTATTTGTAGGGACCCATGATTTATGCTTTCCCATTTATAGAGGGATTGAGAGAAATGGATCACGTGTGGGCTCTGTTTAGATAATCCCTGAGGAAATTCAGAGTACATCAGGCAGGGAGAGATAGGGTTTGTTCTCGTAGATGAGAGAGGCTGGGAAATGGCAGGGAGACGCGAGATTTCCTCAAGATCCTGGAATGAAGTTCAGGGCTCCGATTTTCTGAGAAGATTGAGTGTGGGTTGTGAGAATGAAGCAATTAAGATAACAACAAAAATAGTCCAGGTAGGCAGGGATGAACAGTCCTTTGCTGTTATTTACGGGCCCAGTGCAGAAAAAAAAAAGAGCTCCTCCCTAAAGGATCTTTACCTGTCATACAGTACAAGAAGATGCAAAACTGTTGCTACAAGCACGAAAGAGGGTTCTGTCACCCTCCGACCCACACTCCTGCTCTTTGTTTTCCATAAGGATGCCTCTTTGTGGTGTGGTCCCCATCTCATCCCTCTGCACCCTCCTGCTTTTAGCAGGACTTGCAGAAACCAGCCACTATGGTCCCTATAAAGGTCTGTAAGTACCTAAACAAAACCACTGGCACCCCCTGCCCTGGACAACATCCTTATTGAAATTAAAGGAGGCAAGAGTGCGACTGCTTTTGAAAAGAAAATACTTAGTGCAAAGATGACTTTAGCTAATTGATCTGGGGAAGCAAAACAAAGCAAAACAAAATCAGCTGTTGAAAGCTTGGCATCAAATGAGGCAATGGCACCGCAGCCTGAGCGCACAACGGGAAATCCTCCTCAGTCTTGAGCTGCAAAGCTTATGGGCCAGAGGAATCCCTTCCTCTACAGCACCTGGCACCATACGGCCCAGAAAGCTGCATGAAACAATCGGCATTAACAGCCACAAGTGCTATTTAAGCAGATGTGGGGTTTCACAGCAAGTACCACGTTTGATCGTGGCTCGGTGCCCGCTGCTTTGCCATAGGTGCTGATTAGGGAAACGCAGCAGGGAAGGAGCCGTGACTCTGCAGCACGGGAAGGGAAGACGGTGTTTATGTGCCAGATGCAGGATGCTGAATGCCCTTCTCCAAGGGCACATCACACGGGAAGAGCACAATTTCCAAGACTGTCAGAATAAAAAGAAGGGGCGAAAAAAATGACAAGATGCCACTCACCCAGCAAAATCCCCAGTCACTGCAAGAAGCATCTCCCAGAACCCATTAAAAATGACCAATAAGTCACCATTTCAGTGGCAAGATTTTTACACAGTGATCAAACAGGCGGCTATTCAGGTAATAACAGCCTGCAGGGTAAGTACAACTGTACGTGTATTAAGGAACATGTATTAAGGAACCAACCAGGGGAGAATTTTTCAGCTGACAGTAAGAAATGGTTGTGCTGAGACGGTAGAGCAGGGAACGACCCCAGCACATCCCTGCACAGGGGGCTCTGCCTGCAGCCAGTTCAAGGCAAAATGAAACGTTAGCAACCCTCATTTGCAGGGCTGAGCACTCCTGCCAGGAAAAGGCAGAGCCGAGAAAGGGCCTGAAGAGTCAGAGCTGCTGCTTTGCCTGCCCGGGGCAGGCAGGATGAAGACCGGCACTGCTGGGAGTGCCCTGCCTGCTGCTGGCGGTGGTCACTGCCTTCCTCCCGAACCTCCCTCCCGGCAGCTGCCTGGGCTTCCAGCTCACCGGCAAAGTAGACAGCAGTAGCAGGATTGCGACTTTCCAGTTGCTTTTAGGTTTTTGAGTTTTAGTAAAGTTCTTTGCTTGGCACCCGCTCAACTCTTCAGACGACTCTGAGTTTTGCATCTCTCCTTTTCCCAACTATTTTTCTGAGAACTGCCCCACTGCTCCAATGGCAACTACACGGGCAAGAACCCCACTGGCTTTTAGTTCAAGCCATTTCACGGTCTTTGCGTACCCCGTCAAGGTACTCAACAGCTTCAGCGCAGGACCCGTCAGCCTGGAAGACCTACGGGCCTTTGGGGTGAAGTCTGATCAGAACAACGATGCTTCTCTGCCCCAAGCAAGCTCTACAGAGGGGTGAAAAAGCACCTCTTCCCAAAATGGCCCTTTCTTGGACCGACACCACTAGGCAATGACCTCCTCCATGAACAAAGCACCTCACAGGCTCCTGATTACGCTTCTGATTTGACTTTTCTCCTCCCTTCTGGTTTCTAACCTAAATATGAAGCAATGTATAAGGAGGAAAAATAACCCCCAAACTATGAGAGTCCACTTTCTGCACTCATCTCTCAAGGCAGAGGATGAGAGCAAAAGGCAAAAGCGGTTTTCACCTTCTACCCAAAATATAACAAAAGCTCTAGATGTGGGCACAGGGTTGTGGGTTTGTATTATTGCCACCACAGGAGCAGGGTCCAGGGCATTATAATGGCCTCTGCTCAGCTGGCCACATCACCGTAGCAAGATTTCCGTATTTTTCTTGAGAATTTTGGAAAAAGCTTCTGTTGCAGTTCCCTCACCTGGCTCAAGGATGCCTCATCAAGATTTGGACAAATGATCTGGACACTTTTGCAGGATCAAAGAAGCAAAATCACATCCAAGTCCTGGAAGGTTGGGGGAGGCATCGCCACACAATCGTAATAATGACCATTTTAGAGACAAGTTTTAAAGACATGTATCTAAATCAGGAGTGCAGCAGAAGAAGGGGAGAAAAAAAAGAGAGCTCCATAGGAACACGCCTGCCAACCAGTGCAAATATCACAAGTACAAACATGCTTATACAACTGCTTTCAGTCCCCCACACAAAACACTGTAGGACACTTACAGAAAGGATGAACTTCTCATGTCCTATCAATTCCGTAGGATGCAATCCTCATGCCTTTCTGTCTGAAACTCTTGCATCAAGTGTTAACAGCGAGCGGTTAAACAGCTGCAGGGTTCCAGCTCTTAAATGGCTACATTTCAGACTGGGATCCAGCAAATTTTTGCCCGTGTGTAATTTTAAACATCTGAGTACTCGATTTGCAGGGAGGAGGTTGGCACATAACTTCTTCACCCAGTCAGGACAGAAACGTTATCCTGCAGCGATTTGTAAAGCACCTTGGAAGGTTAACATATGTTTTTAGCAGCTAATTTTGACAATTTCCATCTCTGAGCTATGAAGGTGAACAGGAATAACAAAAAACTCACTTTATCCAATTTCCCCACAATTGAGATAAGATTAAGAGTGCATATGAAATTTTCCATTTCCTATACTGAAAACCAAGAAAACTCAGCTGAACAGGGGAAGGCTGACACTGGCATCAGACAAATTACCTGCCGGCTTACGGCTGGAGTCCTGTCCCAAGAGCCTGGGCTGGCCTGGGAGCGAGAATCCCTGCCTGTGCCAGGAATTGCATGATGTCCCCACAGATCCACCCTCACCATGCGGCATCTCTTTTTTCTTCAGGGAAGGCGAGAGGAGGAGAAAAAAAACCCCTGGATTTTGAGCACCTCACTTCCAAACTGCCAGATTTTACTTACTCAAGTCAGAACAAGATGCTCTGCAAATACAAACACTTCTGACATTTTAGTTTTGCACTTTCCTACACTGCAAGTCCAATCCATGAACAAATACCCTCGTTCTAGTCCTTCCCTAATGTGAGACACGAGCAAGCTTCACCAGGAATTCAGTCGAATCAAAAAAATAAAGCCAGGGTTTTGGTTTCCACACTACAATCCTGAAATCCAATAACACCCCTGTCCCCCCACCTCTCTGCTGCTGAGAATTAACTGAAAAATATAGCTGTATAGAGGTGGGTTTTTAATACTTTTCCTGGATGGAATTCTATTTGATGCTGTTAAGCTTTGATGACATACCCCAATGACTTGCTTGGAAGAAATCCATTTAGCAAGCCTGCAAATCACGCTGTTTCAGTTCTGTGAGTGCCCATGAGAAATGTGCATTTTCACTCATAAAAGCTGTAGAAACAAAATGGAACTTGGAGACGCAGACAGCCGAATTCCTTATCACGGCTTGGCTGTGTTCACAAAACATGTGCTTACCATTTCAAACTCCGGAAAACTATTTACAGGAATCTGAAATACAAGACTGAATCCAAAAGTAAGAAATAGATAAATTTCTAGAAGATACTTTTTTTTTTTTTCCATTTCAAAGGAAAAATGGAGACTGTGATTAAAACCAAAGCAACCCACAGTCCCGCTGCCTTTAGCTTTTCCTAGGAATAGAAATACTTGTAATACGATCTAGGCACAGGGTGCCAGATTTACAGACATCCCCTCATGTTTATGTTGCAGGATACTTTCTTTTGGGGAAGCTTTGGGGAAGGAAAAGCAAATAGTTTGCACTTTCTTCACCTCTCCAAAATGCTCTTTGAATGGGAACAGCAGAGGTTGCAGTGGGGATGAACAATTAGTGCATCCAACTGCCACAGTGTAATCCCCACCAGCAGCAGATCTTTGAAGCACAGTGCCAGGCATCCAGAAGCTTCCAAAAAGATCAGTCAGTCACGTCACGTTGCAAGAGAACATATCTCTATGGGGAATTTTCAAAACTGATTGAAAATAGTCTTCACTGGGCATTTTCTGACATATTTTCCTAAAAACACAGCTTATTTTGACAGGATTCAGCAAATGCCAATGACAACACCTTTGATTTAAATGCATTTGTTCCCAAGAAGAGAAAAATAAGAGAATTAGAGCAAAATGTGTGATGCTCAGCACTGCAGACAGTAAAACCTGACAGTTATGTTCCCAGTGTGATGAGACAATTGCCTCTCCCACAGGCCAGGCCTGTCCCCTCCTTCCCTGTGCCTGCGTATCCATCTGCTGTCTCCTATCTCATCCCTAGTTGGTCAGCTGCCTGCATGTTCACAGAATCACAGAATCATTAAGGTTGGAAAAGACCTGCAAGATCATCAAGTCCAACCATCAACCCAACCCCACCATGCCCACTAAACCATGTCCCGCAGTGCCATGTCCACACCTTCCTTGAACACCTCCAGGGATGGTGACTCCACCACCTCCCTGGGCAGCCTCTTCCAGTGCTTCACCACTCTCTCAGTAAAGACATTTCTCCTAATGTCGACTCTAAACCTCCCCTGGTGCAACTTGAGGCCATTCCCTCTTGTCCTGTCGCTTGTCACCTGGGAGAAGAGACCAACACCCACCTCACCACAACCCCTTTTCAGGTAGTTGTAGAGAGAGATGAGGTCTCCCCTCAGCCTCCTCTTCTCCAGACTGAACAACCCCAGCTCCCTCAGCCGCTCCTCATCAGACTTGTGCTCCAGACCCCTCACCAGCTTCGATGACTGCCCTTCGTTTAGCAAAGCGCAGCCCTGATCCAGGCTTATAGCTCTGGGCGCCAGAACAGTACAGCTCATTTGCTTTTTACACTGCAACAAAGGGGACCTAAATTATAGATTAGCATCCTTAAAAACTTAGCAGCTTGACAGAGCGCTTGCAACACAGTTTCATGAAGGTTTTCTCTTGCAGGAAAGCTGGTTTAAGCAGCTCTTGCCCCCTCCACTGCATTTCATTACCCTGCTGTCAGTTGTTCCAGTGCAACCACTTGATGCCCTGCTGTAGCAGCCTGCTGCAGGGTAAAAGGACATCTCCACCTTCCCAAAAAAGGCTGCTGTTTTTTAAAGCACGGATCGTGTCAATAGTCTGACTTATAGCACAGTTCCACAGGCAGCAGCATCAGCACAACCTCACAGATACTCTCCTCTGCTCCTGGTGGTTTGTCACAGTGTAAGAACATCTAGAAGCAGCTTTACCGCTGGAGACAATGTTCGTGGCATCATTTGCTCAAAAACAGCTCCCAGCAAAGCTGTCTCATTTGTACCTTTTTTTTTTTTTCTAAAGTGATGTTGCATTTTGCATGAAGCCTGCCACGCTTTTAGCCCTCACCCAAATCCGCTATTTACACGTCTCTCAAGACAGACAAGAAATCAACTCTGTAACATGCTAAGGAGACTCCCTTTAAAGTTGAATCCTCTGGATACTACTGACCCTGAATGGTTGAAGCTCTCTCTTTTCCATTTACCCTTGCAGATTCTGCAGCAAATCAGCTGAACCTTGTGATCAATGATTTCAAAATAAAACCAAGAGGAATTTCTAACCTTTCTCTATTACGGAAAGACGAAATCAGTGCAGGCTCCATAAAATAAGAGTAATGGGAACTGTTCACGGTTATGAGTATCTGCAACAAAGTGCCTCTCATTAAGTGATGCAGTGAAGCTGTGCAGAAGTTATACGCTCTGGTGTCACAACAAGGTACAAATCAACCAAAAAGGAGTATTTTTTTTCCCTAGCTTTTGCAAAATGCCTTCATGCCCCATGTCCTTGAAAGTGCCACAGTAGCTCCTCTTTCCCACAGATATCCCATGAAAAGCTCAGACTTGATGAGGAACAAAGCAAAAGCTGTGTTTGCCTTGCTTGGAGAAGAGCTCCTTTCCTAGTTTTCCTACTGGAACATGTCTGAATTCCTCTTTTTGTATTTCACTTGGATGCTGCTTGGGGTAGACGATCCTACCTTCCTCCCCAGCCACTGATGGATTCACCACGTTGTCCTGATGGAGGCAATAAAAAATTGAGCAGTCCCTGCAAGGGTGCCTAGAGATTAGCGGGCTTCTGAAAGATCGAGACTGCAGCAACTAGCTCTGTCTCATGAAAAGGAGAAATCTGCATTAAAAAATGTAAACAAATAAACTTTCCCACACAATCTCTCATTCAGACATGTTTCAAGACGGGAAAAAATTTTTTAGGGAAACAAACATCAAAATGCTGAAAAATTCTTGTAATTCTAAAAAAAAGAAATTCCTCATAATAACAATATGAACTCTAATGGTCTCTTTCACATACAATTTTGAATTACTGTCCTGTCACAGCAGTCGTCTAAGGATGAACAAGCTCTGAATACACCTAGAAACACAATTTTCTTGCAAACTTTAGCTTCAAATATATTTCCCTTTGGCTCAACATTTTGACAGTACTGACATTATATTGAGCCAAGCATTTTTTTCCATCAGTGAGACAGATTTTTGCCATGGATTTTAATACCAATCACCTCCACGTTCATCTGTACATAAAATAAATATTTAAATGGCCTTTATTGACTTAAACTCACAACGATTCTGAAAGAATTGCATTTTATTTGTTTAAAAATATTTGATATATTCACAAACAGAATCATTGCCTAAATTTATAATCATAACAACATTATAAGAAAAATAGTAGAAAATAAACAGTACTAAATGACCGGTATTTTGATGAAACATCCAGACTATCACACTAGGCAGACAAATGCACCAATGACAAAATCTTCAGACCGCAACTGTCATAAAAAGCCGTAAGCTTTAAAACGTATCTGTCCCTGAAGAATCTGAATCGCCATGTATACTACTCATACTCTGTGTTTGGTTATCTATGTTCATGGAAGGCAGCTTCACTGACACCTTTGCCGCAGAAACATGTGAATTTAAATGTGGGGCAGCATCCTCTCCTAAAAAAAAATAAAAAAAGCAGGACAAAACACATTATTTGCTGTCTATGACAAACAACTAAACTGTACTGAAGTCATCTCCGTATTGCATCACTCCATGGAAATACGAAGACACAGACACCCTTACTGTCCACAGTTTTGAGGCATTTCAGAGAGTGCTGTTTTAGCCATCAGAGTTCTCTTTGTCAGGTAACAAAGGGATGAATTTCCATGCATATAGAGACTGGGTTGTATTTACATACAGATACACCACATAAACACACACATGTACATATATAATCTCCAGTAGGCCCAGAATAATTTCAAATATGCATATTGGTGTTTCCACAGAAGTGAAATGAGATCTGTAGATACTATTTCTAAATTCCATCTATATGTGTATGTCTGTCTGCGTCAAACCCTTAGAAAACATTCAGGTTGTTCAAGACCACATATCTATTTACAATCATAAAAAGCAAAGCAATACAAGTTGAAGCCATTGGCTACAAGTCCTATGGAGAAAAACACCCTATCAATGCTTCAGCTGCCCAAAACACAAGTGAGAAGTTGTTTTAGCTCTTCCCTATCTCCAACCCATTTCCCTGACTCATTAAGGGTCCTCGTTGCTACTCCTTCGTGGTTTATCTCCCTTCTTTCATCCTCTGACAGACTCCAGAGAAAAGGTACACAGCCTCCCCCCCGGAGATGCGGCTTGCAGGACTTTACAAGCCACGTTCATCTTCCAGCAAGTCTGGGATGGCACCTTGCCACTTCCCATTTTCGTGATCTGACCCTGCAAAATGTGGGACGTCCTGGCGGAGGGACAAGCCCCCGCACAGTCCAGCCACCGCCGCGCCAGCAACCCCTGCAAGGGAGGGGGACACGTCCCACAGAGCTTCCAGCAGCACTGGCTGCTGAGCAACTGTGAAAGATCACTGCAGTGCTGAAAAGTCCTCCTGTCTGGGAACAACCAGAGCGGTAGAAAACAACCTGTAGCAGACACCAGAGATGGGAAGGGAGAAGGGTCATGGGCAAGAGTTACTCTATTTAGCCATAGGAAGAAGACAAGATGCATCAATCCATGGAGCAGGGGGAGCAAGACATGACTCAGGCTACAGACACAGAATGAAGGAGGACAGGAGAAATGGCATTGGATGAATAGTACAACATTCACAAACTACAGAAAGAGCATTTTGAGATTTCAGTTGTCCTTGGGACATTTAAGTGCAGCAGCTATAAGCAATACAAACATATATGAGTCTGCGTACAACAGCAAAGGCTCTCTTGGAGTTTGTTTATTCCAGTAAGCTATAACAATTCTCCCTTCCTCTGTGATAGACTAGGTAATTAAAACACTATTTTCCCAATAAAACCAAGAATTCAGGCTTTTGTTCAACCCAGTTAATTATCTACTATGTCACTGTAGTAGTAATCTGCTTTCATCTGACTTGTAGCAAAGCACGCTTCAAATGGCTAATTAAAACAACAAAAACCCACTGCTAAAATAAAATCTCATCCGGTGTTTTTCATGCTAGAACAGCAGTCAACAGCCTGGGAAGTCAAACACCAACGGGCCCAAAGACAGTAAAGCCCGTACATGGAACAATTTGTGCCAGCCAAGCCTCTTGCTCTTCAGGAAGGCAGGGCTCTGGGGAGGTAGCAAGAGTACAAGAGCATTTTTTGTGTCCCCAGGGAATCAACACATCACCTGCTCGCCACATCCACTTACGCACTTCGCAAGAAGCCATGTCCATAGTTTTACTAAACTATCCTCACTAGTTGGACAGCCTTCATCACCCGCAGCCCAAGTCCCTCTACAAAGCACAGTTGCCAATGTTTGGGTTGGCGTGGGCCTGAGCAAACCTAACAGATGAGCAGTAAGACATGAGAAATCCTACATCTTCTGAACATGATTCACAAGCACATTTATGGTAACACCATGAAGATGTGCAAGCAACGTACGTGTTTTGTTTTTCCAGAAGCCCTTCCATGAGCTTAGTCTGTACCCATGTTTGCGTGATAAAAATAGGTTATTTAGAAGGGGAACTGAAGAAAAGCAAAGCATTTATTTGGTTAGACGTGAAGCTGACACACAGTAAAGACGTGAATGTGTAATGCCCAAGGAAACTTTGTAAATCATCCCAGGCGCCAAAGCAACTCTCCAACACTATATGTAGTTTGATGCTTTCAAAGCTTGACTTTGTTAATAATTTCCACAGTCATGTCACATTCTATGATGTCATTGTTTCAACAGCTGTTTTCAGGTTTGTTAAAAAAAAAGAAAAAGAAAAAATGGAGGGGGAAGAAAAAAAAAAGAATATTCCCTTATCCCAAGGCTCTGTATTAACTTCCCAAGTATTTGATTCTGGGGTGCTGAAAGAAAGTATCATATTGGTCTACATTCTTCTTAACACATACTCTAAAATATTTTACAGACATACTATAGTTCAATTTTATGATAGATATTAAAATGCTAAAAGGACAGAAAAATTAAAAGAATAATTCCATCTACTTGTTCAATGGAAAGTTACCAGGTCCTGAGTTATCTAAATATTAGCTTAAAAATACCCAAAGTAAACATTTCCCTTTTTTTAAAGACAGAAATCTGAAGTCTTTGACTTTGTTAGATGCATGCAGAAAATACAGAACCTGGGTTTTCAGCATTTTAACTGTAAAAAGCCTATGGATATCCTGTTTCAGCTACATGGGAGATTCTGCTCCATGACTGTAACTTTCCAGGATAGAAAGCTGCTAGTCCTGAAACTCTACGTTGGCCCAAAGATGCAACTACTAAGTTACTCTCACGTGTGCTTTATTATTATTATCACCTCTTGCTTGATCTAACCTTGTGCATGCACAGTGCATAAAACACATTCACATATACATATAGGGATGAGTATATGAATACATACACGACTACAAGCACACAGGTTTAAATGCTTGTATTCCTGCTCACATACATGCTTTTAGGCATACGTATTTACTGATGCCTGTATCTGCCTTTTGCTGTACACCAGTGATAGCACTTACATAGTCCCTGACCAGCTCCTTCTTTAACAATGTGATATTCCATTTTATTTCTTCCCCCCCATCAGAGAACAGCTCATAATCAATACTAAGATGGTTTCCTCTTAAACATTGAGTTCTTCACCGCCACAAATATGCAAATTGCAGTGGTGCTTGTAATCTTCTGATACGCCATAAAAATGGAATGGAAAATTCCTCCATTTACAAAGCAGTGCAGGGCAGGAAGGCGGGTAATCTTCACAGTTTTTTTCCCCTCTTTAGAGGCTCTGGAAGTACTCAGTACAATTTTGTAATCATGTACTTAGATGTATTTATAAAAATTTTCCTTGTTAAAATCCAATAAATGGAACGTGTGACCTGAGGTGACCTCCAGTTCTCCAAATTCATTGTCACTGTCTAATAGAACGCATTCATATAAACTGTGAAAACTGACACTCTTAAGTGTGTAAGGGTCCTTGACTGGTAGAAACTCAACAGTGACTGAAAACATCTTGGTGACCCACTGATGGAAAAGGTCAGATTTCAGATTAGAGATTTTTCCTGTTCTTGGCGATCTATAACAAATTCATGTACAGTACTAAATTTCCAGATCTTTGTTTAACAGAAATATAAAAATTAATGGTGTGTCAACCATCCGGTGACCTGTGAAGGGAGTTTTTCTCTAAGAGGTACCGTCACACAGAGAGTATGCTATATACAAGTGTATCGTGAATGTATACCAAATGGAAAAGGAATTAAACACACTGAAGGGAGGTTTGGTTACTAATGCCATATGGCAACAATAAGAACAAAGAAAAATGTTTAAATCTTTCTTTTTAAATTTTTCTGTTTGGCAAAATAAAAAGACTAAACAAGTCTGACTTTTAAGCCAAATAAAAACCATGTGCTTTAACTCCTTCAAGTCGGTGTCCACACATTAAATAAAGCTTCTATTTTTAATCTATCCGGAGGTAAACCAGACCCATATCTTGTAAGTGAAAAGAGCTATCTTCAAGACAATAAATAGGGAGGGGTTTGAAGGATCAGGACCCAGGTTATTGTTTCAATATAAAACCAGAACCATAATTACTGTAATTACCTACATATTACTTCCTAAAATTTAAAAACAATCATCACCCCCCAGCAACCCTCCCTCAACTCTCTAACATAACAACTGAAGCAGCTAACTTCTAGAGCAAGAATAAACTTCCAAGCATATGTAAAAACAACTCCAGTGCAGCACTCTCATTCCTTTAATAGCATGCGTTGATATGAATGGCTTGTTTCTTCTTCTGCCAGATTCCAGCTGCTTCACTTTGTTTATTACTGACTTCAAAGTTTAAAACACGGTCCTGTCCCAACAAATAACTTCCTCCAGATGGCATTATCTGAAGTGTTCAGAGCACTGGGGATAGCACAGCACCTGCAGATCCGTAACTCAGCATCTTAAAATCTTCAATGAAAGTGCCTTTTTTTTTTTTTCCCCCGTGTCATTCCCCCATTTTGCTTTTTCCCTACAAAAAAGATTTACATCTGGGATATAGTTACAAAGAGTGTTAGCAGGGAAACAGAGTTGTCAGAAATTCTTTACAGTAATGACTGTAAAGTAAAGTAGAAGAATACCTACAAGCACAAAGGTAACAGAACCACTATCAGTAGAAACACTTTATCTGCTCCTCTTACCTGTAAGTAAAGATGTGAGATATGTATTTGTGCTAATGTGGGTCCGATCCATGTCTCCATGAATATCTGTAGGGTACCAAAGAAAAATCCACTCATTTTCATACGTAGTTGTACAGGCAAGTTACCAAGTATAGCAACCCAAGAAGCAACATTTTCGACAAAATCAAAATTATTCCAGACATGCTGGGCTAACATACACTGATAAGAAACCGCCATATTTTGATGCAAGCAATTCTGAAGGCTACACTGAAAGGAGAAAATACACTGCAATGTCAGTCATGTTACTAATTATAAGGAACAATATTTCCAGTTCAGACTCATGTATAGCTATACCTTGCTTATCGGCTGCATAATTCAATGCTTCTGGAGTTTAATGGCTTATAGACTTGTCAGTGAGTATGATAAGGAACTAGTCACGTGGCCTCAAGATGGTAAAGAATACAACATTCTCAGGGATAAGCAGGACCATCAACAGTTTCTCAAGTAATCCAATCATTTGGACAAAATTATTCTCCGTTCATTACAAATGATAGCTCCTCCACTTTTCTTGAATCCATATGCATATTTATGTTATTGTGGAGAAGGTGTCCTTTCTCAGCTCTGCCAGAAATGAAGCAAAAATGCTTAAGCATGTGTGCTTTTTAGGGCAGGGCCTCTCTTCTCATTGTGTAAATGCTTTGCTGAGCATAGGGCCCCTGGCTGCCCCTCAGACCGCTGCCTTCCACTAGGACAGAAATACGGAAAGCAAGAACAAGATGCTCTGCAAATGCAGGCAGTTCCGTTTTCGTAACTCAAAAACAGACTGCTCCTAACTTAGCCGGTTTCACGACAAACAGAAAAGACTCTAGGCAAACTTAGGCCAAATTTCTAGAGCTGAGTTACATGAAAGGGATAGATTTACAATTAAAACACTTCAGTTGTTTTACAGAAATGGACTGACATCTGCAGGACTTGAGCCAAAAATGTCTGGATTTAAAAGTATGAGTCTACTGCTTGAGCTGAAAAAACACTGTTTCATTCTCAAAGGCTTCAGCCAACTCATAAACCTTCATAAGTGGGCCACAGACACCAGCGGAGACAGAAAACTATATAGTATGAGTTCAGTTCAAATTTTGACCTAAACTTGGCAAATTCCATCATCACATGGTGCAACGTACTTACAGAAACTCTGCATACAAGCACATAGAAAATAAACATGCATACACACACGCGCTTTTCTTTTTTTGTTTGTTTGTTTAAACCCTAATGTATACCCTAGCTATAAATATTTCTGAAAAGAAAATAAATTCAGATCCCAAGTCAGTAAAGGAGGGTGGGACACAGGCTAAGCAGCTAACAAATTTTTTCAAAGCAGAATGTTTGAAAATGATTTTCCCTCCTCTCAAGTATGAGTTCAAGGTTCAGTGGTTTTCCAAAACATGTTCTATTCCCACCAATAGCAACACTAAACAGAACAAAAACTAGAAATACATAAACTAAACTAGAACCAGATTTTTCAAAATCCTAACACAGAGACCGGTAGGGAAGGGCAGACAGAAAGCAGCTCCAAAAACATCTAGGAATGAGATTGCAGAGTTTACTAAATAAATATTTCCTTTTGGTGCCTAAAATCTACTCTGCTCTTTTAGATGTGGCATATTTTGCTCTGTAGATTATCTCATTGCTTAACAAGTTTGTTCCCTGACCACAACTCTTGCTGTTGTTTCCAAGCAAATCACTTCCAAAAGATGTATAGTGATCTTTTCAAATAACTACAATAATTATTAATACTAAGAAGAAATATTAAAAGTCAATTTGATTTTTCCATACAGATGCCTGTGATTTTTGGATGTGCAGTTGGCTAGAAACAAATAGTCTTTTCTTAACTTTTAAGCACCGCTGTTTCTTGACTGCAATCATTTTCTTGAGGAAAACTGAGATGAGGGGTCTGCGGTAAACCTTGAAGCAGCAGCTTTTATTTCAAAGTAAAAAAGGAGAAGGAGTTGGTTCATTAGTGGTCCAGAGTCTTTGAAAAACCCTAGGAAAACCTGTGTCTTGTGCAAGGGCTTGGGGGAGGAGTAATCTCTAAATCCACAAGAGACAACCTAGGTAAACAGCTGGTAGAATCAGGAGAATCTGACAAGTGATAATTAAAAACCTGCATATCTAATTGTGTAATTAGTATTTTATTTATTCAGTAGAATTAAGTATCACCTACATACCAATCTTTCTCTCATTTTCCACAAAATCTAACAGACAAGTGGACAGGAAGGTAATTTCAAAAGTATGCTTGTGTAATATATTCAGCTCTGTTATTCACACCTTCATGTTTGGGGATCCAAAAGATGTTTTAATGCCAGCATCTGAAGCAAAATAAAGAAGCTCAGAATGAAAATGGACTCGAATGATTGATAGCGGGAATTCACACTAAATTCTAAGATAAAGTTATGCAGACTTCCCTCAGGATGCAGAATCATTCACTGGAATCCTAGCAGTAGGACTGGCTCCACTGAGACCTCCTATCTTAACAATATTAATTGCAGCAATACTGCCTCCAGCTTATCTACATCATACCACGGTGCTAGACATAATAGCATTCATAGCCTACATGGGGAGTGGCAAGTAAAAAAAATAAAAATCAAAGCATCTTTTTAATTCTTAAAAGTTACATGGCCTGTTTTTATTTAAAAATAATTTTAAAATAATGTACACAAGTAATTAAAGTTGAACGAATTAATTCAATGATGTTTCGTCATAAATTAGAGTTGCAGTGGGTTTGAACATGAACATCTTTCCAGTTCACGCTTAAAATGAAGATGGGTGTCCTAGTGAGGGGATCCCCTAAGTAAATGATGTTCTTTTCTAAGTTAGCGCACTGGCCAGGATACATACTGGGTTACTCTGGAGTCCCCTCCTGCCATCAGATCAATTTGGCCCAGGCAGTTAAATTACCAACAGTTACTCCAACATGCTGCTCTTCTGCAGTTTTTGATGCGTGGTTGTCCGTATCACTTGGGATGTACATAATTCACGGCAAATGACAATCTCTACTTATCAGACAGGTTCAGTATGTTGCAGGTCAAGACTGAGCATGTTATCTGCAGTGATGCTTGCATTGCATACGCTTACTAAGCATCGCACGCTATCCGGCCCTATTAACTCCTCAGCTACGTGACTATTAAAAAAAGGAATGTAAGAGGACAACTTGCAGCAAATCAGTGTGAGAAGTCACAAGCTATTTTCTATCACTTAAAAGTGCGATGGGAGACCTTGATGAGCTCTCCTTCAAAAAGCCAAGATGATTTCCTGGGCAAGGAGATGTCATCCTCTCCAGCCATGGCAGCGATCTGTACCCAGATTTGAATGAAGGCTAGGGGATGGGCATCATCAGGAAGAAAACAGAAACCCTTCTGTACCGCACTGCTCTTCAGGCAGTGCTGCAGGGCAGAATTTTCTCATTGCAAGTTACTCTCCACATATAATGGAGTCACTAAACGCATTCTTACAATAAAAATTTATAAAAGATATACTAAAAATAAAAAACTGTTCAAATAACAAGAGTTTTTCTAGATGACCACAAAATAGCTATATTGCTCAATTCTAAATACTTCTAAATTCTAAATATTCACATGACCCTATGCATTTGTTTTGATGATTTTCACTTACAAAGTCATGGGATTCTCCATATGGAAACAGTTTGCCAAGACTCCTATTACTGTACTACCATTACAAAGACCTGGCATATTAAAATGCTTATACCTACAGCACAATTATTCAATTGTTGTAATAACACCTTTTAAAAAGAATATTATGAATGTTTTCCCCAGGAAAAAACAAAACAAGACACAACAATACCAGTCCTATAGAGTTATCACTTTGCAGTGACACATTCTTATAAACACAAGGACGTCTCTACGCACATTTCTAGCATACATGCCAACAAACTTGTTAAAAAGACCTCCTTTCAAGCCATTTGTTTAACAGCAGAAGACGGCCATTAAAGGTCTTACCATTTGTGCATAACAATTAACTTGGAAAAATGTATTAAGAATAAGCAATTCTAGGAGGTTTAGAGAGGCAAGTACTTTCTATTAGCTCAGAAAGAATACTGTAGTAATCTACATAAGCAAGCGTATGTTAAAATAAGGAAAACATTAAATGTCTCTACTGGAAGACCTGCTGGGAGACAGCCATTATGTAAGTGTCCAGTCCCCTCTGCCAAAGACCGTCTAAGCCTTCTCTCGAAATGAGTACCCAGTGTGATGACAAGTAACACCGCCTCTACAATTTAATGCCCAGCATCAGAGACTTGGAAAGGTCTGAGAGTAAATACATGTTTTTATCCTGTGCTATTTTAAAGTTTGTTAAAATCTACAATGTTTAAACTTCGTGCAGTAGAGATAAGCATTCCTCCAAGAACCTTGGCCTGTTACATGGGAAACAGTAAAAACAAAATTCCTTTGCAATACTCGGGTGAATCTGAGCTCTAAATCAGTAAAATAAATGAACTGCAGAAATGTATTGCTCTACATCTATGATACGTATTCAGCAGACTGCACCACGTTCTTAACTCTCTCTTACGCATATCGCTACTTATTTTAATATGACACACGCCTCCATCTCTGCTAACCGCTATAAAAAGTGGGGAAAACACTGCAGAGGGCTCCCAGCCACACTGTACCTCTTGAAGATTTCACTACCGACTAACGGTTCCCCAATAGCAACAGCAAAACTATCAACTGTTGTTAGCAACCCAGGAGCTGCTTTGCACAAATCTTCAAGCACCAGTCAAGCAATGCCTTCTGAGACACTGAACATACTCGTTTACATTGGGTTCTCATTTGGGCAGATGTTCTTTACCTCTGAAGCTGCTCACACACACATGCAAGTTGACATTTTGAATGCTGGCTGCATTAACTGATGGTGACAACTCCTTCTAGTACCTACTGCCAACTTATTTTAGAAAGCATTGCAGCTCTTTGACATTCGCTCTTCCCAGTTCAAACTGTTGGTGCCAAACCTGGTTTGCAATCAGTTCAACAATAGTTTTCTTCATTGCTTTGGGCCACAAGCATGATTAATATAGCTTGTAACCAGCCTGAATGAAATTCATTTATCAGTTGTCTGGGTTTAAATATTCCTGGCCACAATACTGGGAAATCTGCACTGCAAAGGAGCGTGTATGGAAATCCAGTCAGCATATGTGGGAGCAGCTTCCTTGCAGAGGTGTGGGCTACTATGTGCTGATGGGACATGACTTGTGCAGGTGAATGGCACAGATGCCTGCGTCTGTTCACCACTCTAGAGCATGCACTGCGACTCCTGAATTTAGGAGTTGTATAGGGTTCATAGGAAGAGCAATTATAGAAAGCTCCTTACGAAAACAGCTTTTGCAAACCCTCCATATAACTGACAATGACATAAACCCAATTATTTAGCACAATCCTAATCTGCCACAATGCACCCAGTGTGTACCAGTATGAAAAGGACAAAGGCATAAAAATCTTATCTCGTGTGTCTCATTGAATTTAATGGCTCCCCAGTATTATACTTGAAGCAAATTCATTCACGTTATAAACACACATATGCACTCCCAAGTTCAGGCACACTTAACTCTGCAAGTGTTAGATAAATCAATCTGCTTTCTAGCAGGTTCTTGTAGATGTTCGAGTAAGACCAGAAATTTTAAAAGCATTATCCATTATTTTCTTTCTCTCCCTCTCTTAAATATCATGGAAGAACTGAGTCCAGAATATACTGAAAATTCAATACATATACAGGTTGGGGAATATGTTTCCCCTCATCATTACTTTATCACTGAATTACATGGCTACACGGCCTACACAAGAGCAGAAGAGAATAAATGCTTAAAGATCATCTTTCTTTACAGAAGACAACATTTGAATGTCACTGTTATTGGATGCAATGTTGAGGTTTTTTAAATCTTGGAGGGAGAAAACGCACATGTTGCAAGGTCTCTCAGAACATGACTGCCTCCTACCATGTAGGAAGCCTGGCAGAAAGGGGCCTGGATCATGCCTGGAGCCTCTCAGTGATTCTGCAATGCAAACTGTAATATAGTTTTACTGCCCAGGTTACGAAGTTACCCAATCCTTCCCTATTCCTTCAGAGGAGAAATGAACAGGTTAATGCAGACTCTTTGTCCATTGCTCTGCATTTTTACATAGCTACTTGGAAAGTGAGTAGTGTAGTAGCCAAGGTGTAGCGTTATTCACACAACCTATGTTTATCACGCACAGGAAGTTTCCCAGAAATGTATTCTAAATCTGATAAGAAAAATCCTCATTAAGAATCATTTGCTTGTTTAATTTTCACTTATTGAGCTTTACTGAACCATAAAAGTAAGTAATAACAACAGTGCCTTAAATAAATATTGCTTGTCTTGTACTCATTAATGTTTTAGAAGAACACAACACTGCCTCTAGATACAGGAAGCTGCTGGAAAATAAAAACTAACCAATCACATAAACGAAAATGAGAGCTTTAAAGAATTTTTTGTTGAACACGGAGTTCAACAAAAATGTATTCTGTTCACTGTACACACGACACCAATGGGAATAAGAGCCAGTTCAAGTTCTAAGTTACCATTACTTGGGTAATAGTTTCAAGCTGCAAGGCACAGCTGTATGGGCCCAGCCAGACAGGCTATCACAGCAATGCTTTGATAGCATGGGGCCCTTAAGTGTCAGGATATAGAAAAGGCAGCAGTTGTTGGCTGTGAAAACAGTCTGATACAAACCAGATGGGGACTGACTTGATGGGCAACACAAAGGAAAACAATTGGCTCATTCAACAAAGTCAGGCCACTGCCCCAGAGAATTAACAGAAGACAATAACAGTCAACCAGAGTTGATGCAAACAAGAAACAGCCATGTGGTTACGGTTTAAGGAATTGTTTCTCCTCAGACTAAACATAAAGTTTTGATTTCTAATTCTTATATTCATTAATTTCAGTCTCGTTTACAAGTCCCCTCTTCCTCCAAAGTCTTCCGTATAATTCATTTATGTAGCACCAGCCTTCACACACCTACTTAAACACGAAAAAAATTATATGACAAAGGCAGCTATATTAATCTAATGTTTCCTGAAGAATGCCAAGACCACAGACAACTTTCTGAACCGTGTCAGAACAACATTACAGATACACAGCACACAGTGTGTTATTAGACACGTTTGCATGCATATGGCAGTATACTTACTGATTCTTTTTAATTTGAAATGCATAAAGCCCGGTAGGTCACATGCTGGGTTACCAGCGTACAGATGTCTTCCAGTTTTGTGAAGAGTTCTGCTGGTTTCTTACTTAACTTTTTTCAGAAGTAAACTTCAGATCAATTATGCTACCACATAACAGTTCTGTCTGTCAGGCTGCAGTTAAAAATCTATTAAAATAGCTATTACCAAAATTTTTTGAAAAAAATTAAAAATTTTAAAATTGGCTATTTCAGCCATAACTCAAAAAATCCCCAACCCATTCATTTTTAGAAGCTTGTAGAAGATTATGGTCCAAAATCTTAATTGCTCTTGCTGTTTTATTACAGGAAATATAAAAGTGACATGTGCAAAGGTATTTTGATTACAAATTACTTACAGAGATTGCACAATAAGTCAGACCTCTAAGGGCCTTCTGCAATTTCACTCTCAGACTAAAAACATCTGAACTTTCTTTTCATATACTTCAAAATATTCCCTCTGGCAGGCTCTATGCTGCAGTGCTTGACACAAGTGTGAACAGTTGGATGGCACATTCTGAAAGACAGTCACATACGCAGATACCCAAGCAAGTATGTCTACAAAATGCAGTGACACACGGATGTCCTGGATGCCTTATGAAATCACATCATCCTGGGACCCATCAGCTTCAGCACACCACCACACATCCCCTGAGCTTCACTGCTTCTGGAGATTGCTTGGTGGCTAGTTCACAGATTTCCAAGCTAGCGGTGTTGCATGATATAAACATCTCCTAAACACATCACTCGGACCTACGATGGGTACGCATGAAGTCTACTCTTCTAAGTGCTTCCCTTTCCATGCAGACTTGCAAGAAGCAGCTAGGTTAAAGAACTGAATGTAGGGCTCTCATTTAACAGCCCACACTGGACAGACAAAGCGAGGGAGTTTGTTCTTAAAGAAAGAGAAAGACCTACTGAATTAATGAATTATAGAGTCAGGCCTTAATTGTCATCTTAAGTGGTTCTAGCCTTTAGCTGCTGGGGTGCTCAAGCTTGTGAGCATGGTTTTACTTAAAAAAAAATAAAAAGACTAAAATACAGCCTTGGCCGCATTCAAAACAACCCCTGCATATTGTAGGTAGAAAAGTAAGGTTTTTACTGCAGTTTCCTGCCATAAGCACAGAGCCAACACTCCAACAAAGCCGTTATGTGCTGCGCTCTGTCTGAGCTAAAACATCTCTCCGGCAGAATCATGAGGCTTATTTCCAAAAGTGCAGCCAAATTCTTGAAACCGCCGATGAAGGGGTGGGTTGGCACATCGTAGCAGAGAAGATTTTGCCTGCAGTGCTGCTATTATTCATTTTTCACATCATATATATCGAGGTCAGAACACATTTTGTACATACAGCTGAAACTTTGGGTTGAGTCTCTTCATTAGAGGATTACAAATCTGAGGAACAGAACAGCCTTTATCAAGCCTTAACCTCAGAGATACTGGCTGCTGTAGCCTTGTATTTAAAAGCAGATGAGAGAGGAGCAAAAACGTCTTTAAATCCCAGGTCTGCCTGTACAGGCAAACCCCAATTGCTCTTGTAAAAATGGTTTTGGACATCGTTCGTCAGAGAACGCCTCCACAAAGGACGGCATGTAAAGGCCAGCTGGAGCAGGGGGAGGCACGACTGACTGCCTGGCCTCCGTTAAAGTGAGGACTCCAACAGGAAACTGCTCCCCCCTTTCTTTTCTCTCTTTTTTTTTTTTTTAATCAGGAAGGAAGCTTCATCTTCAGAAACAAGCATTCCCTGTGTAATCTCCCTGCTTGCCTGTCTCTAGGAGTGGGTCCAATTACTGAAATAAGCTACATGCACTTTTAAGAAGTTAATCATGTATTTACACTGCAACTCAAAGTAGTAAATATTTCCCATTTATAATTTTGATTTACGTAACAGGGCACAATGGCAGCTGTTAAGTAAAGAAAACAATTTTCTCAAGATCTGTAATTATGGTTTTAGGATTATAAAAACAAACTAAAAAAACTCAGAAATTAAGCAACTGCCAGCAAATTCCATGCTTTTTACTTCTACTGAAGATACAATGGCCTGACAAGGACAGAAACTGCAGCTGTTATACTGTCTTTAAATAAACACGGCTCTGCCTAACTCTTGCAGTAAGTACAGTGCATAAAACAAGGCCACGATACGCAACCCTGAGATTATTACTTTACTTAACAACCTGAGTTAGGATGGAAGTCAGCAGATCATCCCATAATAAGTCTAACCTGCTTTGATTGCATAATTTTGAGCTAAAACATAAATGTAATTGTACCAGACCCAGAAAATGAGATACACATTTTCATTGTTTGCATATGGTTGATGAGTTATTTTGTATTAAAACTACATGCTTATCTGACATTAAAAAAGAAAGAGTTAATAGAAAGTCAAAATCATGCCATACACCAAGAGTAACAGTTACCTCCATGCAGCCAAAGCATTTGGGGAAAAAAATGCATTTTACAGAACTGCTACATATTTTGTGTCACACTCAACAACTTTCACTCAGGTTGTTTAGAAATGTGCTTAAAAACAGTTCTTCCTTCTTTAAATGTAAAACATAAGTTTTAGATTAGAGAAGAATGACAACACAGATACAAAGGTTCTAAATCTAAATTAAGTTTTTCTAGGTGTAGGGGTTTTTTTTCCTGAATGACAGCATTCATGATAAAAACCAGAACACAGTAGTCCACAGACAAAATTTAACCCATCTCCATCATTTACTACTGTTCCTTGCAAACGCAGTCACCAAAAACACATTTGCCACTGGTATTTCAGAGATGAGGATTTGTGGTATTTTAATTTCAAAATTAGTTTTATGGAAGATGAAAAGTGTTTTAACCAAGTTCTACATTTGCACGTTATTCAACACTATTACAAAATGCAGTCCCATATGCAACCTCAGCAGTGAGCAACAGGTCACGCATGACAACGTTAATCTTCACTCACCAGTCCTTACCCTATTTTTAAGAAGAAAGCTACTTCGGCAGACTGCATTTCTCAAAATCAGCATGTTATCAAAGAGTAGCATTACCATTATTTACATAGTATTCTTCATTTGGAAGACATCCTAGATAACATTTACTCCATGCTGTTGCCTTATTTGAAAGTTTCCTGGGCTCCTAGTCTTAAGAAATGAATCAATGTGGGAACTGGAAACATATTTATATTTAATTATAGGCAGTCATTGTATCACTGTATTGAGAAGGTGGTGCTGGAAAAACCTGGCCTCTCTTCAGTGCATGAAGTAGAAGGTCTGTTTACTCCTAAAGTACCTAGAAAAATAAGCAAATAAATTACCTAGTAACCACACTGTTCATGAGCATGAAAACTGCCTGTAAGTGAAGGCCTTTCACAATATAATAAGCACTAAAATTAAAAAAAATAACATTACAATTTGACTGTGGACACCAATCATCTAAATATCCATCTTTATTGGCCAGTTAGGTTTTATTAATAACTTTACAGCTATGCCTTGCCTCTGCTAACAGTGCAAAAATTTACAAAGCATTAAAAAAGAAAAAGAAAAAGCTTAACGGCTGAGAACGACAGCTTTTGTAAATGCCCCATCTCCTTTATAAAAGAGGTTTGGAGGCAGACAGTCAGAATCTGTGGGTTATTCATCACTCACATTAAGCTACCTCCACTCAGCATATACACTCTTGTCCTAGTAATTTCTCTTCTACCCAGCCACTCCCCACACAACAGCTGGCTCCTGCCAGTTTCTATATAGTGCTTTAAAAAGCTGAATTCAGAGCTCTTTAAGAACAGGTAAAGCGAAAGGGAGTTCGGCTGTCTCTGCCCAAGGATCACCAAAACCAACACAGCGGGGAAAGCAGAAGCTGTTCTTTCTGTTGCGTGGCTCTCAGACATGCACAAGCCACAGAATTATAAACGGCAACATCTGCCTTCCCTGCCAACCAGAAAAATAAAACAAACTCAGCACATACTGAAGACAGAAAGCCTACATTTCTCCTATCACAGTGCTATATCCGTTTTTCCAAGTTGAAGTATGTGTTTGTAATACTCCTTACTTCACCTGTCACCATACAGTATCCATGTAATGTGTTGCCAGCACCCAAAGGCATCAAGACATCTCGGACTGATACTGATGCCTTTTCTAAAAGAAATGCAACTTTCAGGCTAAAAAAGAAATGTGAGATAAGAGGCCTACTTAAATGACTATTAATCTAAGTAAGGATGGTCATCCTAGAAGATCCTATAGTGCATCTGCCAGATGAACTAACAGAATCAGCAGCAGGTCTACCTGAGACAGCTGGAATGGTTCCTGACTCCAGCTTAGCTGGCATTGATGTACCAGGCTGAAAACGATAGTGACTGAGGAGTGTGAATACACCTTACTCAGGAAACTGCCTTTGCAGGCTGTAATCTCTGGCAGAAGCTGTAGCATACTCCTGGAGGTAGAAACTCCAACAAAATGTTCTGCTGAATAAGAAAAAGACAATGCTATTTCTTACAACACATCTTGTTATAGTGACATACTGAGGCACATTGTTTAGAACAACTAGGAATCTCAATTTAAAATCATTTGCCATCACTGCTAACAAATAGGCATGTGAATTAAAGCAGTACAAGACCATAAAAATTGAATGCCTCTTTACAACATTATGACAGAAGATGATGTGTAAAGGGATTTCAGACTCAATTATATGTCTATAAATGAGTAGCAGGTTCAGGAGAGACTATTCTGATCATTTTCCATGACCTACCACAACACATAGGCCACAGAACAGCTAAGCACGCTTACTTTCTAGATGCACATCAGTTCTTTCTGACTAAACCATGGGCTCAGAGCTGTGGAACCACTAATTTGTGAGAAACTTCTCCCTCCAGAGAAGAGCTAACTGGAAACAACCCTCAGGCTGATGTAAGCATTAAGTACATGGGGAGTCTCTGTCCTGAGGTGGCTTGCCCAAGCCCATTAATTTTTTGTGTGTGTCCCCCATTTATATAAGCAATGTTTGCATGAAAGGGGAAAGCAGGTCAGCCTAGTCAGCTTGCTACCATCTGCTTTTATTCAGAGTTACTCAAGATCAGTGCCAGTGGGATCAGTGCCCATTTAGGGGGGTTATTGTGTGTGTTTATTTTTTGCTCTTTACAATGAAGGCAACAGCAATTACTGTAAGTTTGTAAAAGTGCATACAAATCATAACACACAATACAAAGCTGCTTCAGTCAGATCCTAGCGTGTTTACGAATCCTACACAGGCTGTGAGAAAGACTTCTTTGGCACAACAATTTGGATAGACTGGTGAGGAGTGTGTTAGTGTCCAGGAGATCTGAAACTGTGTTTAATATTTGCTATCAAGACCATACCCTGCTTGCAATGCACAGCGACTCCAGCTTATTCCCCACTCCACGAGAATCTCACACAGAAGAAAAAGCATCGCATTCTAGCTTGGCCCCCAGACGGGTTGACAATAGGTGGATTAATACAACTGGGAACTGGAACTGGTAAAAGAGCAAAGGTAGACTGCCAAAGTGGAAATAGCAATTCAGGGCACTCAGCTTGTACATTCCAGCTCTTAAAAGTAGATATGCAGCAGCAAGAGGTACTTTCCTCTTAATGAGAATTCTGCCTAGAACATGCCTGGCCACAAGCTACAAAAAACCCCACAACCCCAAAACCAACGAAAAAACCGCAAACACCACCAAACCTATAAAAAGGGAAAAAAAGGAAAAATATGGAGAAATCCGCATTGTGGGGATGAGGCAATGTTGCTGCGTGCAGCTTAGCAGAACTGCCAGGCAGTCTGGACTACATTGGTTCCAGCAGGTAGTCACAAGTATTTGAAAAGCAAATGCAATTATGAATCAATATTTTTGTAAGAAATTCTAATAAACTTGGAAGTAAAATCCTTTACATGATGAAGATATACTTAAGAACAGAAGATCCTCAAAACCGTCTGGTGTCTGTGTGATGTGATACAGACAGCTGATGCTCAGCGGGCATGCATACTGGGCACCACGTGGTATTTTGAGGCAAAAAGGACATACAAACTCCAGAAGGTACATTGAACGCTTTATGCAGCAGTAGCATGGGTTTTCAGCTTACCTGTATGAAAAAGGGACTAGTCCCTCATTTGCACATTACAACCCCCATGCATGAGTGAAATACCAGGCTTAATTTTGTCACTGCCCTGAACTTTAGGTTTATGATACGTAAAATGCACTTTCAGGGATGCCATAGCTCACTGGATTAGATCACCTGCAATCCTTTAAAATCTAGGCTTGAAGAAGGAATCAGATGAGAATTCTGGGTATTTACCTTAAGCCCCAGTAAATCTGAAAAAAGACAAGTAAAAATCCAAGTATTTGACAGTCTCCATAGCAAGTAATCCTTTAAGTAGTGATCATGTCCGTTTGAGTAAGTTTTTCTTTCCCTTTCTCCAGAAAAAACCCAACTGGTGCTGGAATTTCAGTGAAAATCCCTGCTGCTGTGTACAGACCAGAGGAGGGACTTGGTACAGGAATACAACCTGAATCTCAGCAAAATAAGTGTACTTTAAACACCTTCCCTCCGAAGATTGACCATATATACATCCAGCATGGAGCAGAAGTTGATTCTCATGCAGACTGTACAAGGGAAACTTGAATATATACAAAACTGCGCAGATTTCATGATGGGTGTAAAGCATCACCTCTATAGGCACCAAGGGAAGACTACAAAGGGAAGTTTTCTGCCTTTGCACATACCTCCCACAGCAAAAGCCTCAGCACAAGGTCAGAAGAAATGTCTTGACAATACCACAGCAGTGAGAGAGCACTGTATCCCCTCTGTGCCATTTAAGGAGGCATGAGTAAGAGGAAAACTAACTCTCAGCCTCTTTGAAATTGAAGAAAATTGCCAAGTGAACAAAAACCTAATGCATGTAGCTCAGTAAGAAAAGGGCCAGGTGACACGTGATGTGAACTGGACTCCAGAGGAGAATGACTTCTACCCGAGCATGCCAGTCCAGTAGGAAATCCTCAGACTGCAAGGCAATATGAGCCTGCTTGGTACAGTTTCCTTTAAGTATAAACTGGGTTTTTTGGTTTTTCATTTCTCCATCTGATTACTTGGATTTCAATTAATTTACATGCTTCAAAAAAATCAAATTACATTCTAGGAGTCTAAAAAACATACCAGGGAGATTTGTGCTTCACCTGCTAGAAGTTCCTGTTGTTCATGCCTTTTGCACAAATAAGTGAGGGGAAGAAATGACAGGTCTAGGAGACTGAAGGATCATTTCCCAGAAAGAGATCTTTTGGGAATGGGTGCAAGGATGTGCACAGTCCCATGAAACCCACCGCAGTTCCTGGTGCTTCGTTTCCGAGGACCCTAACTTCAAGCAGCAGAACACACCCACAGTAGAAGGACATTATTGTCTACAGTAACAATTCTACACAAGACTTTGCCTTAAGCTAGGAAAAATCAAACTTCTGTTTTAACATTTTGTCTGAAAAATAACTAAAGTAACTCAGTGGGAAAAGAGGCAACCATAGATATAAATGGCACTTCTTAACAGATAAATAATATTTACAAAAGCCAAGAAATTCAAAACTCCTGTTCCAAATGTACTGTAACACAGCTAAATATTGACTTACAGTAATTCAAAACTAGAAACTTAAATATGGCTACTGAGGATTTTATGTGGGGTTATTATGCAAAATGCATACTTATTACTCAGATGCATGTTTTCTAATGCATGGGCTATCACGTAACTATGGTCACATATGCAGAAAAAGCAAAAGAAAACTCTTTGAGAACTGGTGTTCTAAACCACTTGGAGCACCTGAAAGCTAACGACTACTTACAAAAAAGACAGAGTTTCCATGGGAAACACAGCTTTGCTTTTCCTGACTTGCCTGAATGTAAAGTATATTAACTGAATTATGTCAGTGAGCCATCTGATAGCACGGGAAGGTAACTGTATAGGAAAACCAGCGTCAAAATAGACCAGAAATGAGAGTTCTGAAGAAGCACTGAA